>NC_043763.1:7519335-7867669 GCF_902148845.1 Salarias fasciatus | reverse complement strand
GAAGGGACATGCAGCCCGCGGCAGACACCCGGAGAGCTTTTACGCACCGCGGAGGAAACGGCCCAGAGGAGAGCCTCTGCGCGCGCCTCACCGGGAAAAGTCACTTGGCCCATGCAGAATATTATTTGATTTATTCAGTGTCTTAAAAGTGCGTGGAGCCAGATCGGGGTATGTTTCAGCACGCAGGGTTTATCACCCGTGCCATTCTACTCTTTTTTTTCCCCCACTGTGACTGGCACAGTGACAAGGGGGGAGTCACAGTAGGTTTTTTTTTTTTTTTTTTTTTTTTTTTTTGGGTGACGGTTGCATGGGAGCTGCAGACTTGTGGGCCAGTTGCTGGGGATATACTATTTGATCAATTGAAGCCGAGGGGTTTCGGAAAGAAGAGGTAAATGTGCAGTGGCTAAGTGGACGTACTCCACTTGGAGAGCCTATCGCTCTGTGTTTACCTGTTTACTTTCACAGGTAGTTCAAACAGGCCGCGTGCCTTTTCACTCACTGTGGACCGCGAGTGCCATAAATCCACCCAGGACGCACCAGACACACAGATCATTATTATTATTATTATTATTATTATTATTATTATTATCATTATTATTATTATCCCTAATAAATCATAAATAAAGTAATCATTTCCATAAATAAAACCTGCAAGTTGCAATATTGTAGCTGCTCTGCTAAGCCACTATTGTTTCACCACAGCACTTTGTGTCTGTGAATCGTGTGTGTGTGTGTGTGTGTGTGTGTGTGTGTGTGTGTGTGTGTGTGTGTGTGTGTGTGTGTGTGTGTGTGTGTGTGTGTGTGTGTGTGTGTGTGTTGGGGGGGTTTTAAACCACACAGTGTTAAAGAAGGCCCTCTGAGCTGCAGATGCATCAGGATTTAGGGGACAATACGGGGCGCGGAGCTGCTGCTTCCTATCACCCGCTTATTTGAGTCCAGTTGACATTAAATCTTCAGATCTGACACCAGAACGACACTCTGTAATAGCACGTCTCTCTGGGTTGTTCATTTTTTGACTTTTGTGCGTATAAAAACTGCACAGTGGGCACATAAGGCAGATCCCCCACTTTTCCTTCTATTTTTTTCTTCTTCTTCTTTTTATAAGTGATCATAGCAGCTTTAATTATGCTATCACCAGTTTCACCAGTTCTCCCATTTTAATATTATAAGCTACAGAGCTGACTGACTCATTATTAAAGCTCGTTACATTTTTTTCTGATCCCAGCTTTGCAATCAAACGTACAGCAGAATGGACTCATCCAAAAACAATTAATTTTTCGGATGAACCCCCTCCCTGAGAAAAAAAAGGAAGAAAAAAAAACCGGGGCCCGTCTGATTAATTATAATTCCCTCCTAAAAATTCATGCCCACGATTGTTCCCAAATAAGTAAAGAAAGAGCTTTTTATATTCTTGATTAAATAAATCTTTCGATTGAATGCACAAATAAGAATGCCGCAGGAGAATCCATAATAATGTTGATCACTGCCTCCTTTTAATCGCTGAATTTCAGCGTGTTTGCGCGCCTCAGGCACGGAGTTGGGCTTTGATAAAGGTAACCCCGCCTGCCTCCGGGCGCCTGTGATAAATGTACAGAGTGACAAGACCGATTTCCTCCCTCGATGATTAAAAGCCTATATATAATATGCAGGTAAAGCCGGGTCCGGTTTATTTATGGGGGCTAAGCCATGGCCCGAGGAGACTTGGCTGGAGGGCAGAAATCATTTTGGAGCCCGTTTTTTTTTCTTCTTTTTTTTCCCCAGAAATCCTGCAACCTTTCCCTCCCGGGCAAAAAGTCTTTATTCGTCTTTTTTCCTTTAATGATTAAACATGTCACAGTGAGATTATAGCACCGCGGCCGTGCCCCGAGGAGATGCCTTCATTTGTTAAACCACCAGTTTATTTGTAACGGTGCATTTCATGCCACGCTGTGCCATTCGCCTTAATCTTTTTCCCATGTAAGACGAATTGCTCGGGTAAAAAAAAAAAAAAAAAGAAAAAAAAAAAGAAAAAGTCTTTTATTATTTTTTAATCACTTCCCGTTTCTGTATCACAGTGACACTGACAACAGGGAGGAGGGAGACACGGTCAAAGTCTCCCAGGCTTCTTCATACGAATCAAAAGAGACGCGTTTAATTCGACCGTCTCTAATAAAGGCAAACACAGAAATAAAGAAATCGATGAATAAATAAATAAATAAATAAATAAATAAATAAAAGAATAGATACATCTCCTTTCTGGAGACGATGTTTTGGCCTGTTCTGGATGGCACAAGTGCAGACAACTTGTCCTCCTTGTTAGCCAGCTCGTGTGCGTCTCAGAAAGAGAGCGAGAGAGAGAGAGCTGTAATGATGAGACCAGCTGTTGACATCTGTAGAGCTCTAGCGGTCTCTACCGGCAAAATTAAGAAACAACAGGGGGTGCCCAATTAAGACACCTTAAAATGGTCAATAATACGCCTGAAATGCGCGGTGGAAACGGACACACTGCATGATACGATGACTATTGAGCGGGTTTCTCCCGATAGAGATGGAACTCGTCCCTGCTGTCGCGGGCCTATTTCAAGATGCACACTTCAAGTTCCCCAGTCACACCTTGCTTTTTATTCACAGCGTGAGCGCTTCCTTCAATTTTCTCATTAAAAAAAACCCATGTTTTCATTTTATTCTTTTGTATTTTCTTCCGTCCAAATTGATTTCCCTACTTAAGCACGCGCGTAAAGGCGCAGGTCACCTATACACACAGCCACATCGCTGATAACTTACTCAAGGTTGCCTGTGTAAGTTTGTAATGCTCACTGGAGGCTGTAGACTACAACAGCAAAGGCCTACAATATGAATAACCTTTTCTTTATAAATATAATAAAAATAATAATATTTTTTTTAAAGCAGTCAGAATCAGGGTCACTCTGCATTCAAGGACTAAAGTGCGCGCTCATGCGCAAAGAAAACAGCAGCAAGGAAAAATAAGCAGCACCTATTAAGCTATAAAAAACAGAAAGTAGTGTATATGCAAACTGCCTGGAGCATCCAGTGCGCTTACCTAGACTGGAGGGGGGCTGGATGCGTTGCTAGCGTTAAGACAGCGCGCGGAGTTAATGAAATATCTCCAAATGGGAGTCAGGAGTGCGTGCAGAGATAAGCCTGATGTGGTTTATATACCCAGAAAGCAAGTGCTCCTCTTCTCATATTGTCCAAGAGCGTTTGCATAGCTGGCCAAGTGGCCGTGCTCTTGCTGACTCGCTCACATTGCACCGTGTTTGTTCTCCCTTTGCTATGACGTGAGACAAAATATTGGCCATATGTTCATCGGCAATAAATTGGTCTTGAGCGCAAACACAGCTCCCTGAGGAGGGTGCTTTTAACTCCACACTGCTACTTTTCTCCCTCTGAGATTTTTTTTTTTTTTTTTTTTTTTTTTTGGGGGGGGGGGGGGCACCAAGGTATCTGGAGCAGAATGTAGGTGAGGGATAATGTCACTGCGTCCTTTTTAGGAGATAATTGTGCGCCTATGGATGCGCTGCTGGTTGATCTTTATACCACGATCTATTATTCCCCCCTTCTGCCCTCTACACACACACACACACACACACACACACACACACACACACACACACACACACACACACACACACACACACACACACACACACGCACACACACACACGCAGGACTCTCTAATAAATCGCTTGGTAACCAAGAAGCAGCACTGTCCAAAGAGCAGATGTGGCATGTTATCCACGCCACGGTTGCGTTTACATTAGATACCCCCTGATACAATGATTGATAACCAAGGTCACAGTGATTCACGACGACTCGAGACCGCAGCAGCTCCCCAGAGACCGACTAACACATGATGTTTGCAACATAGATCCACATGTGTCGACACAAAAAAAAAAAGAAAAGAAAAAGAGCGAAAAAAAAGCGCAATTGTGCGCAGAGGCCAAGCATAAGATGCACTGTCCTAGGATTAATAATAATAATAATAATAATAATAATAATAATAATAATAATAATTTAATGATATTATTACTATTATTAATTTCTATATACATAGTAACAATACTACATCCTCAAACTTAACAAAATGTAAAAATGAACATTTGGAAAGTAACGAAGCCACATAGCCTTAATGGTAATTTGTTGAAATTCTAATAAAGTTTTTTTGCATTATTTTTTGTACACTTATATTCTATTCTTTACAATTACATATATAATAGTAATTCAGAAAATGTATTAATACTTATCATAGATAGCTAGATAGCTAGATAGATAGATAGGTAGATAGATGGATAGACAGATAGATAGATAGATAGATGGATAGATAGATAGATGGATAGACAGATAGATAGATAATTGTGTGATTACATCTAGACAAAAAACAAGCAACTGTGACAGAAAAAAATAAATAAACCTAAACTAATTCAAAATTGAATGCATGGTCAGAATCTCCTGAAACACTAGCATCTTTAAAATTCATAAAGGTCTGCAAAAATAAATACCATTCAAGAAGTAGACCAATGTGCGTTACGAAAGCAAGAGGCTTCACATGAAAGCATTTTTATTCACTGTGTGCTTCAGTTTTCTCGATGCCCCTCTGCCAGCATTTACACCTGTTGCACGCACTCAGGCAACATTTTCCAGCGAAGAAAATATTTCCTGAGCTTGTAAAGAGTCGCAGGCTGGTGTAAAGATGATGACAGGGAATGCCAGTAATTGTTGAGGAAGAAAGCAATATGAGGCAAACACCAGTTGTGCTATTATGACACCTTGGGGGTGGATAGCTTAAATCAAGACAATGATTTTATTGGGGGCAGCCTGGAATCTATGCATGATAATAATGGTGTTGCCTGGTAGTGCAGGAGCGACCATCAATCAATAGCGAATACATTACTGATGGGTTTTTGTGCAGGGCCACTTTGCTGATGAAAGACAGAGATTATCCTCCCTGCCATCACCGCGTTCAAGAGTATCACTAAGACGCTGGGAATACAAATAAATAAACTGGCCTCATAGCTCGTTTGAAATTCCACATTAAGGCAAAGTAGTTAGTTAGAGTTGGAATGTATTCATGAGGTTCAGACGAATGAGAGAAAGCTTTCCACTCATCCGCTGCGTGAATACCCTTGTGCTGTTTGAAATTTGCCACAAGTGCTCTGGGTGCTAAATACAAGACCTCCTGAAAAAGGATGGGTAAGATAGGCCCTGGCGGTCAAGCTATTATCAATCCCTGGCCTAAAGCTTGATGACTAAGATACTTCAGATGTCGTTAATGGCTGCGTAAGGACACTGATGGCACAGGCATTCTGAAATCAATCAGTTCAAGTTTTAATGTATCGACCACTCGAGATGAACGAAAAGAGGGAGAGCTTCTCGACGCACAAACGCCACAGAGACCGGCTCGGTTTTCGTGGAAGATACACTTTGAAAAAGTTTAATTAAACCTGAGGACTCACTTGTGCGCTGGAGAACTCACGGATGATGATAGCCAGTTGTATCAATTTGAAAGGCTTTGCAAGTTTTTCTTCACAAATACATGCACTTGGAGAGGTTTAACATTAGATCACCGAGTCCTCGGTGCGAAGGCGAGTGAATGGGAGTTTTAGCCCTTCAAGAGATGTGAAGCAAAGTAGAGGAGATGAGTTGTTTTCCAACAAAGTGCCCAATTCTACACACCGCTGAATATTACCATTTCTTAAATGACAACAGCACATTGTGTATTTGAGGAGCTGTGGAGTGCAGGGCGATCAGTCTTAACATTTTTGCCCTGCTATGATACCGAGTGGAGAGGAAGAGAAGGGATGAAACAAATATCGTGAAAGTGGTGAGCTGTGTCAAAGTGTTAACTGAGGGAGAGAAAAAAAATTCTTCCTTTATAACACTCATGAAATGTCTGGTATTTCCATCAAAATTTCAGATTTATGGGTTGTATGGGAAGGTTTTGTGCATTACTTGACATGAATAACTTTAGGCTTGAATGCCTCTTTTTCCCGCGCTCAGCCTCTAGTGCAAGGCTAGTGCTTGGCCTTGAAGAGCCATATAGCTGTTTGTAAACCTCGCCACGCAGGCCAAGAATACAGTGCTTAGCCGGCACGTTCTGCGAGCGTATCAGTCCCTGTGGCATGTGGCTACAAAACAAATGTCCCAGTCTGGGTCAAATGTTTGAAAAGCAATGAGCGGCTGACGGTAATGACGAAGTGATTCAAACAAAATTTTTCACTTAAGTACATGTCAGCGGAGCTGGATGTGCTGAAAGGGCGCCTAATGTGGTCCCTGATGTGAAACCCGTAAAACGAAGGAAGTCGACACATCCTTCGCGTGTTACAGTGAGATATTGTGGAGCATCAAGGGGAGAGCTGTTTTGCCGGGCTGCCTTCTTGTTCAGGAGCCGGACCATAATATAGTTGTATGCGTGTGTGATAAGAAAGAAGGTCAACCTCAGGTCAGCTCCAACCTCGACAACAATGGCTATTTTCCAAGGTGAAAGCAAAAGGAGCTGTATCAAAATCGCAGTTTTGACCACCTCACAATCGAGTGCTTTCGGCGCTGGAGAGCTCTTTGAAATGGGTGGAGAACCAAATCATAATAAATAAAACCTACACCTGAAGAGCGGCCCGCCTCAAAATGGAAGCGCTCCGGCGCTCAAGGCAGCCAGCCAGTGTTCGCCTGCAGAGCCGTATTGATTCTTCTGTGAATTCATAAAGAGGGAACTTAAGAAATGCAGAGAGCAACAGTTAGGATGCTTTAGTTCTCCCAAGATCTCCTCCAGCTTTTGAAACAATGAGTCGTAGTGTGAGTCAAGGACAGATCATTGCAGGCAGGGCGAGCTCGTCCTTGTCTTCACTCCAGCTGCACAGAGCACCTTTGGAGCCAAGATTCAAAAGCATTGCAAGAATATTGACTGTTGCCTTCAACACAGGTCCACTGTGAAGTAGGGAAGGAAGAATATAACTCTCCTATTTGAATAGCGTCGTGTGGACAAAACACGCTGTAATAGAAGAGCGATGTCTCAAGGACATGATTTTCTTTTTTTTTTTTTTCTTCTTCTTCTTCTTATGAATGTATCTCACTGGAAAAAAGAAAACATACTGTATGTATTAGACAGCAGACATTATTCAAGAAACCTTACCATTTTACATGGAGTTCAAAACCAGAGACAAATTAATGCAGTGACACTGTAGTGCAGGATGCAGCGTGGAATTTACAGTACAATTATTTTCTGAATGAGGTATCTGCGGAAAACGTGCTGGTGCTTACCGACATTTAAATGAAAGCCGAAGAAGGAATCTATGCAGAGCAAGGAGCTGGAAATCATGATTTCAACATTCATCCTGATTGTTTATATGCAGAATCAGTGGTTGATCATGCTCAAGCCTGAACAAAAATGTGTCGCTAAAGCAAATGCAGTTCCAGAAGGAGTATATCTTTGTGTGTTTTTTTTATTTCACTTTCACAATTTTACCATTCATATTTCTATTCTGTCTTTCAAAAAAAAAGAAAGAAAAAAGGATGAATGGACGGATAAGTGAGGCTGTTGCCCTTGCTCGGCAAGTACATCACCACCAGCGACAAAAAGGCACCGGGTACAGTTTGAGAGGCGCATGAGTCTCATTCACCACCTGAGGATGGAGGCAGTCGCTGTTCCCCGTCTGCTGCAGGTAAAACTCAAAGGCTACTTCAAGGCATTCAGTGGGAGAGAGCAGAACGGAGCAGGAGTGGGAGGGACGGATACTGATGGGCAGTTTGGTGGGGATGTGAGATGCTCGGTGACGTATGTAAGAGCGGTGAAAGAAGACGACCTGCGGTGGTAACCCCTAACAGGAGGAAACCAATATAAGAAGAATAGGAAGGGAAAAACAGGTGCATTAACTCTGTCAGTTCAGCGGAGACCGAAAACTGCTTCTTTCATTAAGGAAAAGCTGCGTAAAAGTTATGAGTGATGCAGTCTGCAATCTCCATGCATCGCCTGAGAGATTAAGATGTCACCAGCAATGAGGAATCGAGGCGGGCCAAGAGGACTACAGCCCAATGAGACGACAGAAAGTTTTATTGTCACGAATGTGAAGTATTGAACTGTAAATAGACTTCACTTATTCAGCATGTTGCTGTTTCTGTAGCCCCAATACGTTTCACATCAACAGTTACTTTCACTCTTTCACACATCAACGCTGTCAGCTTTGAAACTTACGGCTGGTGTCCCGGACATGGACAGGTAGAGACAGTAGAGCCATACCAACATGTTCCATAACTGTGCTTAAATAACCCCCAAACCAACCAAATATTCACTTTTTCAAATTCATATTGGAGAAATAGTTGTGAGAAGAAAATTCCACATTTAGTTAAGTGGATTTGAAACAACAAGCCGCTTTGGAAAGTAGGAGACTTAACTCCGAGTGGTGGATAACAGTCATCATGGTGTTTTGCATGAAGCACTTCCTGCAGAGATGCTAAAAGTTACTTTCACACAGCACAACTGGACGCCCATCTTTTTTCTTTCAGTTATTCATATTTGAGCACAACACGAGACACTTTTGACAATCATGCAGTGAACCATCCTGAAATGTTTGACACTGACTCTGAGGCTCTTTGAAGTTTGATATTTGGACAACATCATTTTTATCAGCTCCAAGATTGAATAAAGAAAACATTTTCTGCCCTAAGAGCTCTGTAAAATTAATATTTGCATAAGTAATAAGCAGGTAAATGTAAAGGCTGTGAGCAGGTGTGTGTCCTCCCTCGCGGAGAGCTGTGTGTTTTTTTGTGTGTGGGTGTGAATGTTTGTGGCTGAGTTTCCTCTGTGTGTGTGTGTCTGCTTGTGTGTGAGGAAAGTCCCTATTTGGGTACAGTGAACAGCCCATCAGGATATGTAACCTAAACAACACAATGGAGAGAAACAGAAGGGCCTGGGGCCCTGAAACACTCACCTTGAACCAAACTGCTCCTTGCAGACACAAGGATTGCCCATCTGCACATTTCTGAAGCCTTTTGATTAACAATGTGTCCAAAATGAAAGCCAAAAAGGAGAAAACACAATTTAGGAATTTCAATGGCTTTCTGCAGATGGGTTGCCAACATATTTGGATAATTAACGTTTAGATATTTTCTTTATACTGGGCTCACGATGGCAATTAACATGTTTTTGTGGAGAGGTGAAAACTTTTTTCGAGGCAGTGAAGATGGATGAAAATGCATTAGAGGAGGTCATGAAAATGGGCTTCTATTCTTTGTGCTAAAAGGATGCTTTTATAAGGTGATAGCAATTGAGGTTTAAAAAACCCAAGGGCAAATAAATGATAAAGAACTCATCTTTAATTGGCAATCTTTTTGGTTCATATAAATACCACTCCAAATTTTCTATCCACATTTCCATTGACAACATGGCAAGTCTCTCTTGAACTAGAATTATCAAAGGTAAAAGGAGCCACAATGCCAACCAAAAAGGACAACTCTATCTTTTAGCAAGCCAAAGGTTTACAAATTGCCAACTCTCTGTTCATCATGATACGATTCAATTCAACAAGAACAGTAATTGGCTGGAAATAGTTTAAAAGATGCACGCTGCAGTGGCAGCGAAACCTCAGTTCACTAATCTTGACGAGTCTCCCGTCACTAGTTTGAATGAATGTGAACTGAAGCACTAATGAGAGGATCCTGACTCAAAAAGAACAAGCCGGGATGGTGTAGCTGGAAGACAACACAATAAAATCTGCCAGGATCTTACAAATATGCAAATTCAAAGAGTTTCAATTGTGCTGCCAAGGTTGCTTTTTCACCAGTTTACTTTGCAACTCAGTTTATCTTCAAACTCAGATGGTGTTAATACAGCAGAGGTGTGAATGTGTGTGTGTGTGTGTGTGTGTGTGAGTGAGCCATGACCAGGGCCTTGACCCCACAAAGCCTCCGTCTCTCTCTGCCTCCCTGGCTCCGTCGCCTCTCTGTCGCCCCCTAATGGCAGGAGTGTGTGCTGATCCTGAGCCCTGGAAGCCCAGCTGAGGAAAAGTGTGCACCAACACATCCTCCCTCTCTCAGGTAATTATGTCTTTTATCTAGGAGACACATACAGCTACTTTAACATTGGATATCCAGCCGTCCTAATGGCCCATTATTCAAATAAATGGGGGAAACGCTGTGGGGTTGGTGACCCCCTCAGTGCGACAGGGCCCTCCATCCAGGCACACCTGCTGAGACAAGGTAACGTTTATCACTGACACCTTCGCAGGACAGAAACAAAATGGCAGGCGAGGTCAGCGGTAAGGAGCACAGTGGGCCTGTCATATTGCAAACATATCCATTTGGTACGGCTCTACCCTTGTGGTTGCCAGGCTACTGCCTAATATATGGCGACTGAGTGTGCGTCAGAAAAACAGAAGTAAGATGTTGACTTTGAGATAAGTACCTCTTCAAATTAAACAGCGCCATCACATTGCATTCAAAATAACATTTTCAAAGGTCAACTTTAAATGGTCCCCATTTGGCAAAAATATCCTTGTGTTCTTCAACTCACTAAATCGTCAAATTTGCATACCGGCTACGTTAGTTAGTGGCATTTAATTATTTATGTTTTAATTACACGGAATGAAGGGGATAATATCACTGTACGGTAGTTTTGTGGTGTGTATGTGTGTGTATGAGTGTGTGTGTGTGTGTGTCCCTGTCATCCGAGCACTCGGATGTCTCCTTATTAAAGTACACAAAAAGATAATTATGTCCGGCTCTGTCTAAACATTGCCATGGTGCCGCACTAGAGAATCATCGCTGAATTGGACACAGGAGAGGGTTAGACCTCTTATGATTAATGTGCTTGGTCACACACACTCAGGAGTGGTAAAGGCATGTCAACTCCTTCTCTTTCCCCGCGCCCTACACTAGAGTCAAGGGTCAGCAAAATTGTTTTGATGGCGCTGATTGCTGCGTCGGCCGGACTTATCATGTGCGGTGAGCTCATCTCGGGACTCCAGATTGCAGAGCTGGAGAAGACACGCCCTCATTCCCCGCCAAAAAAAAAAACCCCACTTCCACACAAGTATACCATTTTGGTATTACAAAAAGAATAGACGGGAGGCAGACAGACAAAGAGGATCTAGTGTAACACAAATAAATATCGGTATCTTTCCATGCGTGGACCACGTCACTAAACAGATATATGCTTTGAATGGGGCAAGTAGTGGCAAAGGAGAATGCAGAGGGTTTACATCTGCAGAACTCGTTCCCACCAGCTCTCCCACGAAACAGCCATCACCTGGAAGGGCCCTGCTGAATGGAGCTGCTGATGTCACTGGGGAGATGGTATTGATTGACCGAGGGGCAGCAGAGGCCAATGCAATTAAGAGACAAGAAAACATATAGTGTTAAAGACTGTGTAAATAAAGGGACTCTGCAGTAGGGCCACACAAAGGCCAGTCCAGTGCTCATTCATGAGGTTCTTGTTCCCCGCTGGCCTGGGGTCTTCTCCAAGGACTGAGGGTCTGGGTGGGAGGCCTGGGGGAGGTGGCGAAGAGGAGCCAGCCGGTATGTGGGTGTCCGGAGGGATGAGGACAGACGGTGTTGCTAGGCTGGCTCTGAGAGGCTGACAAGGGCTTCGTCCTGCCTATGTCCGGAAGCGTCAGGTGATCACGGATGATCTGCATCTCGAGGGGCCCGTTGAGAGGAAGAATCTGTATTTTTATTGGCCCCTGGATGGTTTGCTTTGCTGTCCTTTTTTACACACATCCTTCCGCTTTGATTCCCTCCAACACTCAAGTAACACCACAGTGAGATAAACTTTCAGACTGGGGATCAAATACGCGATTTGACATGGTAACAGAATTTGAATCTCAATATATGTATCCATGCGACGATGACTTGATAGTTTATGAGGAGGATAAACAACCTCTCGATTAAACCACATGGAATAATTAATTAATACAGCCAATGCATCAATAACTTGCTGCATGCATGCATGTAAATAGGCCTATTAAATATGCCTATTAAAGACAGATTGTGGTTTGGACTATATAACACACTCAACAGATTGTATCAAGAGGCCATACAGCACTAGTTCCCTGCTGCATTCAAAACTGTGGTCATTTTTTCTATCAGTGGTTTAGAATAAACCCAACCAAAATAACTGTCCGGTTAGCTAACTTCGGGTACCTTTGATGCATCCTGTACACTAATATTCATTTGATCCATAATTTGTCATTGACTCCTCTCCAACTGGATGAAGGAGGAGAAACAAAAATAAGTTTGTGAAGCAGATTTTCATGGACTGGTTCTGATGTTCAGCTCGCTGAAACGCTGGAGCTACAGCTTGTAGGTCTACAGAAATAAAGTGATGCAAGCTTTCAGCACTACAAAAGCCTAAGCAACTCCAACATGATATCATGTGGCCCCATGCATTGCAAAGGTTGGTAAGCCCCACAGCTCTCTGCCCTGCTGCTAAAGATAGGCTTGTTAATGGTGCTGCAACCACACTCAACCTGATCCCACTGTCCGATAACGCCATCCGACTCCGCATCTCAGACGTGGAAGACATCTTAGAGGCTTTGTGCGATTTTCATTCAGGAGAATCGTATTGATTAAGGGTGAGGGTGGGTGGGTGGGGGGACAGGCAGCAATGTCTTTCATGCTCCTGCTTTGTAGCACAGATTCAACAAGGTGCTTGAAAAATTCCTCGCACACCTCTGACAATTCCGACATCAGCCTCACAGATTTGCGAGGGAGCGCAGTCAAGAAACAACGTGCCTATTTCAGGCCTCTCTGGATTAAGATCTGGTAACCTTGGGGGCATTTAAAGTCTATTTTGACCAGTTTGAAACATTCACAGTAGAGATATGATGCGATTTCTCAATAAAAGACGCCTTTAGAAGACTTTTTTGTTAAAAGACAGAAACACCTAGAAACAATAAGAAGGTAAGATACATGCAAAAATGAGCTTGCAAGGGCTCTTTGTATGAATTGCTGATAAATAAAAAGATGGATCCATACTTATATTTTCCAGAAGCTAAGTTTTGACGCTGTAGAGAAGGAGTTCTTTCAAACCAGACAGTTTTTTCCCCAATTTTTTCATCACCTATTGTTGCCTCTCCAGCCTTAGTTCCAAGTGAATAGCTGACATCCTTTATTGTGTCTGAAATGTTAAATTTTCAAATACATCTTTCCAGTTTTTTAAGCCATTGATAAACTTCTATTTTTTTCTGCCTATTCTTCTCTGACGTGCCACACAAAGCTTTTCACCCACACAAGCACTGGACCCGATTCAACCATGTGTGATAAGCAGTTTCTGAAATACAAACAGGTGTCAGTCTGGTGCAAACCGCCACACAAACACACACAATCAACTAAATTGCATTTTTTTTTTCTTTTTTACCTGAAGCTGATGCTCCATTTGACCTTCAGCAGATCCTCCTGACAAACAAACGAAACGTGCCTAAACGCATTAAGACTAAGTGATTGCTTAAGCCGATAAAGCCAGTGGAAGGGGGCATGAGAATTAATTCTAACAAATCAAGACAAAGTTTTAAAAACTGAAAGTTACACTTGAACACGACTGGAGCTCCTCCAACATTGGGAGAGCTTAAAATATAAAAAATAAAAATAGAAAAACCAGCATCGTGTTTGAACGGTCGACCACACTTGTCAGACGAAGGTATTATTCCCCTTGAATGGTTACTAGGAAACTTTACTATGTTTTTATGTCAGTACCATGAGTGTGTGTGCACAAGACACTGGGCAATAAACTGAGGATGTTCCAGAACAAGCGAGCCACACCCTCCTCCTGCCCCCCTCATCAGGGAACTGGATCTTAGCTCGGGTAACCCACATGCCAAAACTGTCAGCATTGTCCTAAATGATGCTTGAAGCAATATTCATTTGTGGGCGCTTGGTTTTTCTGTGTCAGTGTCAAAGGGAGATCTCATGCAGGCACAACAGGCCGCTCAACCCCTCGGGAGCCCTGTTTGATCCGGCTCTTCCTGTGGCAACAAACAAGAGCTGTGGGGTCACCTATTCTGACGGGCTTCCTCTCAACGCGCTCTGCCCCCTCAGCATCTGCATTCAGAGGGAAGACAATGGCGCCTACTTCATCTCTCTCCCAGGTGTCAGCGTGAACCAGATCCTGGGATAATTTCCCTCGTTTCTCATTTCTTGCCCATCAAATGAAGGCCAGTGTCTCCCCGTCCCGGGTCTCATTTACATGTTTTCATTAGCTCTGCACTTTTATTATTCAAATGTGTATGTTGTCTTTGTATGTTGTATGGACGGACGGACGGATGGACGGACGGACGGACGGACGGACACTGTCGCCCTTGCTCTCCACACACGACAGTCTGAGCAACAAAAGAGCGCAGTGTTTACAAGGCCTGTAAACATCTTGTACACCACCTGAGGATGGAGACGGCCATTGTTTTTACCCAGATGCAGGTAGAAAAAAGAAAAAGAAAAAAAGTGTTCATCCTCTGAATGACTGCATTCACTCCAGACCTTCTGGATGTATCACGTTTTGCAGTTCTCCACAGAATAAATAAACAACATGACTCTGACCCTTCTTTCAACAGCGATCGCATGAAATTGCTATTAAGCCTTTTCTCTCTGAAAGAGTGGCTGACATTACAGTTGTGGCCTAATGTATAGGAAGTGTGGCGGATGTTTGTATCTGAGGAGTTAAATGTATATATTTCTGAGTCAATAGCCCCCTACAGATATAACACACTCAAAGCATGGACTTAAGTCCTCCATCATGATTTTAAATGCTTCTGCACTTGACGATGGAGTTTCACTCCACTGAAAGCATGCCAGTCCTTTACTTTGTATGATAAAAAAGACAATGTCTGCTTTCCCACTGCCTGCCATTCAAGGGCGCCTCATTATAAACCGCAAATATATTAATTTGTGGAACAATTTGCTTATTATACAGCGAGTGTGCTTGATCAATAACCCTGCTGGTGATTTATCTATGGTGTTGCTGTCAGTGTTATGGGTTTAAATTTCAGGAGGCAGGTCCAAACAGCGGCATGAACGATCCCCTCGGAGGACGCGCCGGTAATATATGCTGTGGGAGAAATCATACACGGGCACTAAATCAAGCAACTTGGAGACAGCGAAATGCACCCAGAAGTCAGCAGTGATGGAGAGAAAACCGACGACTTTGATAGGTTCAATCTAAAGAGATGGCCAGCGATTAGATTCGGCTGTGGGTGGATGCGTATGGAGACACGAGGGCAATATTCTCCGACATCTTCCCACAATAAATATATTTTTAATTTGTGCTCTTTTATTAACCAGCAAAATCACTTCAAAATGAATAGCACATTATTAAGTCTTCTAGTGCCTCTTACTGTTCTTTATCATGAGTTTGTATCACTGTGCAATTCATCTCCAGCCATTCTTCACACTAAATATGTTTTATATGAGCCTTCATTTATCACGGCCTGTCAGCTCTTAACTGTATCATTATTCAGTCTAGAGTTATAAATTGGAATCATTAAACGGTTTTTCATATAATCTGATGCAATAACTGCTCCCCCTTTATTGGCTTGTGAAAAGAAAATAGTAAATACAATTGTCTGTCAAGATCTTTGGAGATAGCCGTCTCTCTCGGGCTGAAATGAAATTAGGCCGGCCGCGGAGACAGGATCAATGTCAGCAGATTTGTTCGACTTTCATCGTGGAGGGGACGGGGGTTGAGCGGATGAAGGATGGAGAGAAAAGGAAGCTGACACCGCCGAACCCGATGAGGAATGTGGGCTCAGCTGTCAATATTTTTTTTCATACAGTGTCACATCAATCAGAGGTGTCTTTTCAACTTCGCGCCACGGGCCTGTGGAGACACCCGTAATGGAGATATTACATTCCCTCCACCAAAATGTGTGGTCCTGCTATCTTTTTTTTTTTTTTTCTGTGTGTGTGTGTGTGTGTGTGTGTGTGTGTGTGTGTGTGTGTGTGTGTGTGCGAAAGGAGATGTAGTGATTAACAATGACAATGTGGGGTCAACTTTTCCATCACTTGTATCATATTCTAATCAGAAGAGGGTCTTGGCAGCGTGAACCCGCTGCTATGCGCCAAATTACTGTCCAAATACTGTATTTTCTCAAAAGGTCTGAAAAACCAACCAGATGTACATCGATTACCTAAAAGATCCCTCTCTTTCCTCTCTTTTTTTTATAATTTAGCAGATATAAACATGTGTGGCACTATTTTGCACAGTCAGACGCGTCTCAGAAAAACACATTTTTGAAGAAAAAGGTGGAAATAATTGCAAAATGAAATGTAATCGACTTTCACAGAGGAGCTCTTGAGAGAAGATGCCCGCTGGTTTGAGTTAGTGTTCTTCTCATCCCATGAAGAATTGGTAATGAACACCAGACACAGAACTCTGGGTAAAGACTGCCACCATCTGGCCAACACACAGACTTAAATACTGAAAAGAGGTGGGTAGAAGACTCATATTCTGTCCTCCAGTGTGCTTGAAATCTAGTTAACGAAGACAAAAAAGTGAAAATACTTTTGTTGAAAGAATATGAAAGTTGAAAATATTGTTTTTAAATAAGCTGATTTCAGTATTAATGACTTTTAAACTGCACTTTTTTGCTCTGTTTGAGTCCAATTTATCAAGCAAACAATAAATTCCATTGAAATCGCATTGTAGTGTAGTGTACATATGAAACAGCTGACATTATTGGCAACAAACAAGCAGATCAAAAAGCTTAGTTACTATAAATAAAACCCTGATTTAAAAAAAAACAGTGACACACATTATGTAGGTGATGTAAGAGTAACATTATTTTTTAATTATTGATTTTTATCACATAAACACACTTTATTGTATGTTGTGGGAGAATCCCACTAACTCAGTTTGAAATATAATAAGAATATTGTGTTACATGTTTTTATGTTAGACTTGATTCAAGTATTGAACCTTGAAGATCAGCTGTTAGTCAGAGGCTTTTCTTTGAGCCAATGCTGCCACCTACTGGACACGGAGACGAACTACTAACCCCACTGACATGACCCAACCCGAAATCAAGTTGTAAAAAAGGTATTTGGGCCACAATTTAAGCGTAAAGGTTTTGCTCATCCGTCCTCTGAAAGAATAAAAATACACAACTCAGGTGTCAACGCAAACATGTGAGAAGGTCCCATTACCACATCCAGCCAGATGGTGGAGTGTTTGCACCGGTTTGTACAGATATCCAGGAATGTGTGTTAGAAGTCAAACTAACCAGTGTGAACTGAGTAAACTCTGCAGCATTTGAGGGATGAACGGTGATATTTTGATTTCAATTCAAGGGAAAAAAAAAACCTTTTTTGTGTGTGTGCTTGTAGTTCAAAACAATTCTTAGAAACCAATATCTGATCATGTGAAAGTTCAACCAGTCACTGTTGATGGGGGTGCACAGCCTTTTCTTCTTGAAAGTATTTTTTTTTTCTCTCAGGAGACTCCAAGTCCAAGTTTATCTGAAAAAAAAAAAAAAAAAAAAAAAAAAAAAAAAATTCCACTGTCTGCAAAATGTCTAGAACTCCAGACCAGTGCTATTTATTTACCCCTGCGGGCCCTTATTTCCACCTGCATGTCCAACCTGTTTACATGTAAACTTCCCCAAAAGAGAGTGAGTTCACTCCAAGGTCTCTGCTCTGTCAATCTTGGCGTACGGCTTGGTCACGCTCGCTTTCCCCGCCTCTTGGGCGCTCCCCATCTCTCTCTCTCTATCCGTCTTAATATTTCACCATGCATCAGGGTGTGAGGATGCAGGAATGTTCTGGAAAACAAGGGGAGCTGCATGTGACTGTCGCTCTTTCTGTGGGAACACTACGAATGCGTCACTTTCACCAGTGAAGCCCAGTAAATTGTCATACACATTAATATTTGATAAACATTTAAATGAAATAAAAGGGGAAACACGAGAGTGAAAATGAAGCAGTCATTTGAAGTTTAAATAGATGGAAAGTTTTTTTTGTGTATTTTCACTCCTTTCATAGGAATTGAACAGAGTCTCCCTTAACACTTCAGTGAAATAAAACTACCGTTTGTATCCTTAAAGACAGAAAATAAAGTAACAGTTAAATAGCAGGTGTGTATAAATGCAGCATTAACATGAATTATGTGTTTAAAAGTGCTTGGCAATGGTTAAAAATGCTTGCGTGTGTTTTTTTTTTTTTTTTTCATTTATTTTGTAACAGGGATGCTCTGTCATTGGGTTATTTTCCTACAGATGTGCTGAGTGCAGGTTCAGGTTGGTCGGTTCAGGTGTGACTCAGGCTGTGATTGCTGCACCTGTCTGGTGTGTTTGTGTGTGTGCGTGAGGTGAGTGGGATTCTCAGAGCACGCTGGAGTTGTTTGTCTCAGCAGGGTTTGATACGTATGGTTATTTAATTGTCTGGTCTCTGCAGATTGTGGGCAACATAATCTGCCAGTAGACGCAGCTTCAGAACTCAAGCGTGGAGTCTGAGGATTTCAGGACTGAATCACTGGACCTGCGAGCAGAGAGAGAACTGAGACTCGCGAACTCAGCTGGTATAAAACGAAAGACATCTGCCCCTTCACTTTTTTTTTTTTTTTTAGACAAAGCAAAATGTATTAAGATAAAGGACAAACACCAGAAATACTGTGGTGAGTTAAACGTATTCTCAAAGGTTTGACTGTTTTCATTCCGTAGATTCCTGTGAAATTATTTTTAGCTTGTTGGCTCATTGGCTAGTTGGCAGGAAAAACCAGTCATCTTAGAATGTGGTAAACGTCAGATATCAGAGTGACGTGGGTGAAACTGTAATTCACAGCTTGTCTGAAACACCTTCATCAGACATTTTGACTTGACATCTACTTGTCGTAGCTGCAGTATAACCGAGAGGAGCCAAAGTTATGTTGGAAATACAGAAAGTAAATGGACTATTGAGCTTTTATTTTCACATTGCAGACCCCAGTCTCGCTGGATTTCTCCAGTGAAATATCAGTCATGGTTCTTGCCTTCTGCCATCATCACTGGCATGCAGATGGAAAAGCCCCAAATATTTGTTGTCAAGTTCAACCAACGTTACGTTGCCTAGTTTGCGCTGACGTACCAGTGAAAACATGTCGAAATCTAATTGCTGAAATAACAAAACTGTTGATCTTTTAAGAGATAACCATACCCCGTCTCCTATCTAATCCCACTTCTTGGTTCCTGTGAGTCAGCAAAGAGTCTAACATTTTGTGTTTTCTGCTTGTAAAAAAAAACTCCACTCAAGAAAGATGTTGCTCTTTCAGAATGTTAAACTTATTGTCTGAAAAGATTGAGATCAAATAGTTTGCGTATTAGTTCAAAATGTGAACATATTCAACAGGCACTTTTGATTTTTGAAGTAGCAAAGTCGATTACATGGATTAATGAGAACAATTACACAGTCTACCCATCCAAGTATCCCAAAATACTTCTTAATTACACTAATATGAATATTTGTAATTCCTCACCGCTGCCATTTAGGCAATTTTCAACTAAAAAGCCTTGCTAAAAGCTATAATCTTTCTACAGTTATGACTGTTTAACAGCATGAGTCATTTAATCATTCACTTCCTCATAATTTCATTTCCACTTAAGTCTCCATCGACTGTTCCAAGAAGAATCTGTGCTGCTTTGTCACATCTGTTGAGGTTTAACTCCATGGCTGGCATCGTGTCTTCCCCCTCCTTCGTGCACATCAGTCTGCATGCTGTAATCTTCTCCACTGAAAAGCATGTACGCGTCTGAAGACGAGGACTTGAGCGACCAGCTACGTGTCGTCAGTCACCCGCGACCCGCGCCTGATTCTGCAGACGTGTCATCACTTTGCACCATCTCGCCGATGCTATCGCCGCTTATTTGCATTCTCCCTGAGAACTCGATATGACCCAGAGTGCCGTGAGGAGACGGTGGGAATGTATTTACACTGGAGAATTAAGAAAACCTGCTGGAAAAAAGAAAGGCAAAGATTTCACAGCTCAGTCTTTCCTGAAAGGGCGAAAGGTCTCGTCGGCCTAACGGCGAGCTGTTCAGAATGTAGTGGTCATGATTAAACTCAGAAGTTTTTACAAAACTGCCATCTCTCCTCTATGTGTTGGCCAACCGGAGAGGAGAAAACTATTAAAAGTGGCCCATCAAACCTGTCCTCCGGGACTTGCTTGCACTTGTCTTGGCTCCAGTTCAGCAAAAGCCAAAAAAAAAAAAAAAAAAAAAGGGGGGGCAGAGAGAATGAATCATCTGAAGACAAGGAGACAGTGATGAATCCATTTTTAGCTTAAACTCAAACATTTTAGCTGCAGAATGCTAATAACGTCTCGCTTGGCTTGGCCGAGCGCTCTGTGAGGAGTGAGTATCGTTTTCAGGCGGCTCCCTCTCTGCTGACAGGCCTCGGCGCCGCTGGACGCCCTCATCCCACTCCGACTGATCTCCTCCTGCATTAACACTTCACAGGCAGTGTGAAGCTATGAAGCACAAGCTCAAGACGGATTATGCGAGCTCTAAAATCAAAATTACATGGTGCGAGCACTTTGGAATTGGAATATGAATTATATTTTTATCCCTGATGAGAGGGGGAGACCTCTGCCTGCCAAATAATTGTTTTGGGGTCTTTATGAGATGTGATTTTTAAAAAAAATAAATAACACGTAAACTGTTAGACACAGAAGAGACACTTTCAGGAGTGAAATGTTCTGAACAGGAATGAAGCTTATAGGACTTACAACATCCTGCATGCAAAAAGTTATGAACATTTAAGATACACTGTTAGAATAAAATGTTTTTGTTTAGGGGAGCTCGACTGGTTAGTGCTATATTCTACATGGACTGTGTACAAATTCCTAATTACTGAGTTTGAAATGAACCTAATTATTTATGTAACTTGGATACTTCTTAAATCCACAACTTCCCTATTAATGCCAGTAACTCTCACATGATCTCATCCTGTCAATGCAAGTCTGAATAAAGACCGCAGAAGAAACAGCGAGAACAAAACTGCATTGGAGAATATTTGGATTGTGTGAATCGTGTGTGAATCTTCACTGGATAACAAACTATCAACTACCCAGCAGTCAACTAAAGACTCAAACAACCACCAGACTATCAAACCAGTCCAACAACTAAATCAGCAGCAGCAGGAACAAATCAACAACAATGGAGAAAGAAAAGTGGGTTTGGAAGAAGCAGGGAAGGAAAAGGCATTTAAAATGTGCACTGAGTTCAAACTAATATCAGATTGCTTGATTTGGACTCAATCGCTAAACTGTCAAAATCAGAGGAAAGGGAATTCTAATGAAGATGCAGTATAAAATAAATAAGTGAGGAGTTTCAATTGGGTTGATCTAGTTAGATTTGTATATAAACAATTGAGAATATCATTATTGCCTTTAATCATGATCATTTCTGGCTTTCAGATGTCCAGAACACCCACTGCTCCCTTCAATAAGACTTTAACCTCACAAGTACTGAAAAGAGCCATTATTGACTTTTCAACCTCATCTGACTGCATTGTGAGTAGCATCAATTAAAATCAATTTACCATATTATTTACATATCCCATAAGCATGTATTTCCAAAGAATATATCTCAGAAAAAAAACTACTTAAATCAACAAAAGTAAATATAAAGCAATTCAATTTCAAGTTCAGCAATACAAAAACGCAGAACTAAAGGTCTAACTGATCAAATTGTGGCCAATTTTGAAAATAGCAAGGTACAAACTGTACTTCAATATAAAATTAAACCGTTACACCAAATGTGCTAAAAAATACTTCTTAATTACAGCGGGAATAGGAGTTTTGTATTTGTAATCCATTCGAAAGCAGCTTCGTAAAGATCTGTCCTGTAATTAGATAAATGAGGCACAGCGACCTGCACGGACATATCTTAAATATAAAAACATCGTTTTCCTTTTGAAGGCACTTTTCCACTAACATCAGGTACTACTCACCAATCAGGAGCTCATCCTGCAGAACTTTCCTCAAAGAAGTGTCAATACTCGCAGGTAAGTCCGCATTTCTGCCATTTATCTCCCTCTGTAATGCAGTTTAAACAGCGAGTAAGGTACTTGAGGAAAGTTAACTTTTAATTAAATAAAAACCAAAACCACAGAGAAAATATTTCCTGCACGTTCTGATGGCAGCCAACCACACAGGATCAGGAAGCATTTCCCAGCATGCACTCTTCCTGCTAATCTTTGACAATTAGATATTTACTGGAGGATAAAACTATTATTATTTAATTTTTGCTCATGAAGCTTTTTAAGTAAATGATGATGTAGTAATTGCAAACATGCCATTAAACCCATTGATAGTATAAACAAATATACAAATATATTAAACCATAAGAGGAACAGGAAATGCTCATGTATTGCACAAATAAAAGCATCTGCTTCCTCATATTTGTGGGACAGTATTGGTGAGAGAAACTGGACATAAATTATCAGAATGAGATGTATCTATGTAAATCTTCAATATCTTTACTTATTGTCTGAGTGTTCTCTACCAGAAACTACAATTTTAAGTTATATTATGAAATGACTCTCATTCAGTCTGGCTGAAGTCTCTGAGCTACTGACTGATTATCCGATCACTTGCAGATATCAGCCATTTATTTATGTTGTGCTTTCTTTCTTGGATCTATTGGAAATGCTGAGACTTTGCTGAACTGTGATGCTGCTAATCTGGCAGAAACCAACGGCCTCCCAGACATCCTACACATGTATAAATGTTGTGAAAGCAATCTTCATTACCGCAGTGACAAAGTCCAGGAATGCTGAAGCTCACAGCTCACAGCTGGCTCCTTCCTCCTCATCCTTTGGAGAGCATCCTGAGCATTTTTTCAGGGGGAAATCCTCCCTACGTTACTGAGAGCAGGAGGCTCTGGGCCAGTATGCAATGCCAAGGAAAGACTCAGCTCTCTGATCCTGGGAAGTGTGCTGCACACCCGGCTGTAACTGTTTCTCTGTCTTGGACAGACGGTCTGGGACCTATTTTTCTGCAGGAGAAAGCTCATCCCAGTTGATGTTTTGAAGATGTGGCAGTAGGTTGTGGTTTGCAGCATATGGGCTCACTTTAAAACCTGAACAAAAGCTTCTCCTTCGAGATAATTGCTGCATGAATTAGACTTGGGAGGCTTTGATTTATCAGTGCAGTTGCTGACAGTGAAGTTTCCACCTATTCAGACTTTCCATTGACGGATAGGATAACTGAAGCATGCTATACTTGACTCATGTTTATGAACACATTATCTTTCTGTGATGATCTGAATGATACATTCTCAAATTGACATGACATTTGGAAACTTATTTATGGGACATAAATAATAATGCAAGAGTAGAAAGGCTGTGTTGCCTTGAAAACAATATCAACACATTGTTAAAACTGTTGTATTTTGGTTACTAGCAAGTATTATGGAGTTAATTTGTGGAGAGATGATGAAGTTATGAAAACATTACAAGTTTTCTCATGAGGGCTGAGGTGGAACATGGAGTTTGTGGAGTTTGCATGTTCTCCTGGTACCTGCTTGGATTTTTGTCCCAGTTAATAAGTAAACCGGTGATTGTGGATGTGCGCGTGTGTGTATTTGTGTGTGTGTCCATCTCTGTCCATGTTGGTTCCTGCCTCCTGTCCACTGTCAGCTGGACGTTAGTCCTCCACTTCTTATAACTCTGCTAGTCTGACAAAGCCCACTGAGAACTTTAATCAAAACCACAATTAGCTTTAATAAGTGTTTACACAAGATCGTTACATAAACACAGGCTCTGACTGTCTGTCTGTGTGTCTCCGTGTGTGTGTGTGTGTGTGTGTGTGTGTGAGTGTGTTTTGTAACATTTTCTGAAGCACTTCCAACAAATAACATCATCACACATGGGCTCCGCCACACATGCCATCGGTCGAGTGAGTACTCTGGGAAGATATTCCTTTAAATTTTATTGGCCATCACAAGCAATGAGGTAAACAGAACAAGTAATTGTATAAATAACCCAACATTTTCTCAAACACAGGCTCCAGGAACTCGTAATATGTGGAGTTCAACGTACAAAAATTGCTCAGGCGTGCTTCTCCTTGAGCGTTTACAAAATCAAAGTGTGAAACCTGTAAGGAAACTTCAACCGTCTCTCATTATTTCCCCTTCATATGGTGCATAATTTGTAAGGAACATGCATTTGTGGGATGAGCAGCAGTGCCGAGTGTTGGTCCAGCTCTCTGGTTTTCACTCTCGTCTGCTGCAGTCTGGTGGGGCGTGATGACTGAAGTCTGGAGAAACGAGACATATTGGCAATTTGCATTTAACAAACAGGGACGTCAGCAGTTTGTGGAGGAACCAAACAGCCGCAGCCTCCCGGCGCCTCCCGCTCCGAGTGATTACCAGAATCTGATTCTTCAAGCTGTTTTTGTCTCCGATCAGTCAGACGTCAGGCTGTGTGGTTTCTCTACACGCTACTGAGGCTCCTGTTCGTTCATTGAATACATTTTAAAAACGTGTTGTTTCTTTAGATTTCAGTCATTCAGTCCACCAGACAACATATCTGGCATTGATAAATGAGAATATTTGAAACTGTACTTGTGTGTTCTCAGCTGATATTTTTTAGTTATCATGCTCATGTTTTCCAGACCAACTGAGATCAAATTGTGCTGAAATAAAATCAGTATGAAACCTCTGGTTTGCAGAGACGGTTGAGCCAGATGTGACATGGCACAAGTCTCATGTTGGAAGTAAAAGTGGAGCCCTTGACCATTAGGCCAGAGCTGGAGTGGACACAAATGTGGGTGTGGGGCTAAATGTGTATTTTCCTTTTCCACCTCAGTCGTCAAAGCAACAATGATAACAGTGCCATGATAAACCAGAAGAATGGGACACGTCTGATAGAAACTAGGGTGACAAATAATACAATTTACAATTTTACCCTTAATCAAAATTAAAGGAAAAAGAGAATGAGTTGGACCCTTAAACATGATTTTGTATAGAAAGAAGACAGCTTTGAAAAAAAAGTGTACTGCAGAGAGAAACAACATTTTATTACTTTTCAGATGAAGCTAAAGTCAACAGTTTTGCAGAATAGGTCTTTGGAGCCATGTTGACTTTAGTCAGTGTGTGGAGTTTTGACTCCCTGTCACATTACAGCAGCGCCACTGAACAGTGGCTTTCACTCTAATCTGCTCATATGGTTTCATTTAATTTACAGTTCAGCACTCAAAGTGGTCAAATCATCAGTTATTTCACAAACAAAAGGGAAAAAAGGTCAGTCGCCTGTAAAAACTGAACACAAACATGTGTCTCTGGGGCTTTATTTTCCTTACTACATTGTCACTTCATCTACTTCACCATGATGATTTATCCTTTAACCTTTTTAGAGCAACTGAAATCCCACAGTTAGGTTTCACATTTTAAAGAATCAGAATACATCTTTGTACACACAAACGGGCCAAAAAGAGCTCATTTCAATACAATACAGCCACAACGATGCTGACGGTTGTAAACCCAGTGACCGGGTACCTGAAGCAAGGCAACACATCCAGTCAGGAAGGGGCATGTTGAGGAAAATGGGGGAGCTATGAGGGGCTTTTTCTTGGCCAGCAAGTCCAGGCTTGGTTTGCAGGCCTGTCTGTCCTAACTCACCACAAACATGTCAGACATTTCAGCACCGCTATGAGTGAGGCGAGTTCCTCCGACCCGCTGCTGTAGGTTGAATCAACCCTGTATTGTGAGGCTGATTTGTGCTCAGCAGGATTAGTGTTTTAATGCATGTATTTTGTTTCCTAAATTTAACACGCTAGCGAGGGAAACAAAAGATTTGTGCAATATCTGCACAGTGCAAAATGTGCACAAACATCATGGGAGACCTGCAGTGCAACATGTCCAGATGTGACCAAGAAGTATTCATGTGGCTTGAGTTTCTGGCATCGCTCGACGCGAGCTTAACTGCTCACTTAAACCAGAGTCTGGAGTCAGTTTGCAGGTTTACGCCGCCGCTCCTGGACTCGCGCAGGACGGCACCGCAATTTCAGAGTCAGAGACACGTCCAGTTGATTAATCCGCAGGTGTTGGGTCAAACAGGCCTCCGTTATGCGCGCACTGGACGCGGTTCCGCTGCTTTCAACAGATCGCCGCCATGACAGACGACCACAGGCGGGAATGCAAATGCATTTCAGGAAATCGGCACGGCTCTCTTGTGAGAAGAGACGCGAAAGTGTGGCTCTGGCTGAAATACCCCGAGAACACCCAAAACAAACCCACTTCCCGGCCCAACTGGCATCCACGGAGGGGTGGAAAGAAGGGGACGTATTTATGAGCGTCTGGCAGCGGTTCAGCGAGGTCAGCACACTGATAGAGCACAAAATACAATTTTAAAAAAAATCTCTCTGCCAGTGCAGCTCAGGGATCATGTCTCATTAGTAAATTAACAAACTCAGGGTTCATTTTCTATATGAATGTAGCGTCTATCCAGTACGGCAGCCTGTGTTTTCTTCTGAGATTTAGAGAGAAAATCCTGTATGTCAAGCAGCCCCTACACTGTCTTACACATAAAAACACAGACTCTGATTTTCCAGTGTTGGGACATCAATATTCAATCTGTCTTTGGGATTTCTTGCTGGGATTATGCTGGTAACACTGACTGATACCGAGCTTGGCTTTTGGAGGAGGACACACGGTTCTCATAAGCCCATTAATCTTAAAAGGAGCAACTGTCAGAAAACATAGAGCGCCCCTACCCCTGACATAAAAAAGGCCCGTCCCAGGCCTTGATATCTGGTTTGGCGGAAAACAATATCACACTGCCTCTGATAGAGAGACCTTGAATGTCCCCGGAGCGGAGTTTTCCATTTTGGAGCTGGCTCTCTCAGCCTTTGAAGCGCAGTGCAGCGCTGCGACTGCAATCTCAGCTATTCACGACACGCAGCTGCATTAACAGCTCGAAGAGGGTCAAATGAATAATCACCACTTACTGCTATTATCACGTGTGTCCTAAACGCGGTGGCTTCAGAGAAGTGGCTAACTAGAAAGATAAGTTTGGCTTGAATCTGAAAACCTAAAGCTTTAATCACAACCATTACGAGAAAATTGCAGATCAGAAATACAAGGTTAATGTCGCTTTCCACATGTGACCCAATGTTTTCGACTCGCTGGGCTGATTTCCAAGTAGGGCAGGCATGAATCAGCAGCAGCTATGGACGCAGTCTGAAGTGCTCCAAAAGTAATTAAGGTTCCTCCTCTTAATTGACAACAGATCCAGTGCAGCAAAGCCTCCACTGCCGCAGAGAAGCCGTGCATGGGAATATATAAAAGGTGCATGTAGCAACGAGGAGGAAAGGCTCTGGCTGAGTAGACTGGATCAACAGTGAGAGAGCAGACCGGATTGTTCTTCTGGCGGCCTTAGACAAAGCTCTTCATCAGGCTTTCACAACGGTTAAACGCAGCTTCATCACAACACTTCAGACTATCATCCTGATCTGACTCTGAAAAGCCAACATGACCCACAAGTGAAGAGCTTGTGACGTTTTTGCTGTTTGTGACCGGATAGAAAACCATAAACACTTAATGCAGACCAAACTGCTGAGAACAGTTTAACTGAAACATGAATTCTTAAAACTGCATCTGCGGCTTTGTCTCTCAATCTTTGCTTTAGATATAGCGATGATGAATTAAAGCCACGTGCGATAAAGAGACTTTGTTCCACACTCTTTGAATCCTTTATTAGCCTGATAAACATTGCTCAGTGTTATCAGTAATACTTGTTCGGGGGTTATCTTTTCCAGAACAGATAGTCATCTAACTGGATTCAAGGGTTAGATGCCTTTTCTCAGCATGATTTACTTTTACTTTTCATATGAATGAAAAAAAAAACAACAAATTTTCCCAAACTGAATCTATCATCATCAATATAAGAAACACAAAGCAAAATTCTAGAAATAAAAAAGCTGTAGCGTAAAGCCATAATTGTAACAGCTGCAACAAGTGTTGCCTATATATAAAGACCTATAGCACAAGGAAAGTTATACGCTCTGTGGTAAAGTGAAGGTGATTACCTGAAGTAACCAGTGTGATACTACAGCAAAATGACAAGACACTGACTCTTTAATGTTGCAATAAATTTTCTGCTCTGGCTTTCTTTTCATTCGACTGCTGCAGCAGCACAGACTATTAAAGCATATTTCATATTTTCATTTTCCTCACATGTTTCCCTCTAATGAAAACCAAACTAATATTCACCATATTTGCTACAAACACAGACAATTAGGCAATAAGCCTGCCATTCAACCAACTGAACCAGCATATTTCAGAGGGGGAAAGCTTCTTACTAATTGCTGCAATAAGTATGTGGTGGAAAATGCCTTTTTCAGTGAATTAATCAGCTAATTGAAGGGTTCTGATATGAAGCTGTGTCAAAAGCAAAGTACAAATGAGCCTCTTCATGTATATACCAGATCATAAACGTCTTCCCTCCACAATAAGGCGGGGGTTTATTGGCCATTCCCTCCTCTTTCCTCTATATTAACAACAGCAACAGTCCAAGTACACGCATGATCCTCAGATATGTCCTTTAATGTAACAATTAGAAGTGTACAGTGAACGCAGAGACACGTGAGACGTGTTTCAGCGAAGGTCACGAGCAATTATCCCGCCTGGTAAAAGCTGGCCTGTCTCACATGGCACCGCTGCACGCCCTCATTAGGCGTGTTCTGCAGCTCACAGTGGGTCTTGTGGCTATAAAAGAAGTGAGCTCGCTGCCTTCCAAGCCTCCTGTAAGCAGAAAACCCACCAGCAGGAGCACAAAGAAACTACACATCACCACCTCTAGATCAGATAGGAACGGACAAACTTTTTTTTTCTTTTATATGGAGGAGGAGAGGAGGGGTACATGAGGGCTTGGCCGAGGAATCTGTGTCTTTACAGGTCGGGCTTGGTTGGATTTCAACAGGAGAAACATTGATTTGTGCCTGATTTCTAATTATGAGCAACAAGGGCTTAATATTCACCTTTTACTTGGGGAAAACCTGGAACATTTTTTGCTCAGTGCATTTATATTATTAACTCCACAAAGAGTGAAATATTCACAAACGCGCGAATGCGCAGGTGTTGTATTTTACTGCGCGTGAACAAGACAGAAAATTGAGCAGCAAATGCGTGACTTGTTTTGTTTGCTCGCGCTGCTTGATACGGAAATACACAAGAACGCGAGATTTTTAAACTTGCAGCCTGAGGAGTGTGAATGAATGGAAGCTTTACCATCATTTCCAAAGCCGACCTCTAAAATGAGAGTTTCACAAAGTAAAAATAGTGGGGGAAAAAAAAAAACACATGCAGACTGTCCTGCAAGAATAACATCGTGTTTATCAGCTGAACTTTTTTTTTAGGCCTGTGTGAGGCCTCGTGACACAGATCTGCTCCGAGCGGCGCGCGCACCGGAGCGCACACACTCCACTGATTTCAATTTCTGCGTGAAATAACGCGTCTGAAAAAAAAAAAAAAAAAAATGTCAGAACTAGACGATCAGAGCAGGGCGAAGGGAAATACAGCTTCCGACTCGGCCTCGCGACTTCCAGGACAAAGCTCTCTTGGGGAAGCGAATCCTCCTGATGACACTTTAAACCAACATCAATATTTACCGACGGGGGTCGTTGCACCTTGCGGGTGTCAGGTGTCGATTGGATGGGGAAACCAGTGCCTGATCTAAAGGCGATTTGCGGGGGAAAATTCACACGCAGGAAGCTTTTGTTCACCAGCGTGCTCGCAAATTATTGGCGGCACGCGCAAAGACACACACACATACACACACAATAAATAAATTAAAGCTTTTCTCGAGCTGTATGCAAACACGACATATATTCTGGTTTATTGAAAAAAATGCTATCACAAATTAAGTGCCTGATAATTTAGGTGTAATTACACGTGAACGTATGACCTCCATTCGTTTACAGAAATGCCACCAATATCAAGATCAGTCTGTTCGGTGGAAATGTCGCTGAAAGTGTGTAAACATCTTCTCAATAATTTCACGATGCCCTTTTCAAAATATTAATTAATCTGCAAATTTTATAAAACGCTGTAAAACCTCTTTTCAAATGGAGTAAAACACTCCACCTCCACACAATTTCCACACAAGAGTAAATGTGCAACAGCCCCATTATGACCCACTTTAATTCACTGTATTCAGTCAATTTCAGCTGCTAAACGCTTTCCCGTTGTTTGCAAAGCAATAATAACCCTTTCTATTTCATTGTACTCTGTATTGGGTCAAGGCCAAAGCTGCTTTCTGCTGGTTGTGCGCCACAGCAGACACACTGACGCTAAAACTGACAGAAACTGTAAATATGGAATACTTAATATTTTTAAAATGCAGCGATCGAGGGCCGCGTTTGCTGTTTGTGTTCGTGCTGCAGTGTTTATGGGGGCATGTATTGTGTGAACACACCGGGAGAAGAAGGGGAGCCTTTCACGATTGCTTTTGTTTGGTCACACATGACAAACACAATCAGGCGGTTGCAGTGCGGCACACCTGACGTGTGCGTAAAAAAGAGCAACCGCACCAACGGCTGTCTCCAGGAAAATAAATATTTCAGCTCTTTCAAAGCCTTTAATGAGCTTTCGAAATGTTATTTACGTGCGAGTGCATATCGTTTCAAACATTGGATTTAAAAAAAATAATTTCGCAAAACACAGCAGCAATGCAGTATCTATAATTTTCCTGGATTTGCACGGTCTGGTCAGATCAGATGTCACGCACACTTTTCTCTTCACACTTTAAAACTTCCAAAATATAGTAAGCAAAAATCCATGTCCTCAACTGACCCATTTTTTTTTTAATTGACTATATTATAGATACACTGGTTCTCATATATACAAAATGAAATCCAGCTTGGTACAACAAATGAAATTGTTTTTAATAAACACGTGTTGTGCGCACTCATGCGTAAAACGCACCTGAACCCAGCGTTACCTTTAAATATATTTAATTTAATTTTGGGTTCAAAAACACACGCCGTTATTGCGAATCAAAAAATGTAACTCAACATTGTAACGACTTAAATTATCATGCTATAAAGCAATTAAAATGCTCATCAAGGTATTTAAAATACTTCAAATGGCGACAACAAGAAAACCCGATTCACATAATATTAATGGAACATGTTAGTTAGAACACAATATTTTAATATCCCTATTTTTTTAATTGCAACACGCGCAGATTTAAGTTTGAAACGTGCACTGGTCTCAAAAGCAGGTCGGCGGTAAAACCATGCAATTCCTAAGATGTCCAGATGAGGGGAGCCCTGCCAGCCAGGCAGTGCAGAGAAGTCACAGACAGGATGATAAAGACCAGCTGAATGTCACACAGGCCAGGAAGCAAAAAAAGGATCTTGAAAAAATATAACATTGATAATTGAATAAAAAGCACCCATACTCAGCAGCAAAAAGTTGTTGTTTCCTCCAGAGAGTCTTCTCCTCAGGCGTGCAGCCTGCAGCTCATCTTTCATATTCAGTGACTTGGTCTCCAGAAAAACTGACGAATAAATTAAACAAAAGCATATTTCCAGCTTTAGTTTTAAAGTGATCTTCATCAAGCACCAGGAGTAGAGTGTTCCCTCGAGCCAAGGCCTCCTTGGATTTTGAGGCTGGTGTGAGATTCTCAGAGGAGAGCAGAGGAGAGCAGAGGTGGAGGTGGAGGGACAGGGACGCTGCACCTTGTTACCATTGGGTCGACTGTTAACTTTTACAAGTGACGTTTTGCGAGCTTATAAACGATACCTTCTAAACTTGCACAGGAAACTCTGAAAACATGCTGTGATAATGTACGCCTCTGGAATCCAGTCGATATCCCATAGTCTGGGAGCTCTGCGATCTACAGAGCTATCGATTACATGAGGCCCTGCATGTTTGATGGCCTTAACACTGGCTTATAAAAGAAAAAAAACTCAGCCTTGGTGGAGTACAGAGTTTCATCTTGCTCTGATGATCAAATTGAGGGGGTTAAAAAGGATCAAATATTTATTTTAGCAATTGCTGTGGGATTATTTGCCCAATTTCTGAGAAAATACGCAGAAAAATGAATTTATTCAATTTATGAGATCTCCAAACGACTGAATTTCACAAGCTACAGATGAAAGTGTTATTTTGAGTTCATAATCTGACATTTGCAATCATCAATACACCAAAGCAGACAATTAAGCGTGCATTGAAGCATTTTATTAATATATTAAATGTACGCGTCATTACGCATATATAAATTGCTGATATGAACCAAACTGTTGAGGTTGATCAATATAACGTTAAAAAAAATCTTCAATACAATTTTAAGGAAGGAAGCATGATCATATATCATGAACAAAACTTTTGAAATGACAATATTAAGTATGGTGCATGCAACAAATTACCAGTATCGACGCCTTCTTGTTTCCAAAAAGTTTATTTCACAGCTGAAAATGTTGATAAACCTTCAGGAAGCTTTGCGCTCAACTGTCATCCCAACACGACAAATAGCTCCTGACCGGAGGGGTGTAATGTTGGATGAAACGCTTCCCTTTCTGCCACTTCCCTTATGCAAAATATTCAAGGAGGGTGCGCTGCTCCAACCGGATGGGGTTTGTATTGGCTGACGGCGCTTCCAGCGCAGGACGACCAATGAGACCGAGGCAGAGGCTCGGCGTATAACTGCGAAGATTGACGTGGAGGACGCGTCAAATTAATTCCAGCAGACTCCGGACTCCCCGGGATAACTTCAATTTGCATTTATCGGATGAAGATCACTTCGCTGCCATTGTGCCTCGCTGTCACCGGCTTCCAGCAACAGAAGGGGGGAAACACGCGGCCGCCGGAGGAGACTTTACTGAACTTCACTTCTCCCTCTTCGGGGGCTCGATCCTCTTCTTTCCCATTCCCTCTCCTGCTTCGCTCGGACGCAATCTGCCATTTGAAGGGGCTCCTATATTTCCCCAGCATCTCGAAACATATAGGCAAATGGGTAAGCCCTCACTGCATGCATGCTTCAGTGGCAGCGCGTATGGAAGCGTATCCACACTCACCACGCCTGCGTAAAGACAGATTTAAGCATTTGTTTCGTTTTTTTCCCCTCCTCTTCAAGTTCAGATAATGTGCAAATGAAGAAGGTCGCTGGCAACAGCCTGTCAAGTTTATTTCTTGGGGGAATTCTTATTTTCTTTCAACGCGTTTTGGCAGGAATGGCTGCCCGTTTGAAGCTTTAAATCTTAAATGGAACCACACCACCAATTACCCTATGAAAAGCTTCTCTTTGAAGAGCTCTCCGCTGTCTATTCTCCAAGCTCGCCATTTTTGATGTTGTTTTTTTGTTGTGTGCGCCGGAGTGTTGGAGGGTAGAGCCAACCAAAGGGGTTTACACACTTTTGTAAAGTTGCAAAATAGCGGCCGCCAGCCGGCGGTTACCACTCTGCGGCCGCGCAGCTCTCAGTTTATGGTTAAATCACTCCAGACTGCACCGCTCGGATACAGGCTGAGCATTTGGAAATGCCAGCTCCTCTAAATACAAATGCTTCACGACAATATATCCTAAATGTATTACACTGCGCGCAGCATGATGTTATATTTTAATTGACTGTCCCTGTGTGAAACGTGAAAGCTGCGCGCGGGGAGAGGAAATGAGTAAACTGTTGTGTCTCCTTTCCTGGTGCAGAGCAAACCTATGGAGAGGTGAACCAGCTCGGCGGCGTGTTTGTGAACGGGCGACCCCTGCCCAACGCCATACGTCTGCGGATAGTGGAGCTGGCCCAGCTGGGGATCAGACCCTGCGACATCAGCCGGCAGCTCCGAGTGTCCCACGGCTGCGTGAGCAAAATCCTGGCCCGGTACAACGAGACGGGCTCCATCTTACCCGGTGCCATCGGCGGGAGCAAGCCGCGGGTCACGACGCCCAACGTGGTGAAAAATATCAGGGAATACAAACAGAACGACCCCGGGATCTTTGCCTGGGAGATCCGGGACAGGCTCTTGGCAGACGGGGTTTGTGATAAATACAACGTGCCGTCGGTCAGCTCGATCAGCAGGATTTTACGCAACAAGATCGGGAATCTGTCGCAGCCGAACCAGTACGAGAGCAGCAAGCAAGCCTCGGCGCAGGCCGGCCTCTCCTACAACCACATCTACCCCTACTCCTACCCCAACGCCATGTCGCCCACCGGCACGAAAATGGGCAGCCCCCCTGGAGTACCGGTCACGGCCGGGCATGTGAGCATATCCCGGGCCTGGCCCTCCGCGCACACCGTCAGCAACATCCTGGGAATACGAGCCTTCATGGATCCCACAGGTGAGGGACTATTTTCTTCCCCCGGCGCGGCGCAGTAACACTTTTAACTCCCAATGCCCTGAAGTATGGAGCCGAATAAACTCGAACAGCTGGTTATTATCGTGTCCATCTGCTTGATTAACTGCCGCATTACTCCGCACAACCTGTTCTGGATGCAGACGGCACAGTGTGTCCATTAAAGGCTGTACAGGCCTCCGTCTCAGCGTTCAGCCAGAACGCAGTAAGGCCAGTCTCAATAGGCCTTTTCATGCCGTGTTGCATTTGCAAACACCTTACCCACCTGCTGTATCCAGGCTAATCCTTCAAACAGTCACTCCACTCATTTTTCCTTCACCTCTCCGGCCTGTCTTCTCCTGACGCATTGGCTCAGTGGTATTTTTATGGCCACACTTCTGACTGAACAATTGAAAACACCTTTTTTTTCACTATTTAATTTATATTTTGCTTCATTATTTAAAAAGCTCAAACAATCTTCACGATATTATCCAATATTCTCAATTGTACTCAATTAATAAATATAAGAGAAAACAAAAAGTGAGACTTTTGTGTGTAGATTAAATCTGGAAATGTATTAAAATAAATTATGAGGCAAATATTTTTTTAACGAACAGCTTGTGTTTACTATTTATCACTGCCAGCGTTGTTGTGAAGAATAATTATTATAACGTTAGTTTTATTAGACGTACATAAAACACTTAAATCACCAATATATTTCTATTAATACAGAAGATATTCGCCATAATTTTAAATCTTACTCAGAAAGGTGGAAAGTTTTGGAAACTTGATAAACTAAAAAGAAAGCCATTTGGATTGGCTTTTAGCGTAAGAGTTAAGTTTAATATTCTTGAATGTACAGTTATGTCACTGTTGTGTATTTCATCAGCATGAATTTTCCGTTTGACCTCACTGTCTCTCAAACAGCGATTGCTGGGACTGAAGGATATGCACCGAAAATGGAGGAGTGGAGCAGCGTCAACAGAGCAGCTTTCCCCGCGGCGCACACGGTCAACGGCATCGACAAGTCCGCCATTGAGCCCGACATAAAGTATGCCCAGGTAATAAAAAAAGAAAATCAAAGGAAGAACACACTTTGTACTGTAACGTTTTCTAAAGCAGGACTAGACATGTGTGAGTTCAAGTTTTTGTCTTCCTGTTTTTATTTATAGGAAACAGGCCATTTGTTCCGTGCCAAAATGGACATTGTTTTTGCAGAAAATTGCTTTTTTTTGCTGCAAAGGCCTGTGGCACAGTTGTGTGAAGGCATCTTCAAAGCCACAGACGTCTGCCTTAATAACATTTAACCATTCCGGCCGGATTCTGATCATTAAATGTGTCTTTTAGAAGAGGATGACAGGCAGAGGAAATCTCTTTGCGCCTGTATGCTTTAATTACGTTTACGCATGGTGGATAAATTATAGTGCGTGCCCATGTTGCCTCCCTGTTTCAAACCATCCACACGCCAGACAAGGTCTTGGAGGCCACAGTCGGTTTGAGGCGCTTTCTGTGGGCCTGTTTGTGATCATTCCCTCTCTGCCTTATCTCTTCACCGCACAGCCTTCCTCCACGCTGTCCGGCTACGTCTCGGCGTGCGCGTACTCCCCAACCAACCAGTACGGCGTGTACAGCGGGCCCGCGGGGGGATACGTGGCTCCGGGTCACCACCACTGGCAGCCGCAGAGCCCGGCCCTGTCTCACCCGGGCAGCGGGATGAGCATGCACGCGGGGGAGATCCACTCCCCGATGGCCTTCAAGCACCAGGCCCGAGAAGGTACAGAGCCGAGCGGAGGAAGGGAGACCCGGTTCACGCGTACAAAAGACACGGGGAAATAAATTATCCACAGTGTGTGTTATTCTTATGATTGTCTTGAACTTCACTGTGTGTCTGGGTTCGAATCCCTGTTGCAACACTGAAGGACGCCGTGCGTAAAAAGTAATAGTTAAGTGTAGGAACGACTCTGAATAGACACATTTATTATTATTATTATTATTATTATTATTATTATTATCTTACACACATGCAGTGACTTTCTATCTGAGCACCACATCACGGTAAAAGCCAGTAGTTCATTTTCCCAGCTCACCTCTTTCTTTCACTTCTCACGCACACACACTTTTTTTCAAGATAAGCATCAACGAAATCATTCACTAATCTCCATCAAGGAGTAATTGTATGTCAGTCACTTCAATATTGACCTTTGGCAGACCTGCCACGCGCCCTGACGCCCCATAAAAACTCAATGGAAAAAAATGTTTTCTCTGTCTTTTTATTTTTGAAGGCTGATTTGTAATGAATTTATTTTATTCTCTAGTTGTTGGTAATTGTGCTAGAAAATTACATTGCAGTGTAATTTTGCTCAGGTTTTTACTCAGATTGTTATTTTTTTTTCTCTGTTTCCCAGGAGACAGAAAGCCGCCCAGTCCCCTGAGCAAACAGCAGCAACATGAAGACCTGAGCAGCGTGCACGGACTCAGTCTCCCTACCTCATCATCATAACCCGGACTTATTTCAGCTTCATTACCCGACACCCCCCTCTTTTAACTGAACTCATTTCAACGACTCCCAACAGTAAGTCTTGAGCGGCTTGTTTGTGCGTGACAGGCGGACGCGCACAGCTCGGCTCCATCGGTCTGTGTGGCCATTTGAATGTAAGCGCGCATGGATGTATCGGTGTTCCTCACTGGTTGATAGGTTGTTTTATTTCTTTCTTTTTCTTTCCAGTTGCTATATCATCTAATGGAGACTGCAGGATTGTAAATCCACTCTCTCACTGATGTTTAATTCTGAACAGAACAGAGGCTCCTCTGTAATTTGCCATATATTTTAGGTTAGATGACCATAATTTGCGCCCTGATCTCGATTCTGCAGTGGCTCAACGATGTGAACAAAATTATATAAATTGTCTAAATGTAAAATATTTGCCAAAGCTTTAATTATATATTTTTATAATTCCATTGTAAATATTCCCAAATAAAGGATTTCTTAAATGCCATTTGTTGTTGTAGCTTAAATTCTTGTTGCATTGATCGGTGAAATGCAGTAATTTGGTTTTAGAATAATTCAAAGAAAGAAAAAGAGATGCAGTTTGAAGGTCTTGCTTTTGATTTTTAGCTTATTTATTAGGATGTTGGTAGTATTGAACTGAAGTTGGAGCTGGCAAAAATTTTGAAATGTTATATTTGAACCTATCAAGAGGGAAACTTAGAAGAGACATGGACGAGACTTATAGATCACATTTGTGGCATTTTTTTTTCGAAATGAAGGCACCAAATAGTTGAAGATCTGAAAAACTTCATGAGGTACAGTGAATAGTGAATACAGAACTTTTAGGAGAACCTTTTCTCAGTTGGATTAAATCCCAATGTCCCTAATGATTACTGGAAAAAGTACTTTGGTTCACCCCCCTCTTCACGTCCACGGAGTGGGCGCCTCCACTGATGCTATCTGACCTGTAATTGATACTCACCATGCAGGCAATCTGAGGACCGATCGAGCCTGTTAATGAACGGTGTGTTCAGGAGAGCAGCACACAGTCCCATCCACCCACATGCGGCCTCAGGGATGTGTTTATTCCCGCATCGAGCGGATTATTACGAGCGTGTTCCCATACAGGCCTGCAGTCTGTGCCCCCTCTGCTCCTCTCTGTAAACTGTTTCTTCCTGCAGCCTGTGCAGAAAAAAAAAAGTCTCCTCACCGCTTGGTCAAACAGACCGAACTCTGTGAATATGTGACTGTGTTGGTGATTTCTCCTCTTTGCCCAGTTTGTCTGTTTGGGACGCAGAATACGCGTTTCAGAAATCCCAGGACAGATGTGGTTTATCTAGCAGAATGACAGACACCTTGAATGTTAGAGACTTCTTTCAGACGATGCAGAAAAGAAAAACCAAACGAGATATTTTGGAATTCTCTTAAGTTTTGAAATATTTCGCTACTTTGTTTCGGTAAAAATGCGTTTTTACGCACATGTTCTATTGGTTAAATATACAATAAAATGAGGATTTTATGTATTTTCAAGTCATTTTCGAAACTTTTAATTCACTAATCATTTTCTTTGAACAATCTTTCGAAATAAGTTAAATAAAAAAATCCAGTTTATTTATTTACAGAGCCAAAAAGCATAGAAAAAAAGAAATAAAAAAATTAAAAAAAAATCGACAACATGAGTTTGCTTTCTGTCTTAATTACACTCACAACCTGGATCTCTGTAACGTGATGCAAGATGAAATGCGTGAAATTCAGCTGGTTTGGTGACAGGTTCAGATAGTTTTTAAAAAGTATCTGAAGTTTCAAATCTATCACTTATAAATTCTATTTGCATATGCAAAACGAGATATTTCACTTAACTGTATAATTTCAGCTCGATCGGTTGAATTCAGTTTGATTTTTGCTCAAATTGATCAAAATAAAAATGTGCAGTGCTCAAACACCCCAAACTCATAGAAACCTGTTCAATCTGCCAGTAGATCAACTCGGACTGAATTCCAAATGAGCTGAAACCAGGGTCATCCAGATTATTGATTGTATCTGTTTCGTCCAAACAATGATAAAAACCATCAACAAAATCAGCTTAAAGTGTTTTTCTTTTCTTTTCTTTTTTTTTAATTTATACTTGGCCAACTGAACTTATGTACTATTAAAATATTAAGAAATTATTAATGAAATCTGGAATGATCAGAGAAAAAATAGGAGCTTTGAATGGACGAGCAAACCAGACAGATGTTATTATGAATATTTATGAATATTTATTTAAATGATAAATGATAATTGGTGTTCTGTGTAATTTAAAAAAAAATCGTACAATTTATCACTTATCTATCATTTACAAAGTGACGTGAAGAAAGGGGACCAGTCTGTAAAAATGAGCTGAACTGTCAAACTGATTAAGTTTTTTTTTGTTGAATTGCAGAGTGGGAAATATATTCTAAACAAGTTGAATTATTACTGAAGGAGAAGTTAATGATAATTTCGAAATAATTTATAAAAGGACCAACACATGTTGACATCTGTGCATTTTGTACATGTTGCCATAAAAATATACTTTTTTTGTTACATTATTTACAGTTTTCATTTCAACTGCTGCAAAGCAAGAACAGCTGATTGAGATCTTCAGTAATGTTACTGGATACACCCAGTATTGGAAAAAAAAGGGGAAATGGACAAATATAAAAAGCATCATCAGTACAAAGAGCTGATGAAAAAAATTGTAAGACTGTAACTTTTTTTGAATGATAACATATGTTGAAACTTCTTCAGTTGTTTTAATGAAAATGAAAAAACAGACTAGAAAGTGATACAAAAGAATATCTGACAATGTAAGCTAAATTAGCTGTGGCTGATAAAATGTACAAAAATAAAAAAGAACAAAGTAAAACAATTCTACTTAGCAGTGAGATACAGGAAGCTATCTATAAAGTTATACTGCATCACTACAGATTAAATGTCCAAACACATTCCACTGAGGAGTATTCAGTGAATTCTGGATGCATGCTGGTATTTGGGTCTGATCAGCTCGGTGAACTTCTTCCCCTTTTTGCAGCAGAGTCCCAAATGACCGTGTGTATCCAAACATTAAGATGGCCTTTGAGTACACACGCTCCCCGACTGGAGTCGCTCATGTTTTCCCGGATACCACTTGGGGTTCGGAAAACACTCCTTCATGGTGGTGGGGTTACTTCCTCCGGGACCCGTGGTCATCAATCAGGGCAGGGAGCGATACCCCCCACCGCGGCAAAGCAGACCCTCCATGCTGGAGAGGCAGCAGGTGGCCCGGTCGCTTCCTCAAGCCAGAGTACAGAATCACTATACTGTTTGAAACAAGGTGCAGCATCACAGTGTGTCTTCGAGGCCTTTTATTCACCCCTGAAGGAGATTTATGCTTTCAGAGTTTGATCATTGTTCAGGAAGGCTGTGATGAAACATTTCCTGTGACTACTGGATCTACATATCTGCTTGTGTTCTGTTTATTTATGCTGTTTTATGATATTTGAGTCATTTGTTCAACATAATGCTCATACTTGTTGAAACTTCATGAAAACCTCCATGCAAAGTTATTAAAAATATTTATCTCTCGACTTTTAAACAGAGATTTTCACAATTGCATAGTTTGTGGGTAGATGAAGTGCATCGGTATAGTTTGTTTTATAATCACTGGCGGAAATAGAAATGACGGGACGGGGGTCTGGACCCCTCTGCTCTGCCACCCCAACGTAATTACATTTCAGCAAACATAATAAAATGCTCTGCAAGCACTTTTGCCTAATATATATTCAAAATGATGAATTTGTAAACTACAAAACTAAATGGAAGAATGGGAGCTGCCCAGAAAGTTGTTCTGGTTATTTCTTCTGTTTCTTGTTCCCTTCAACAACGACATGACGCTTTTTCTTTTGACTTCAACACAGAAATGTTACTTTGCTCTGATCTCCCCGATCCTCAGTGTGATTTTGTAATGCAGCACATTAAAACAGACACTTGGGGAGATGAATGGGAGACTTGGCCTCAAGGATACCATATATAAGTACTATTAATGTTACCAGCTGAGGTGAAATGGTGACAAAGGTTTTGTAAAAAGCAAGAAGAATGTCTCGTCTTCAGCTGTGACAATCTGTCAGCGTCTCCCTTGTGTACAGGAGGGATCGAGTGTTCTTTGCAGAGCAAAGCTCAGTTCGTGTGTTTGACACGCTACCGGGCCTGATTTAAGACATTTAGCACTGTCTTCTGGTGTGAAAGGTTGGGGAAAGTACCCCAGGCCGGCCCACAGTCCCTCGCTCGCTGCTCTGTCTTTGCATGACTAAAAATCAACAAGGGAGCATCTCAGGTCAGAGGACATCAGGGCCAGACAGGTCCTGGAAAAAAAAAAAAAAAAAAAAAAAAAAAACGCTGGGTAAAGATACAGGAGAAACCTTTTAGAAAAGAGAGTGGCAAGCTGGCAGCATGACAGGCTGCGAGGAGAAGCCCGGTGTCAGCACCTCTACTCATGTCTGAAATTTCAAATGAATTGACTTGCCATGGAAACGCGGAGCACACAGGCCCGCTCGGCTCCGGAGCGCCAGCATACCTCGGCCTCTCTGACAGGCGTGCGAGGAGCAGCCGTAAATGAAGATGGCCGGAGCTGCCAGGCTGACGTGAGACTGTTTGGCAGGTTCTGATGAAGTCACAGGACAGATGTCAGGATTTGAAAGGGAAAGTAAAAATTCAGAAAGACCGGTGGGGTGTCGAAGCAAAACGCAGGGGGAGAACATGAGTCTAATTAAATTAATATTTAAGACATGCATTCATGTTTTAGCCACCCAAAACTTAAAGACTAAAGCAGTAGGTCCATAACGATGCTGCTCATGTAATTCAATCTCCACTGACTTCTCCTTTCTTTTTTTTTTTTTTCCACTGACTGTCCACAGGATTTCCAGGCAGGCAGAGTTACAGCTCTGCAGTCTGGAGGATGATAAATGTCTCCCTCCCATGTTCTTACTTGCTCTGCCAGCTCACCACATCAACCAGATGCTCCGAAAGCAAAAAAGGGACAAAGACACGATGATGACATTTGGCTTTCTAAATGAAAACGTATCATTTCACTTTTTGCTCTCAGGAGATCCCCGTTTTTTTTGCTCCCCTGAGGATCCAGAAATACGGCAATAAAGAGAGCTAACCGCGGGATCACACTGAATTGCAGAGTTCATTTTTTTGATTATCATATACAGATGACTAAAAGGCCATGAAATTATGTTTGCAAACACAATTAAAATGCCCCCTTTGAAAACGCTGCCATGAGAGCAGGCTTGGCTTTGTAAAACTAGAAGAGTGCTTGTGATTTGTTATAATTTGTGTAGAATGTCAGTAATTGGCATGTAAATATCGGAGAAGCTTTAAAGACATGTAGTCCTTCATTGTGGGAATTTGTCAGCCGTTTTGCAGAGAAAATCTATTTTGGAGAAGATCTGGGCTGAGAGACAGAGCAGGAGAATCCTCTCTAATTTGTGGAGACTATAGAATTAATGTCCACCCAGACCGGCCATCTGTGACTTATTTGAAGTCAGATGAAACATATACTGTGCAAAATGTTGCCACACACATGCTTAAAGCTACCAGCGAACACAATAGTTAATTTTTGGCTCAAATTCTTATTAGGTGATAATAAGATGATGACTCTTTTCCCAGAAATGCGAGTGGTAAACCACTGTACTGTCTGTTGGGTTTGAAAAAGGAAAATCTTGCATGAAAAACTTGGATCCCTCAAATAAAGAGAATAGAAGTTTCTGTGTTCAGAGAACAAAATGAAAATTGAGCCTTTTTGTTGTTTACTGGAGTCTGTAATAGCCTCAGCGGGATGAAACTCCTCTTATTTAGTATTTTTTGTGACTTATTACAAAGCCAGGAACATATAAGCCTGTATTTTTTTGTAATTTTCTTTTAAAGTTCACTCATTCCAGCCAAAAATACAAATGTCTTTAATTCATTGATTTTACAAACTTGAACTTCTGAAAACTTCCAGGCCTCCAGAAAAAAAAAAAACAAAAAAACAAAAAACCTGCACTTAAAAATAAACAGTAAACACAACATTTTCAGCTCTTGTGAGTTCAGCTCCTGAGCAATCAAAGAAAATTACAATAAGTATATTCTTGGTAAAAGAAGTCAACTGCATAATGGAATAAACTTTACAGTCGGAAGTGTGCAGGAATTCACTACTGTTCCTACAACCTCTGAACTCTGACACCAGGTTGTAACACTGAGTTGAATGAAGATTTCTTATCATTTTACACATTATGTAATATAATTGTTCAATTCTGCAGGTTCTGGATGCATTTAATAGGACATGTCTTCATCTATAATCTGCAACTGCTGCAACTGTAACATCTAAAGTTTTGCATTTAAGCACAATTTATCATTTCAGGTAATATTCATTACAAATATGTTTTGAACACATAATTAATAGTTTTGTCAATGAGTTAATATCTACGAATCAAATAAAATGTCATGGAAAAAGGTGGGAAAAGGCCTCCCCTTGATCCCCACTCCTCAGCAGTGCACTCTGGCGCCCCCTAGGAGAGTCCTGTCCCACATTCAGATTCAAAACTATTTTCATCAATGTGTATTTGGGGTAACATTTTTATTCCTAAAGCTTTTCCCGTGACAGTCAAAGTCACACACAGTTCTTGATTGTCCTCTGTTTTATTGGAGTAGATTCATATCTGCAGGTACTGATTGAATAAAAATAAAATAGACTTGGAGTATGTACAATTGTAGAAATAATTAAAAACACACTCAAGCTCACACACACATCTGAAATATTAATTTTGCCCCATAAGGTTACACTGTATAGTGTACCACACCAAAGACAAGTCACACGTCTAAATGTACAATCATGAATTTTATGTTCTAGTTTATATTGTTTACTGCAGAATATCTTTTTAGTTAATTGAGCTGGAACATTAAAGTAAATCACTCTCAGGGTTATTTATAGGAGGTATGCAAATTTGGGTGCTATTGGGTAATTCCTCTTTCATGCTCACACTTTCCTGTAACTGAGCAAAAACACTTCCTGAAATTCACCTTGCCGTTGCAACAAGAACAGTCATACAATTTCCATTTAACCATCACAGAGTTCAGCCCTTTATCTGGAAGTCGAACATGAGCCTGCTTGTATATGACAGGACCATGACTTACAATTATGAAATATTAAAGTTATCTGAATTAAGTAGAATTTGGAGATATTTATTTTCAGGTTTATTGAATTTCACGAACTGTACTAAAAACAGCAGTGACACTGAGGTTTGAGTTCTTGTAATATATGTGCTGCAAAACAGGCCCACATGTTCATCACATCAGTATTCAGATGAGATAACAGACAGCATCGTGTCCAACCTGTTTCCCTGTTAAAATAATGAGGCATGTGTACGGCAGTACCAGGAACAGACGGCACAGTAAGCTGCAGAGATAGTGCAACAAAAGGTGAAAGGTAAACAATGATGGCTGTCATTAATCACCCTCCTGACCTTGCCTCCGTGCCGCTGCCACTCCCAGCGTGTTTGTAGCAACGGCGCCAGTCAGAGCTGCCAGCCCTTATCTCGTGTCAGAATTTAAGGAACCTGTTGGTTGGAAGCTGAGATAAAGCTCGCATCTAAATCAACACAAATTTACCTATTGACTCTGGCAACATCCGGGATGAAATAAAATACCTACACATGGCTCGCGTGACCTTTCCCATATTGACAGTATCATCAGGTTTTTCAGCAGCCTTTATTTCGGTTTGGGTGTATTTATGAGCAGGCAGGAAGCCCCGGCGCGTCGCGCAGTCAGAGCGAGCACAAGCGAGAGGCCCCCTTTGAAGAACGCCGAGCGCAGCCAGTTGTGGAGAACCATGCATGTTGCTGTTATTGGTGCTTTCCACTCCAAACACGCCTCTCCGCAGCTCGGCACTCACACGCAGCGTTGACCCAAAAGGGTGGCTGTTAATTTGGCATGGCGAAAACACGGGTTGGAGCTGAATGAGGGGGCCTGATGTGGCCACTCTACCGGGACGGGGACCAAACGACATCAGATCTGCAGGGAAATAACCAGAAGACAGCATGACAGGGTGTGCTTTCAGCAGGGCAGAGCTCAGCGAATGCTTCACTGTTGAGGAAAATGATAACTACACTGATGGATATCAGAGTGGTGCTATTCTTGGTGTGTGTGTGTTTTATTTTATTTTTTTTGCATGTTTTGTTTTTTTTCACATCATTAAGACTTATTGCAATTTTTTGGGGGGGAAGCTCTACTCCAAGTGAAACGGCTACAATTTCATGAAAGTTTATTGGTTTTCATTGGCCTTCGTAGTATTTTTCACATGATGAGCTTCTGTTAAGTGTTACACTTATTGATTTGCACTGATTGGTTTTACCATCATAACTGGTTTCTTGCATTTATTATCAATTCCATCTTAAATAGGTGTGCTTTGATGAAATATACAGTTCTTCAATTTTTCTTTTTCATTTGTTCATCGTCATTTAGTGTAAAGAAATAAACAGAGAAAATATTGATGCACTCATTCAGCAACTTTTTTGGCTGAGTTTGTAAAATGTACATTTTTAATGAAACATGCAGTGAAACGCCGCGCCGAGGACGAGAAACATGTCTGTGTGGGTGGCTACGGACAATCCTCTCTGTCATCACTTGCCATTGCAGACAGACCCAACCAGCAGTCCCTCTTCCAAGCCACAATAACAAGGTGGGCCTCTGTAGAAATGCTTAAACTGCATTCAATTGTCTTGTGAGCCCTCTGTCTTTCAGCTCCAATGCTCCGTCTGTCATGGTGTTAAACCCTAATGAGAAACACAATCATTTTTTTGTCCTCTGGTGGAGGGGTATTTTTGCAGCTCAGTAAAGGAAGCGTGTGTGTTTTGGCAGAAGTGTGCAGAACACAGCTGAAGTGCTTCTTTATGCCCCGGCTGTGTTGACTTGAGTTTTATCCAAACAATTACTATGTTTGCTCTCAATATCCAACACGAATTCGTACAAGGAAATCAAATATTTATGTCACCTGATAGTCTTATTAAAAGTAATTCAAACACAAAATACACAATAATTTCTGCAGAATTACTACTACTGCTAATGCGTAGGTGTTCAAGGATGAGGTCCATGTGATCGACTGCGACTTATATAACTTGTTTTGTCTATCCCTCTGTAGCATCTCCCAATAAAGCAAAAAAAAAAAAAAAAAAAAAAAAAAATCCTCCATGTGTTTCTTCATGGGAAATGGCAACGAAAAAGCCATTAACCACCTCCTCCACACAGAAAGCAGCCCTCTGTGTGCTGCCAGTCGAGCCAGACAAAAGGTGAGTGTCAGGGTGATAGAGGAAGTGCTCTCCTTCTCTTCCTGCTCTCAGCGGCACAAGAATGAAGAGGATGTCTCTGCGCACACAAGGGCTATCCATTACCGACTTAACAAGGTCTCCGCTGCCCTGTAAGTGAAATTCAAGGCTGTCTGTCCATCACGCAGGAGAAAAAAAATAAATAAACATGCATGTGTGTTTTACTCTGTGGTCATTATCCTTATACCATACACCTTTATTTAAAAAAAGAAATGGCCTGAGACTGTATGGGTCTCATCTCACCTGCAAAATGCAAACAGGGAAATTTGAGGCAAAGTAAAGTTTGTCTCTGCTGGACTGACTGGTCGACCCAATGAAAACATGCAGGAAGGAGGAAGGAGAAGCTGCTTCATGCTGCTTGGTCACACCAAGCAGGAGGTCAGATCAGCTTGTTTTCAAGTTTCACAGACATAAAAGCGTACAAAGGTTCTTCAAAACAACATTCAAGAAGCTTCTTCATACACAGCACAAATGTACTTTATGCTTCACTGATATGTCAGATTTAAATATGGCTGCATTATTGAAATTATGTGACTGGCCAATTTGAGATGCTTATATTTTCCCAATAATAATCATAATTCTATGTTAACGACCGAGGTAGAGTTTAACTGTATCACTTATTCAATGGAATATAATACATCTTGAATAAAATAAATTCATAAACAAATATGCCTGAACCCTGCATATACAGACACACAAACTAAATCTATTATTATTGAGAAAAAATATCAAAAAGATAAAATTAGTGCCACCTGACCAAACCTTTTTCCAAACCATGTTTTAGTATTTTAATAAGCGTCTCTGTAAGATTCACGGATTTGACATGTTATTTCATCATCACCCCAATGCATTCATGTATTATATCCTTACTAAATCAGTTTGTCCTTCTGCCTCAAACAGCCAAGCAGCCATCTCCCCTTTCATCACATGAAGGCTAACAGACGGGCCGGGAGAGTCTCGTTTCTCTCTCTGGTGTTGATGGGGGGATAAAGGAAGATTGATTCCTTCAGTCCCATCATCGCAGGTGTTTGCCTTTATGACCGGTGTCCCTCCCCAAGCAGTTTCTCATTAGGCGCTGGTGAGAAAAGAGGACCTTTAAGTTTGGTGCATTCCGACAATGCTCTGAAGAGTGTGTAATTTTGGAGACTAAATTTAGGGGGTGAGGGGGGATCAGTTTTTATTTAAAGCAGACCTGAGTCAAACGGAGATTCACCACACTGTGGTCGGACTTCAAACCCACTCATTACTTGCTCTTTTTCATGTTGAGACTGCTGCAAATCTCCATTCCCTCAGAAAAGAAGAAGAAGAAGAAGAAAAAAAAAGAACTGTTGTTGATTTTATTTCCAACTATTTGGAGGCTACGTCCTTAATAATATGCACATTGATGGCCTTGCAGCTGATCGGCAATCTGTAAGCAGAGAAACAGCCAGTCTACAGCTACTTCATCTAAGTATCCGCTGACCTTCAAGAACACACTAACTCTAACTGATGAGTATCATCTGCTTTGATCTCTGTGCAAAATGTTTCAAGTAATTTCACTTGTGTGTGATCGATGCCCGGCTCTCAGAGAAGAGAAGCCTTTAGATCAGTCCGAGAAGATAGGCTAGATTTCATCATGAGAGTTAATCCATCAACAATGCCAGTGCACTGAATAAAGCCAGAGTAAATGAATATGTTTGCACTGCCCAAGGAGTAAATATTAGTTTGTCCAGATAATGCCACGGAGGCTGCTGAGGGTTTCCACATTGCTTAAGTTACACCAGCCTCTGTTCTCGTCCACCAGAAGAATGGCTTCCCCCTTCTTTCTTCTCCCTGAAAGCAAAACATCGGTAGCAGTCTCAAGTGGTTGAAAGTTTCAGTTGATAATCCAGTCTTTCAGTCAGACCCAAAGGAAGATTAATGGGAGGGGAACTCCTATCTGGCAAACATCCCACTCAATCAAAACAGATAACTCACTTTGAGGAATACTCCGAAACAGAAGGGAAGGGGGAAAAACGCTGCGGAGAAGGATTTCAGACATATAGATATAGAAATAAAGTTATTGCAACTTTTAGATAATTTAGTGTTGATAGTGCTAACATTTAAAGGAATAGTTAGAATAACAATGTCAACCTCATACAGTATGTCAATAAAGTTTAATGTATAGAGTAAATGTGTCTGAGAGAGCTCTTATTTTGAAGGTTCAAGTGTCAGGTTATGAACTCCAAAGGAGAAGGGAGCCCTCTACTGCTGAGTCCTGCTTTCAGAGCTTTGAATACACACTCCTCTGTCTCACTGCCTGCACTACAGCATCAGGAAGTGTTTGGAGGTTCATTTTTAAGCATAACAGCTCCACTGGAAGAGTGCAAATTTAACAGAAGAAGCTATTAGACTGAAAGATCAGTGGGTTGACCTTGTTGTCAGGACGCTAAAGCACTTCTGGCTCAGAACGAATTCAAAACCTGTACTTAGATTTTCCTCAAATAACAAATGACCCAACTCTCTTGACTTAAACATGCAGGCATTTGACCATGAAAGAAACCAACGAAAATGACACCCAGCAGCACCACACTGACGCATGAGCTGCTATAAGAACAAATCTCGCAGATTTCCAGCTGCAAGATATGCAGACTGCTCAGTAATGGAAAACACTGAGTCTGAGATATGACATTCACAGAGATAATAGCAGCTTTACGCTAGGCTGAGTTGAGCGTGGCTAATTCCTAGCAGCGATGCCTTGATCTTTTGTTGGATCTCCAAGGTATTCTATGTTTATTTGTTATGGGACACTGGGCGATTTTATATGCTTGTGAGCATGTTTTATGGGTACAAACTCATTAGTGCTTTTATTTCGTGCTGTAACGTCTAAAGAGCTGAAAGGATACCTGTGAGACTTTTTTGAAGTTGTCTTAATTGTAAGGGAACACGTAGAAAGACCGAGGCGACCCTAGATGCTACCCGGTGATCTTGCTCTGCTGACTGCCGCTGAAAACCCCGTTCTCACCTCAGACCCGCCGATAACCATCTTTAATGAATAGCTGTGTGCTGCAAGGAGTGCTGGCTGATAGCGATCGTTTCAGGAACAGTGGGTTCAGGTCTCAATGACAATCAGGGAATTCCATCTTAACCATTTGGATGTCCTCCACAATGCCACACACTCTGAGGCTGCTCTCGCAATGGGCCTACACTGAAATAAAACTTGGCACCGGTGAGGCATTCTTGTCCAACTCAACAAAACTCCAAGTCTGAACACCCCCGGACCCCCGCCCCCAGCTCTAGGATCTATCTGCCGATGTAAACGCTGACTCTTTGTTGGTGTGTTCTGATCTCAGGAGGAGATATCGCTTTGCTAACTGCTTTATAAAAGGTGGGATGACAAGACTGGCGAATGGAGGCACAAGCACAGCTCCCTGTGAGTGCGTCTGAAAGGCCCAAATTGAGCCATTTCCCCATTCTCCAGGGAGAGTCCTTATCGTCTGCAAGATCCAGGGTAGACTGTGTATAATTTGCAAAATACTATGCTGATACTGCAAATGAGGTTTAATAGCCGTCGAGGCCCGGCTAAGCTTCATAATGTAGACTTTTGGGCTTTATACCTGGAAGCAAAGCCCTTTCTTTCTTTTTTTTTTTTTGTAGACAGAAGCTCACAGAGAGCAGTCAAGGCATCAGTCAACGGCTGTCTGCTGTCATAGCTGACTGATATTATTACTCATCCTGTCTCCTGTCATGTCAGAGTGATTAAACATGAACTCAAGTAAACTGCTTCTTTTCTCCCTTCAGGCTAGACCAGGGCTGTAATTAGTCGAGGATCAGACTGACATGCTGTCAAATCTAATACCATATTTTGCAACACCCAGGGTAACGTTTGTTAATTCTGACACGGCCGACGCACGCAAATGAATTGAGACTTATTACTGTAATTATGGCTGATTGTTTCAACACGACAATGAATCTTGTCAACAAATCTACCATGGAAGTCTGAGACATCTCTGCCCATGACTGTCTCAAGTTTAAGTGAATTAATTTACATGATTAAACAACACAGATACTTTTTATCTACATTTTTTACTTAACTGTAAAGAATAAATTGGTTCTAAAAATCTAAAGTGATCTTAGATGAATGTTGAAGCTTCACAAATACATTAGATTAACTTTAGGGAAGGTCTCAGACACCACCGCCCTGATAGCTGATTAGCTTTGTTTTTGTTTGTTTTTCAGCAGCAGCGAATGCACCATCAGTCAGGCGTTCAAGGAAGGTTTAGGTCAATTCTTTTTCTTGGAACACCTCCAGATTTCTTCAGAGAAGTATTATTGGATGCGTCTTTTCATTTCTGAAAACGTGCTGTACAAACGCAGGATCCTTCAAATTAGAAACTCCAGAAGGTTTCATGACTTATTCCCATCAACACATTGACCTTCACATTCATGGTGAACACAATCAATCTAATATAGAAGCTTATACTGATTCCATCAGATCTTTGATTAAACAGAGGCCAAAGCATGAAAACTCGTCATTTTAATCCTCTTGTTTGTGATTCTTGTTACTCTTTGTGAATGCTTTGTGAAAATGCTTGTCTGAAAATACAATCTATTTGTTACAGATAGATAAAATAATGGGGGCCAGACAAAATCACAAAAGTCATCCTCTATGCAGATGATATGCATTTTTACCAAACCAAATTCAGGTAATTCTGTGACAAAATTGTAGATTCTAGTGATATTAAGACATCTCAAAAACATTGCAACTTAGCATGCTTTTTGCGGGATCCTAGTAAGTCAGCTTTAGTGTTTTGTGATATCGATTTTTCTCTGAAATAATATCTCTACTTAAATTTAGTTCACATTATTTTACATTTGAGAAAACCAGTATAGTTACTTAGCCTTCAAATAAAATAAAAGCATAAATTCACCGGTTTGAAATAATTGATTAAACCCAAGAAAATAAGATGTCAGATAGAAAGAGACTTTTATGTCTTTGTTTTCATATTACTGGCAATGGAAAAAGTGTGATTCACTGTTGTCACATATATCTCTCTATGGAATCTCTATGAAGTCGTGACCATGTTTTATGAGCAGTGACTTTACCAGAAATGGGACGAGTATCTTGTACTCCATCTTTCATCCATTAGCTGGTCATGATTCCAACATCCACTGACTCATTATCAGATAAAGCGGCATAAAAGGTGAACTGATAAACGGTTACATATTATATATTAGGATGAAGAAGAGCAAAATCTTTCAAGCTATTTCAATATTTCTTTGAAAATATTAGAAATGCTCTTTGTAAATTCCTTACCTGCTTCTGATTTCACCTAAAACAGTATTAGTCTTCTCATATATCCTACTGGAGAGACTTATCTCCATGAACAGAAGATAAAGCAGAGGAGATGAGAAGTGGGTGAGAGAAGAGCTTTACTCGGTGTGGCAGGTGCTGACCTGCCTCGCAGCACAGGAACTAACGAGATTTGGTGAAGTGGAGGTCGGAAAATCTGAAATCCCACAATTCATCTTTAGTTCACTGTCTGTATGTTAATCACTGGGAACAAGATCAAAAGACAATTGTTCTTTTTGGGGATTAATTGATGTCAAAGTAGTGTTGGAAGAAATAATCAGACATAGATTTTTCATTCTGGTTGAGTGTCCATGAGACTGCGGAGATCGACCTGAGCAAACACATTCCCATCTGTGTGTGAAAAAGGATATGTTGTTGACCTGTCCGGCCACACAAAAGCCATTCCCAGCGCTCAGGTGAGTAACCCTCCTCCAGTCTGAAATCTCTTAGTCAAATATTGTGAGTGTCCCTCTTTATATCCGAGAGCCGGTCTGTTTACCCTCAGATCCAGGGGATTAGGAGATCAACACTGGATACAGGTAGCAGGACTTCCACGACTTAGATGGGTTTTAAAAAAAAAATCTTCATATCGTTTGTGGTTTACTAATGGGCTTCTTTTCATGTTTGTACAATTCAGATGTGGGTGTATGAAAAAACAGGGATTAACAATGGTCAAAAATTACCTCAAAATGCTGCCAGAATACGGCAGCAATACTGACAAGTTCTGCATGATTCTAGATTTTTGATATTAAAATAACTATTTATCACACTCATCTTAACAATATTCACTCCTATATTTTTTGAATGCAGTTTTTGATTGTATGGTAAATGGATTTACCTTATATAACGCTTTTCCGCTGCTTGAGTAGTTCCTAAATCATTCTGCATTATTAATCAAATACATGTAAGGTGTAATATGAGTAAAGTTAAGGAGGCAGATTTTAGGTGAAAATAAAAAAAAAAGCCCTTAAAGTTGTTCAAAGTATGTAATAATTTGACATTTCAAAAAAATTTCATTTAAATCCCGGAGCATCTTGACTCAGACCCCTCTCAATCCAGTTAAAAGGCTTCACTCCAATATTATCTTTTCAGCGATGACTGCGAGTTGGATGTAGCTCTGCGACGACCCAGCCGAGCTGGCCTGCGCTTCACGGCTGCTCAGTGAGCCAGACGTGAGAGAAGATCCTCCTCTGCGGCTGCAGAGAGGCAGCAGCAGCAGCAGCAAGCCAAAGGGGGAATTAGAGCAAACTTCTACATGTCAGCACGTCTTCATATCATTTGTTTTCCACTGGTTGGGATGGATGTGGCTAGGATGATTGCTGAGATTTAGAAAAAAAAAAGAAGAAAAAATTCCTACGTACATCCAAAGAAACTTGTATTACACAGTTTCTCATGTGCTTAAGTTGTACTTTTTTTTTCTTTTTGCCACAGCTGGCAGAAAACTGGGTTTTCATCTCAGATATTTAAACATTCCTTCCGCATCTTATGTGATATGAACTGGAAAACCTTGCTGGTATTTTTATTACACCTCTCTCCCCCTTACCCATACTTGTAGCCTTAATCTTTTCAAGGGTCATCTAGAAGCAATTAAAGCTGCAGTAGGTAAATGCCACCCATGCAGAGGTAAACATGCGTCGTATCTTCTGTGCCTTCAGCATCATTCTTCTGCTCGGCCAATGAAAAGCTGCTAAAATGCTCTTGTACCAATCTCAACCACTCTGAGTAGGCTGTGCTCCAGCTGATTGTGCAGGCTTTGTCGCGCATGTGGGCACATTGAGTGTGTGCAGTGAAGGGATGTATCTCAATCTAGGAGAAATCCACATGGGTGGTAAAGCAGGGAGACGCAAATGGTATCCATCTCCGCTTCGCACGCTGAAAGAAAAGCGAATGCCGAGTTGCACGTCAACGGGAAAGCCCGTTTCTGCTCAGCACCGCAGCCTGGAAGTACAAATTTCCTTTATCCTGAGTTTTATATTTGATATTGAGCCGACTGCAATCGGTCGTCATTCCCCTCCAGCTGCTGACAGTAGCGGCTGTATATTAACACTGACCTTGACATCTGTCTCCACAGGGAAGCACAATAGCCTGCCTATTTCCAGCCACTGACCCCTGCTGCCCGCCCCAGGCAGACGGAAAGTGTCTGCTTCTAACAGCTGCCCACCAGAGGTGACAGCGGAGGCTTTCCAGCACTTATCTCCTCACCTGATACCATCTTCTCTGCTCCAGCGGAGGATTTTTCTCGAGATAGATAACCTGATTAAACTTGCACGAGACGACTTTGTGTGCTGAAGTCGGGAAGGGATTCGTGAGTAAGGAGTGACTGCACACCGAGGAACTGCCACTAAAGATATTACAGTAGATAAGCAAGAAATACCATGTCAGAACAACTGTTGGGCTAATTTTCAACATACAGTTAAACCCTCTACAATCTTTTACAGAAATAGATCCTTCTCTGTGTAGACGGCGGGGATGCTGCTACTGTGCGCCACGACAGCAGTAAATAGTTGTTCTGCACAGTCGCGGGTAGATGGACAATAACAACAATGGCGACCTCCAGAGTGTCATGACTCCCCGTCCATGTTCTCCTCCCGGGACTCGATAGTTTTACAGTTGAGATTCACCCGTAACAGCAATCCAACCTCGCCGTCTGTCTGCGCTAATTTTTATAGTTAATATTTATAGCATGTGGTGTTCTCTGTGGACACGACTGCGGTTTCTTATCAAAAACATCCAACGGCACTCACTCATCTGCTACAGACATCATTTTTAGCATTTCTGCTGTGTCTGTGAAAACCCAAAACATTTCAGAAACAAAAACATTGCGGCATTGAGGATCTTAGAATGAGCTTCAATTTTGAAAACCCCTGTTAATATAGACATAAAGTGGACATTTTACTTGTTTAAAAGTCCAAAATGTTCCATAGTATTCAAATTTTACAACTTTAACACATCAGATTATGATTTTTTTTTAAGTAGCCCCACAAGTAGATTAAATATTTTAAATTTTACTTGAGAAAAACAAAGCATATTTTGAAAAAAAAAAAAAATCCTTGACTATAGTAATCTCAGTATCTGTCATTCTTTGCTTCTTTAGCTTCCCCTCTCCTGTCTACTACATGTACTAATCCACATGGACAGTTTGGTTCTGAGTCACTGCATGCGATGCAGTGACCAAACTTTAGTCTTCATATTTGCTGGAACGCACCGAGCGGTCAATGTTGTGCTGTGAATTTTTTCCTTCGCTCTTGTGGTGAGCGCTTTTTTTCCAAGGACGTTAAGTCTAATCCGCTTCAGCTGCCTTCGCTCAGATCGGGCAGAAGAAGCCCTGGCGAAGCCTCTGCCGGTCAAACTGTGGAGCTGTTTTTCATAAAAACATAAATATCTGTTAAGAGTCTGGGTATGATCCACTTTTATGGAATGATGAGTAACATTTCCTTATTGTTGATTGTGCCCCGCGCTGCACTGCGAGGACCCGCTGCCACAGATACGCCTCCAATTACCAGCAAAGCATTGCAACTATTGGCAATTTCTGCTGTCACAATAGCTAAATTGCACTGAGCGTGATGTGAAATTTGACCAAACTTAAAAAACAAATGCATGGTTTCAAATGTGGAAATAAAAAATGGAAAAAAAATAACACGTTTTTATTTATTCCTTAATGTGAAACTCTTATTGCATAGTAAAATGTGAAAATGGCCATAGCCAGCAGTAGTACAGATTGTGGGATTTCAGCATTATGGGGTTCTGAAAATAGCATAAAAATAGAAATCACCCGTTTAGGTAAATCTGCCACTTAATTGCAGTAAGATATTATAATATGATTGGAGGATCTGTGGTTATTATGTAAAAAAGTGAATTGATCAGGTGAAGGTTTTATCAATGCAAATCTTAAAGACAGTTGAAAATGAATCTTCAAAGTGTAATTTTGTACTGTATGTTTCTATCTCACCTTTACCTATATGTAATTCCATAATTCTCTGTTTTTCCTCCCATTCTTAGTTCACTGCTGTGTATATATGAATAACATTAAAGTTTAATTCAATTCAGATATTTAAATAAGCACATTTTGACCAGTTTGGGTGTCAGAAAATGCACAATTCTGGAAACACAGGGTATCTCCTGGAAAATTCTATGGTAAATACTTTTGGGTATAATTGCAGATGCCGGTTGCACGGTGATATAATGGTTCATGGTCACTGTTGCATTACGGCCAGGCTTTCTTGTGCAGGGTTTGGATGTTCTGCGGTTTTCCCTGAATCTTTCAATCTTCTGATACAGTCCAAAAACATGCATTTGAGGCTATATAATGACTTTACATCACCCCAAGTGTGAATGTTTGTGTCTCTCTGTGTTTGTCCTGTGATGTCCATTGTCCACAACGCGCCGAGCCTTCACTCACAGTCAGCTTGGATCCGCTCCAGAACCCGTTAACCTCGGGTTATATTGGAGCGATCTGACTGTAAACAGAAGGATGGATGTTGACGAGGATGATATGAATTATCACTCACTGCGAACTGAGTTAGATAAATAAATCCAGCCATTACCCTGATCTGTAGGAATATCTCTTTCAGTCATTTCCCACTCCATTTCCACAAATATTTTTAAAAATCCTTAAAGACTATGATAATAATTTTTATGGTGCTGTTTAACTTTGAAATGATGGAAACCGCTTTTGAGGTGTGTGTTTTTAAAAGGAGAAAATATATTTCCGATATTGAGGTAAAAAAAGCTCAACTATTTAATGTGGAACAGTTCCAGGCCTGACACATGATTCCATGTCATTTTTCACTCTGAAAGTGTTGAACGCACACCCAAGCACTTCCTTTTCAAAATAAGCTAATTATGTGGCATCTTCATCTTTGGGGATTCAGACATTTGGCCAGCTTTATTCCGCTGAGCTTCCTTCTGTCGACGTGCTTTCTCCAGCAGAGTGCCGGGCACGGCGCTGCTGGGTCTCCTACCAGATGGATACTCCGTACGAATCAAGACCAACGCTCAGCCAAGGCCTCAGTGTGTGTGTTGGACTCCACGTTGCATATCTGGAGACCACACAGGTTCCATAAGCATTTTCTAAATCTCTCTACTGCCCTCTATCTTTGTCTGAACATCTCCCTCAGGGATCGGGGTCAGGAGTTCAACACCAGCGGGGAACCTGCGCTCGCACCAACACATGGTTCTGAGCTGCTAATTAGCTTTCAGCATATTTTCTGTCCCAAGTCTGATTGATATTTTAGATTTCTATGAACTCATATAAAGCATTTGCTCTTTAAATGAAATTAACCTGCAACCGTTTCTTTCACTCAACTACATTTCTGACTTTATTTTAACAGTTTGATTCAAAGTCAAGCTATAAATAGATTTTTTTCCAGGCTATTTACAGGCTGTTTTGCATTTTCCCTCAGTTGAACCAGATCCAATGTAATTTTTCAAATCTAAAAAACACAAGGTCTCACACAGACACTGGGAAGAAGCAGTCTTTTTTCCATTTTTGGAAAGGCGTTTCAATGCTTTGCATCGATCTACATGTGGGCCCAACCTGCCGTGTTATCTCAGCGGCGTTTAGCACTACTGCGGGGGAAGAAACTCAGCGGCGTGTGAAACGGCCCCCCAGCTAGCGATAGCACACCGACAACAGTGATCCCCGGGCCCGCCACGTCATATCCCTGCACAAATACACAGACAAACAGATGATTTCATTACGCGGAGGAAGGTACAAGTGAGCTCAGCCGAGGCGCTGAAGCCTCGCCGTTATAAATGAGTTTGTCGTACCGCCGCGGTCGGCCGTAAATGACCTCACCAGACGTGCTGCCGTAATAAACTAAACTAATAAGAATGTGCAGGAAGGAAAACACTGCCCACAGTGAGCGCGGCTACTAAGAAGGGAGCGGCGGCTGCTGAAAGCATAAATCTCCTCCTGATAAATCTCAGCGGATGGCTGTCACTTTACATGTGAGAGCAGGTATGTTGTCACAAAAAAATGGACACACACATACACACACTCTGGGCATCCAAAGTCGGAGGAAAAGGCTTCTCTACTGTGAAAAGAGACTTCCATATGTACTTGTACCTTCTGTGGCCCTTTAACCTAGAACAGATGTCATCAATAAATACCCCTGACCCGTGGAGACATTCCAGCGTGTGATCGAGCCCTTTTGTCGTTTTTTTTTTTTTTTTTCTCCTTTCCTTCTTGTTGCATCGTGCAGGACCGACTCACCTTTGCTGGTCAACACCTGACCAAACTGCAAGGTTTACAATACAGACGTGTGAAAGCCTCATTTTCATGTAGTCGTGGGCGAAGGCGTTTGAGAAGCAGCGATACTCCGAAAGCCAGTGTAACGGCTCAGCTTCCACACGCTGCCGGTTCCCGGGGGAGCCGTGCCAGAGCCGCTACAATCTGCCTCTTGTTACAGGGGTCTGCTACTAAGTTATGACCTATCGCCTCGCCATTCTAATCTTTCCACAAACATCTGTAAAAGAGAGATTTACATATCCTCCCTGATTTATTGCAACATGTCTTGGGTTTTTGCGTTGGCTTTGAAAGCCGGGGCTTGGCCCGCGAATTGGTACGTTTTCGTGTCCGTGTGTGTCGATTCATGTTTGCTTTTTAATTCTATGATCACACAGAAATTTCATGTTACCGTTGGGGAGGGAACACGATACAAGAAGAGATCGGCATTTTTCTCTTCTCAAAATAAATCGTAATACAGAAGGCTGTTCTAAAGAAACACACTCATTTTGTTTGAGGTGGAAAAACTAGATGTAACATGAAAATACAACAAGACCTCAAACTCAAACAACCACACTGGTCATTTTTTTAAAGCCCCAAATTACGATCAATCAAGCGACTCCTGGGGGCCGTGTAAATCACTTCACTGACTCATCACAGACTGACCCTGTGGTTTTTTTTCTTTTTTTTTCCCAAGTTGCTCTTAAAAGCACTTGCATTTGACCACAAACATGATTCCCTGCATTGAATAAAGAATTCAGTTTGTTTTTCAAAATATAACAAACTCTTTAAAATATTTTCTGAAACAGAATCAAAGGATGAACCACATTGAAAACTATACAATGTATTGTAATTTACACTGTACTTCTCTTGCAACAACTGTACACTTTATCTTCATAGGATCCACTCAGTTTATATATGCGATCTGCAGTATTTTTCATTTCGATGTACATTCTTTCAATTTTCTCAACAATGCTGTTGCCATGCAGGTTTCCAACTGGAGAGAAGTCGATGCATCACAGATGGATTTTTTAAATTTATTTTTTTAAACAGACCAAGTTTTTGCTCTGAACCTAATTACATTCGTCTAAAAATATGCTTCTGTGTATTACATGACTTCAAAACATTCAAAACAATATTAATTTACTTTTTTTTAATCATTCAGATTTATGCATTCATACACTGCAACATTTTCATTCCTCTTCTGGGTTAAATCAATCAATAAATCAACTTGTCTGTCCGTCTGCATTGATGTTTTATAATACGACATTGAAATAAACTTTTCAGATGTTTTAACTGTATTTCTGAAAATGATGAAGTATTGATGTGACAACGTTAGCAGTAACAACAATAACGTGTGATAAAAGAACTAAATGTCAAAAGGAACAGGACAGTAGCCCTCACAGTCCTGTTTACAATTTATACAAATAGGGTTGAATAATGAGAGAGTGTGTGTGTGTGTGTGTCATATATGAACCTCCTGCATGGCGGTCTTTATAAAATGTTCCATAATTCAGATGCCCATTTCTCTTCATGCTGTTAGTCTTTGAACAAGATGAGTGTCAGAAGCTCCAAAAGGCCATTTAACCCTTTGAATCCTCGCTCAGACATGAAGCCTGTTGTGACCTTTTGACCTCTGCAGTAGATTCAGACCTGAAACTTGAGCTGTGAGTCCTCTGGAATGCATTCCGGAAATGTCATCTTATTTGGCGAGAATCTGACCATGTTATGATGCTTTATTGATTGTATTACCTGGACATTGCCGCGCCCTGTATGGGCAGCAGAGAGGACTCAGTGGGGTCAAACCACCACAGGTGCGATCATTAGGGATGATTTCAGCTTCCTGGGTTAACAGGGAAACCAAAAAAACTACAGATCGCATATATGTTTTCTTCTCTTCGGAAACCAAAATCACAAAAATCTGCCACAAAAAGAGCCAAAATAGAACAGTGTCAAGAAAGGGGCAGCTCACAGTGAAAAGAAAAACTACTCAATGAACTAGAGGAGACTCTAGCATAAGGCAGAGATAAAACGACACTAAAACAAAAGAGTCGAGGAAAACAAGGTGCAATTATCAACTAATCGGCACCAAATAATAAATCAGGAGTGAAGAAATGGGAAAGGAGGGGGGTCACACAAGTACACACACTGAGCTCCCTCTGCATTTCCAATCCCAACATACAAAACAAATCTGAACAGTTCAGCCACAAATACTTCCTCAGTCTGAGCCACCAGCACTCTCTGCTCCGCTCCCTCCGCCTGGGGTTCATGAAGGCCGTCAATCAGTCTCTAACACTGATCAGCTGTCATCCAGGTCCACGGCCACACCAGCGGCCGTCTGGCTCTGCAGCGAGGCTTCCTCCTTCAGCCACGGCGACCCGTCCAATCAGCAGTGGCTGAAACAACGGAACGGCCTGTGGCTTCGACCCCAAAGGAGGAGCGTGGAAACCAACCTGAAGGTTCACGTCTGAACTGGAGACCAGGTGGCCTCACGGTTTCCTTCTGGGGGCACTGAGTGTGTTGTTTCTGCACCGTCGAGATGGATCATAAAAAAGACACGTTTTCACTGTGAACAGCCAGATATGCTTTTATATAAAGATGGAAAATTGTTAAACTGTTGATTTTGAATGAGAGCATAGTTTATACTTCTTATTTATCATATTTACATTCCCAAGACATTTAGCTTTAACATGACTTCTTCTCATCTTGTCTGAAACACACACACACACACACACACACACACACACACACACACACACACACACACACACACACACACACACACCCTGTATTTATCTCAGAATAATGAATTAATCTTTAGCGTAATGAATGTCATTCATGAAAAATGTGAGCTAGCAAAAAAAAAAAAATGTGTGAGAGCAATCCATTACTTAAATGTCTGATTTATTTATCATTAAATTCAGGAATCTGGGAGGACCTTTGAAGCCCCTCGGCCTGCTAAATGCACGACAGGGTCACTGGGAAGTCCTTAGTGAAGGATGGATTGTGATGCTCACTGAGCTGCATCTGATAACCATCACAAATGGTGCATTTCAAAGGACACAAACTTCCACATAAAGTGACTTCCACTTCCACCCAGCGCCTTTCTAAGGGTGGTCCGCCTCCGTCGGCCATCCATGGAGGCTAAGGACACGTTCACATGCTATCATACAGTGTCCAGGTTTGGAGAAGTATGATAATCTATTCAATATGTAAAGCGTTTGTTTTGTGAAGGGACCTCAAACAAACTGGAGCAATATTTACAGAGAGAATAGCGGCCAAATATTCAGACTTTTTCCCAGACATTACCGCTCCCTCATTTATCTTCTGCTCTCCTGAGCAAAATGTCGACGAGGAAACAAATGCAGCTGACGCTTTCAGAAGGCTCGAACATTCTCTTTGTATTATTTTTAAGGATTTCACAGAGCTGCCTCGGAAAAGAAAAGAAATTCCCCGATGTGCTGGGCTTTCTGGAAATAGTGCGTCAACACATTATCTGGATAACATTAATACCGTTTGGCTACACTCCCGCTGTTAATAGGAAAAAGAAAATGACGTTAAACTCCTGTAAAACCTTATCATACCAAAAACACAGAGCCCAGGGAAATACTATGTGATGCCTTTAATGTCATGTTTGTGAGGTGTTCCAGTTATACAGTGCTGCTAATAAATAAAAGGTGTATTATGTGCCTCGACATCAAAAATATGGACCTATTTTACTATTTAAAAGGAAACTGAAAAACTAGCTTTGTAGTTTAGATAATTTGTGAGAAGTAAAGCACGTGTTCCTCCATACGCTTGAGTTTTGAAGCACAGATCCTGCAGGTATCGCCACTTACACGAGCAGCTTCTAAAATGAGCTGTCACAGCTTCATTACATAAAGTGCAGAAACCGGCTTGACATTTCTGGTGACTCAGAACGTCGCATGCAAAACGGGGGAAACCTTGGTGGTCTGTTGTTGGTCACTATTAAAGCTGCATTATTTTTCTTCCTCTTGACCCTTAGAAATGTCTACAACACCAAGATGCCCTCTCTTGGAAATAGCAGCTGTGTGTAGTTACATAACAGGAAACAGCTGTCAGAAGTACTCCCAGAGTCTGGCTCTCCGGGTCCGGGTCTGGACTCCTGTACAGGTTGTGCTGTTTGTTTTGAGAACATGTTGGTTCTTGCAGAGGCGTCCCGGAGTCAATGGGCCGGAATAGGTTTAGGGTTCACAAAGACATGCTGGAGTTCTATGCATCAGATGGTGAGATAGCTTATTGGATGATCCACTTATTCTGAAGATCAGGATATTTTCTGGCTTCTCCCTCCGAATATGTGACATTTAATTCACGTTCACTTGGTCACAGAGAAGGACCTTTCAGCGTAAATAAATTAAGACTGGATCCACACTTCACAAGTTCAGGTGAATAAAATAATTTGTCAGTGTTATTGTGATGGACTCCACAAAAAGTTTAACAAATTTGAAAGTATGCAACATGTGCAAAAGAGATAGTAACAACAGAGTTACAAGTTACTTCCCCAGAATTAATGCGAAATCATATGTTTTCTTTATCATTTAATTTCCCCATACATGTTCCTTTTAATAGACATCTAGTTGATTTCCAGTTGTGCTTCACATCAGCTTATAGATAAACATTTTTGTTGTGGTTGTTCATTTTGTACAATTTTCTTTCTTTTTTCAACTATATAAAATGATCTGTTGAGATCTAAAAAGCATAACTCTTATTTTATATGCTGGATGTTTTTGATGTCATGCAAGCGTTTCTTTTCTTGTGTTATTTTGAGCTTCGTCTCTCGTTTCCTTCACCTGTGCCTGATTGCGTGATCGCCTTCACCTGGTGGCAGTTTTATAAACTGATTGTCTTCCGTGTGTTCTGGTTGCTGCTTTGTCTTTCTTTCTGTGCTGGTAGATCTCTGGTTTCTCAGTCTGTGTGTTCTGCATGTTTGGACTTTCCACAACTATGGGTTTGTTTCTAATGACTGATCATACTTTTGGCAAACAGTTGTGCTGTAAAAGTGACCAACTTGGTAACATTTTTAAACCTGACTCCTTAAAATGCTGAATATGGCAGCATGTATAAAAGGGCTTCTCTGATATTATTCCTTATTGTCCCTCAGTACCTCGAGTGATACATTTCTACAGTGAGATGAATAATTCAATTATTTTTTAATGGGCTTCACTGGCATAGTGTGTTTTTATTGCTTTATAAACCATCATGGGGAGAAGGTTTTTCCCTGACCCACAGATTTAACTCGCCATGAAGCGGTCTCAATGGAAACTCATCCCACAGTTTGAAAACCACTGGCATGACATTCTTCCTGCACAAACACACTACAAGTTCTGTAAAAGTGACCAACTTGGCCCGAAATTAATGTGAATAAAACTTGTTTTTATCCGTGCTTCTATTTTCCTGCCACAAATCTGCATTTATACTCTTTCGAAATTAAATTTAAAAATATGACCTGATCAAAATGGCCACAATTGCAATGTGTACATAAAAAGGAAGTTCTCTTCTATGTTCCCATTGCAAAAAGACAAACAAAAAATAAAAGGTCATAACAAAACCAAACAAAAGTCATCCGAGCGGCGCAGCCTCACCCTGGTTGGCGTGCCAGCACCTCGCCGCTGTGGATGTTCAAGAATTTCAGGTATAAATAACACGAAATCTGCCTGGCTTGTTTCTGCAGGATTAACTGCCACTGTTGAAGTTGACCCTCAAACAAAAGACTCCACTAAACCTGAAAGCGATCCATTACGTGTGACGGCAAAATTCCTAATGAGAGCTGGAAATCGAACCGTTGTGTAACCGGACACTGTACTGTACACAGTAAAGATTCTCCACCTCGTTCTCCCCCGAAAAGCTTCAGCACCTGATCAAAAGTTTGCTGAAGGTCATAAAAATTCCTCACCTTCAGTTAAATTTATGGCAGCACTCATTAGCTGAAATAAAACAGATTAATGCAAGTGCAATTAAATGTGACCTATAGGTTTAATAATGAAGTGGAGTCTACTTAAGCATGTCTTTTCTATTCTCCCCAGCCATATAAAACTCTTTTTTAGGGAAGGCGTACTTTAGACAGTGGAAAAAATACGCTGCAGAGGAAAAATCCTGCTTGTCTGGGTCCAGTTTGCCATCTTTAAATAAGGAAGCGTATATTTTTAAACAAAGAGCATTCAACTTTAAAATTCGGGAGTTTGCACTGTATTTGCAGAGCTCGGTGAAATTCCTTCTGCTGGGTTATAAATATTCAGTCCTGGGGCTTTTGAGCGTTGATGTGAGATTTTCTGTTGATCTGGAGTGTTAGTCCACATCAAGCTGTCCCTCAGGGATGGGTTATTAGTCGAGAGAGAAAAAGGAAGCCACTACCTCATTATGCTGCTAATTTTAGGCACCAGGAAGAGATGTTTGGAAAGTTTTGGCCCAGATTCCAGGCTCTGGACTGGTACCCGCTCTGCTCTCTGCTCCCACGGGTGCAGCAGGGGTGATTTTGGTCCTTGAGCGAGCTCAAAGAAACAATTTACAACATATACAGTGGAACTTCAAAAGTGTCTTATCACAGTCAGGCATCGGACATGAATGATTCCATATGAAATAGCAAGTTTCTGTTTACTGTAATTAGGGGGAATATTTTTTTCCATTAGGGAAGTGAAAATAAATTAACATGAGAGGCTGACGTGTAACTGCTCAATTTCAGGTAGTAATTAAGACAAACAATACCTTAAAGACATGGAGCTTATTGTGATGCTGGATTTCGAGTATATTTAAACTTTCATGTCTGGTCCACACTTGTCACAATTTATCATTGACCCATTTCCCATTATAAATTTGAACATTGATTAGTGTTTTTCTCATTATTTAAGTAGAAAAAAAAAAAAACAATCTGCACCACCAGTTAAACTGAAAATATCAAAAATGACATGTTGCATCTCAAAAAAATCGCATGTTGTTTTACTCAGTCATCTATTTATAGAGTGTTACAGGGACATAAAAACTTGAAAAGCATGCAGGACTCTCTTAAATCCTGGCGTCGGCTCTGTGTTGACTATAAACCTGGCAGGAGCTGCGGGAAGGGATGGGGAGTGCAAACCCAACAAACTCACAATAAACGTGATGGCTGATTAATTGCAGATGAAACAAATGACACTCGGACACTGGGCTGCAAGCAGACGGTCTGAAGGAGGGCGGCTGACGAGATATGGCGCCGGGACCCCCATTAAAAGTCTGTGTTGGTTATTAAGGCAAGGTCACTGGAGAGGTTTTACATTATCAACCTGAAAAAAAAGTAAAAAAAAAAAAAAAAAAGAGTCCCTGTATTTTATTTTATAGTATTGAGGAATAAACTAGAGATTAAACAAGACATCAAAACCCAGGCATCAGAAAGTCTTGTGACCCCAAATATTATCTTTTTCAAATCAGCGGACTGGGCTCCCTCAGAAATCAGGCTGTTTGGAATGACAAATAAACACAACAAGACTTAATCGGGTACTTTCCTGAGCCGCTGAAACAAACAGTGTTTGTTGTTCTGATTGAAACATCTATTTGGTGCACTGTACATCTGAGTGGCGTCCCTGCCCTGTCTGTCGGGCCAGACCACCCACCCACACTGCGGCGAAATGCAGTCAAGAAGCAGTCATTAAACCGTTTCCCCAGGTCACTCCAAATCAGACTTGTTAAAGCTGTGAACTGGAGGAAGGAGACCCCGCTGGTCGCTGTCCAACCGGCTGCCGGCCTCACCGCGCCGGCCGGCCCAGACTGAGTTCCTGCTTCACTCAGCCAGCGCCGCCATTTCCCATCTCTCCTTTGTTTTCTGAAGCAAGTACGATTATTTCTACTTTGTAATGGCAATCAGGTACTTCTATTTATACATGCGTGGTGTAATACTTTTAATGTTTGTTACAGAATATTGTAGGTTTATTGAGATCCTGTTCTTGGGGATCTTTTGAGAAGCGAGCCTGCAAAAGATCACTAACACAACAGAGGTAGAGAGCCATGTGAACATTGAAAAACCCTTATTCGTTTACATATTATGCCTTATTTTTCCTTGGAAATTTACATTTGCTTGACCTGGTTCTGCGCAGGCTGTGACTTATGAGGGACTGACAGCTCTGCAGCCTCATTATAAATTCATATTAAACATTAATAAATGTCATGCTGTATTATGCACACAAACAAATTGCAGGATGTTACAGGTGCTTTGATTGCATAGACTCACCACAGCTTTGACGTTAACATCAGTTGACAAAAGCCATTTATTGTCAGTGGAGCAGTGATATGTTTGATATCGAAAATAGAGGATTTAAACTAATGATGCAGCTTTACTCCGAACTTAAAATGCATTTATATGTTTTGTTCAGTCTCCAGGTGATGTGGATTTAATCACTATTCAGGGGAAATAAATTAAATCTAACCTGAATCCAAAAGAGGGATTACACAGACAGACTGGAGGACCTATACGCCCATCCCTCCTGGGATAAGTTGACTACGTGAACAGTTATTAAACATATCCCCATCGTCCTTCATATAAACCATATGAACATATGGATGAAGCCTTCTCCCAATGAAACAAACTGCCAGTGTAAACAGTCCATCCACCAGTAGGATATTTATTCTTATAAAATGCGTAAGGCTGTAATCTTCCACTTCCTCTGACTCCTGGTCAAATTTCCGTATGGTCAGTGGTGCTGCTCTAACTTGTGGACTGTGCTGGGATCATTCTGGAAGCAGATAAACCGCAACCATTGGAAGCAGTGATTAATACATAATGATCAAAACTGTGGATGGTTTTATGACGACTGGAGTTCATATGAAATAGATCTATTGTCGCTTTCTATTTCTGCCAGGATGCTCACCAGTGATCCCCGGAAAATTTCAAGTTTTCCACCAAACTCCTGGCGAATACAGCCGATGTGCTGTAGAAGTCACCAACTTGACTGAATTTACTAGCTTCCTAAATATGTTGAGTACAGTGAGAAAGTGGATCACACCAGAGACTAACTGCCCTCGCTGACTCACAGAAAGATCTAGAGAATTCAGCTACAAAGAAGAAGTGAAGACAACAATGTTGACTACTCGTTGCATTGAGATATAACTTTGACGAGATTTGAAACTGAGATGCACTTTATACTCCAAACGCCTCAAATACTGAAGGTCTGCATATTTAAAATGGGTGTAAACCTGATATGTAGTATGTGGGAGCTCCTCAAATGATAGAGCAAGAGACTCTGTCCAAACCTATATTTTTTTCCCCTACAACATTCTGTGATCAGTAACAGTGACAAAGACTCAAGTCTTGAAAAGTTTAGCACCGAAAACATGCTGGATCAATCAATGCGCTGAACTTGACCTCTTGAGATTTCCTGTTGCGGCTTCAACTCTGCTCAGCTTTCTTTTGTCGTGGTATCTCCGACATCTCCGTCGTCTTCTGCCTTATCTCTCAGAGACGTTATGACAAGAATAACCCCCGTGAACTTTGTCTTTCATCATCTCTGCGGCTATGAGCTCAACGGTCACCTTGTCTTACTCTTCAAGGTGGTCAAAGCTCTGGAGAGAGACCCATCGAGAGACACTGGCAGCAGGTCTTTACCATTTTTTTATATGATTATCATTATTCCAATTATATAGAAAATTTGCATAGAATGCAAAATCTGTCTGAGAAGCAGCTGCCAAAACCAATGTTTGGCTGAAAGATCTTTAAAGAAGAGAATGAAAGGATCTCACAGGCATTCAGAGCTGACCGTGACACTGGAAGGATTGTTTCCTCTGCTGCGTCTTTGAGCGGGATGAATAGACGACATTTGACTATCGGACTGATTTTCACACAGATAGCACGCTGGTGTTTGCATACTTGAAGGAACCCGTGAGGAGATTAGTTAATTGGCATCAAAGCAGGTATGACAGCGGGGCCGCCACGTCTTTCTTTGCGTGAGCTGCACCCAGCGCAGGTGAAGCAGAGTTCATGACGTCGGCTCGCCGGGTCGGACACACCAGGGGAGGAGTCGACACGCCATGGGACAAACCTCAACGCTCGCATACTGCACATATTTGCAGTTCATAAACTCAGCTGTGTGAGGGCAGAGGCAGCTGAAATGTGGGCTCCGACTCCTTCGGCTTAATGAAAATGTTCCTGCAGTGCAAAAGGAGAAGGGCTTCAATGGAAGGAAGAAAAACCTAAAAGGAAAGTGGAAAAACCAATCAAAGCAAAGCATGTTACCAAATCATAGCCTTACTGCTTCTGTTTCCGAGCCAATGGCTTTTGAATGATGGATGACCTACAAATTCTGTGTTTTTTTTTCCCTTCTCTGGCAGTCGCTAAATCCAGAAATAGGTGCCAGTTTGAGACTGGTTTCCCCCGACGTGGTGAAGTGTGGGTGGTTTTTATGAAACTATAGTTCACATAAAGGCAATGAGAGAGCGCTCGTGTGGCCACATTTTCTGGTTCGTGCTTGCTTTTATTCCCTTTCCCTCTAGATGCAAATTCTGTGTGATAATATTCAATTGGAAGTATAACAAACATGTGTTGGATCTGTCTTGTGAGACTTCCACTGGGTTTCGTTTCAGTGCTGCTAAATCACAGCAGGCACCGCTACAGCAATGCTGGATGGTTTCTCTGGTTGCCGCTCTGCCTTTCATTTTTTTTTTTTTTTTGTATCATACTGTATTTGAAGAGGCATTCCTACAAGGATTCGACTGGACCGGGCCTCAATGCTGTGTGGTGAGTAGAAGTATAATGTAGTAAACAACTTACATATGTTAACACTTAGAGGTAATATACTGAAAAATTTGAAGAAAATCTACAAAAACCACATACGAAATGGCTTTTTAATGTTTCTAATAGAATCACGCAACTTAAATTATGTTTGTACTTACGCCATAATTCGTTTGGTTTAATATTGCAGATATTCAAAAGGCCCGAGTAAGATTCAAAGATGAGTTATTGATTTCAAAGTTTTATTCATGTTCAGATTGAATATTTCAACAGTACAGTCAGTCATCAGACATAATTATCTGGAAATGTGTAAGAGTTCTATCAATCCTGCATGAATTATGAGACTCAAGGGCATATTTAAAAAATTGTGACAGGATGTACGGCACGAATGAGTTCAAACACATTTATTTTTAAGTAAAATGATCCAAATCAGATGTACTGACGGGAAGCAAAGGGTGCTCAAGGCAGGAGATGAGAGTGTGTCATGTACTGTTAGGATTTGTCAGTTCTATAAAAACTAAAAACTATTTAAAGGTCAAGCAAAATTACTTAATCATACATTCACCATTGTTAGATTGGAAGATACAGGAAGAAATGCAGGCTGCACAGTGGTGTAGAGGACCGACAATCTCAGTTAGATTCTGAATTGGAGTTTGCATGTTCTCATTAGCGAGCACAAGTGCCCAACAAAGGGTTAAATTACAGCATCTTGCAGACCACTGTGGTCTGAGAAAAAACTGGTCCTAAGGGTGAATGCACCACATTTTTATTTCAGATTACATTCATTTAAAAATGTGTTTTAATAATATATGTTAGCTGCATATGACACTTATGGCTGTTTTCATCATGATTCATACTACAACAAGAAAGAATGCATGCTGGAAATAGCCCTCCCAAAGCTGACCTCCCTGCTATTAACCTGAAGTTGGCAGCTGTGCCAAAGCAGAAAAGCTTCAAGCTGTTAATTTTGCGAGGAGTGGATGTGCATGTTTCAGATGCTCCCATGATTGCACTGCATTGTGAAAATATTTGCACTGTACAAACTGAACAGTGCTCATGTCCAAGTAAGGGATTTTTGAATGATGATTATGGTGCACAATGTCTTGTGAGCTGTGAGCAACGTCCATTTATTCATGTTGCATAGGGTTTTTTTTTTTTTTTTAGCTACAGAATAGATTCATTTTATTTACATAAATCACACCTCGGTGTCTGTGTGCCATGCCATCTCTGCTACTGTGCCTGCAATTTGCTTCTGACATGACAGAGAAGAAATATGTGAATGCTTTGAGAACATGCCACAAACTAGCCCTTATAAAAATAATTAAACAAGATCTGGATTGCGAAACCTGAGAATTTCCAGGACCTATTTGCTCCTCGTCAAAGTTTACTTTAACATAAAGAGATGATTTATGAAGACCTGTGGACGAATTCTTTGGCTTTTGCATCACTATGCAGGTGATTGTTCTGCCAAGACACTCACAGCCAGCGCTTCTGAGCAAGAGTCAGCCTGCAGTATGGGCCAAAGATAACGCAATGTTTGAATGTTTTGCTTCCCCCCCCCCCCCCTCCTCCTTCAGCAGAAGGTGAGAAACCGAGGTACCAGCATAGCTCTCGCATTTGTAAGCACGGTTCTCGAGGAGAGATACGAGGTCTGTGGAAGGTGGGGGTTGTTATAAATTATCTCCCGATGAAAGTGATAATCCTTGTCAAAACAGCAGCCACTGTGCTGGCTCAGGCAGGGTCCAGATCACTGCCCATCTCTCCCTGCAAAGCTTTGTCACATTTGATTAGATCGGGATCTGGTTGTGGTTGACTTCCAGGCAAAAGACTGAAGTCACATAGGATGCGTATTAGTTGTCAAGTGCAATAAAACTGCAGGTTATAAAGTCCTTTGTGATCAGAAACCTGTAACAGCAAAAATCCAGCTGAAAGACAGTGTTGGGAATTAGAATTAGAAAGTAAAGCTTAACTGTAATGACACAGACTACGAACTGATTAAAAGTCTAATATTATATCTCAGTCCCAATTACTGAAGCTTCAAGGAACTATTTTTTCATTCATTCATTTTCCGCCGCTTCATCCCTTTCGGGGTCGCGGGTGGCTGGAGCCAATCCCAGCTGCTGTGGGCGAAGGCGGGGTACGCCCTGGACAGTTCGCCAGTCTGTCGCAGGGCTGACATATATAGACAAACAACCATTCACTCACACATTCATACCTAGGGGCAATTTAGGGTGATCAATTAACCTACCATGCATGTTTTTGGACCGTGGGAGGAAGCCGGAGTACCCGGAGGGAACCCACGCACACACGGGGAGAACATGCAAACTCCACACAGAAAGGCCCCGAGCCCCGGCCGGTATTTGAACCCAGGACCTTCTTGCTGTGAGGCAAGAGTGCTAACCACCGCGCCACCGTGCGGCCATTTGAAAAGTGTGGTTCATTAATTTTTTAAAATTTTTTTAACAGGAGAGTTGCTTTCAATGTTACTGAAGCGAGTCAACGTTAAATTGTCTCAAAGGAAACTTCATAGTCTCTGCATTGATTCAAGACATTAGCTGAGCTCTCAGATATATTCAGTGTCTTTAGCTCCTTAAAAGGAAGGATACAACTGAAAGCAGTCTGTAAGACTTGAATTAATAGTTCAGACATACTGGACTAGCAATCCAACACTATGTTGTCTGTGTGTGTGATTTCATTACAAAAACAACCAACAGCGCCAACTCCTGGCCTGGCATGCTAACTGCAGTGTTTCAGCTGTTTCCATGTAAACGCACATCATTTGAAAATGATTGAAATGCAAAAAACAGTGAGTTTTTACATGAGAGGTTGTTGAGTAAATGGTGCCTAAATATCTTCAATTTCCATTACGTCCAGAGCTTCTAGGTTTTTTTAAATGAATTTTATGAGATTGTCCACTTCTCATTGTTTTTCGAAGGACTAATACCGTAAGTATGTGTTTTGCACAGAACACCATGGTGATCTAAGTCGGCTAAACTTTGAGTTTCATTTCAAAGTGTCAATGAAAGGTCAATTTTTCTAGTGCCTTGCACAACACTGGTGTGAGGCTTCAATAGCATTTACAAATCATCAGAACTGAAACTGTCAGCTCAAGGGTTAATATAATCTATTTAACAGCAGTCTAACAATTTCCTGGGTCAAAGAGCAATCTGTTTCCACCTCTTTCATCGAAGCATTCTTGTCACACAAAACATTTCCAGCGGAGAGGCGTCCATTAAGAATTAATCACTTTGTTTAATGTGCATGCAGACTGAAAGCATTTGTAAACCACCGTATACCTCAACACATTAAAGGCTGGGCCATTCCCTGCCAAACATTTTCACAAATTTGGACTTTTTTTCTTTCCGTTTAAATCGCCAGACATTTAGCCACGTAATGACTGTGATAAGTCGGCTTTATCACGCCACAGAAAATGCTTTGAGGTTCTGTAGATAATAATTAAGATGATACAGTCAGTCGGTGCTTGCAGAGGGCAACTTCATGTTTAATTGCTTAAATCAACATGATAAGATGCTCTTTAAATGTCTGCGTGGCTCTGACAAAGCACGCTGACATTTTGAACAGGCATTCACTGTTTACTTATTCAAGACCCCCATTACAAAGATCGAATCAGCTACGAAAACATCAAGATGGGGAACAATGTGCCTGCACGTAGGTTTTGTTTGATGTGTGTGAAAACACTGAAAATAAATGTGCAAAATCCTATTTATCTACAGCGGAGTTCAGAGCATATATGGGCTTCAGGTAAAAAATATTGAGAAACCTGTAAAATCCCAGCACCAACGGTCATATCATCCTGCTCTTACTCATCAGACTGGACTGCTCAGCATAAACACAATCTCATGATCATTACCATTACAGATGAAAGGCGAAGCCCAATTAGAGTGGCTCCAATTGCTGCAATTAAATAAGTGTGGTTGAATGATAATATCTTTTCCCTCCAGAAATAAAGAAAAAGACGGCAGCGTTGAATAATCATACAATCAAAAACAATCAAGTTGGACTTTGAAGTTGTAGCACTACCAAATCTTACAAATACATCTGGTGGAGAAATGGCGTTTCGGGCTCAGCCGGCAGGCGCCGTTGGCCCACAGCGCGGTGGGCCACGGGGTCGGCCCCGGCTCCTTCCAGCGTTGTTGTTCCTGCCTTCGGGTTGCAGAGGACGGCGGTGAGCTCTCCCACCCACAGTGCATTGCAGCAGGCCGCCACAGTCCACAGCCCTCTCACAGCCATCCAAGAGTCGTCCCATGATCCCCTCCGTACATCAGAACCAGCTGAGCGTGAGTGCGGCGCGGTGAGCGCTCGTGCTCGCACATAATTTGTAGCCGACTGCTGCTCTTGCAACCAATTGATCACTGTGTAAACAAACACGATATGAATGGAACAAAACTTCCCTGCATGACTCCGGGAGACCGAGCCTGCTCAGCATTTAGCGCTCTGCGAGAGGCCGCTTCAAGCATTTGGAGTTGATTTCAAAATTTTTTCATTTACTGTCTCGTCATTTTAAACCGGGCTCACGTCTCTGTATCAAAAGCAGATTGTCCATTTCACAGCTGAGGAGCTGCTCACAGGACAGTTTTCCAGCTGGGCAGACATCCAGTGTAGTTCCCCTTTACCCAGCGGACTGGAGGAGCACTCACGCATGCCAAACAGAATACACCCTGATTGCGCCGGATTGAGACGGCAGATATTTCTTCAGTTCTTCGACCTTACTGGAGAAAAACAAACATTGCAACCAATTTGCTATCTTAAAGCGACACCGAACGCCAAGATGGATCCATCTCGATAGGAATAATTATGGTGAGGATGGTGTGCAGCTGCAGGAAATGACAGAGAGGATGTTTAATGCGCCAGACGGTTGTCGATGTTTCTTCTGTTCATGTCTAATAACACCAGAAAACACGTTGATTTCATCCCCCCAAAAAATTATTTTACCTGTTTTCACCCCTCATAGTAGCTGGTCATACTTTCTAGACAAAGTGTGGAGCATGAAATAAACCAATTACCTCAACATCTACTAACAACCTAATGGTTCAGACAAGTAGTCTCATCTATCCTTTATCTGCTTCTTACTATGAATAGCTCATGAAAGCATGTGGACATGAAACACAGCGACTCATGGGACACTTAAAAAGGCATTAGAGTACCAACGGGGTGCTTTGGGACCAACCCTGATTTAAAAAAAAAAAAAAAAAAAACCTAAATGTCTGAATGAGATCCAAAATGACTCAAAGTCAAGTGGGTTTAATCACAGACTCCAGAACTACTTACCACTGCTACTGGTCTCAGCTGGAAGGACGAGTGCTTTAATAAAAACAAAAAGGACTTAATGTAAAATTCTGCCGACAATGTAACAATAGAAACTTGAAGTTGGACATATTGTGTATGAATGATACATTAGGGCATACATGCATGCACTTCTGACAAAATGCGGTGCAGTTGTACTTCCAGTCCGTCTTTGGGGGTATAATCTGTCACCAATTACGAGCTTTGACAGAAGTGTGAAGGAAATTCATGAAATCGCCTCGGGGTTGCCCACGCTCGACCTAACCACGAACAGACCGTGCCTGACTTCTCACAACAGGTATTTCTGAGGAGCCAACGGTACAACAGAGAGGTGAAAGCTTAGCTTAAGTTACTTCAAATGAGAAAATGCTGTCAGGGGCCTTTTATGTCCTCGACTCCAACACGTTGTGTTTCTCACCGAGGGATTAGGCATGAAAAGCAGTTTTGATGGTGACGTCGCTGTGGCCTAATTTGATTGCTCTTTTTCGCCTCCCTCTGGGGCATTCGTCCCACATCCTGTCAAGAAACACGATTCAGCATAAAAACATGCTCGTCCAAAGTGATGCCCACACGGCTTATGTTACAATAACTGGAGCCTGTTTCTCTCCAGGGAATACACAGAGTAAGCAATCATCAGAGAGGCTGTTTTCCACACTAGACGTTTGCATATTAAATTCTATAGATTAAAAGATGTGAAGCGCTGAATCCAGTTGCACACAATCCACTACTGTAAGAATCCCTTGTAAAACTGAGCTATTTTCTAGTTGGCAGCATGATTAAAAGCCGTCAGCACTTTTTTGCCTTTGACTCATTTAGCATTACACTGACAGCGGGTATTTTTAGAGTGAGCTTTAAAGAGTCATTACATCACAGACATGAGATTTTGGACTTGTCACATGTTTTATCTTTTAAAAAGAAGTATCGAGTAAGCTTTTACTTTTTTTTTTTTTTTTACAGTTTGCTAATGTTAAGCAGTCATGTAGGACAGATTTTCTTTGTTTTAGTGTTTTGGGGTAATCCTAACTCACTTTTCAGTGGCAGGGTACTTCCTTCCTGACCTTCCTTCCTGACTGAAACAGAGTTTCTGTGTGTACCTTTTCACATGTCTTCGGGCTCATTTCTGAATATGCCCTTCTCCAGTGCAGAAAATTGCATTACAGTCCAGGCAGGGAAGTATATGAAAGCCGAGTGTTTTCTCGACTCAGTTTACCGTTTGTGTTGCAGAAACGTAACCTGATCTTTCATCCTTAATGAGAACATATTTCATGGCAAATGTATGATCACTTAAACTGTTCACCTCTGCTTATTCAAATCATTTTTTTTTTTCTTGATCAGAACAAGCGTCCAAGAGAACAGAAAAGTTTAAAGGCTGAAGGCTTAAGGTGAAATATGGTGGAAGAGGAAATAAGTGTGGTGTAGCTGACATTTTGAGCACTTTTTCATCTTTGAGGTCTGTTGGAGAGAAATGGTCTGGACTGACAGGGTACTGAGCTATACAGTGAGAAATCTTTCCTGTTGGCTCGGCTCCATTTTCACTAATCCCTCCATGCAAAGCTGAAGTGTTTGCTAAATACAGCCAATCACTTGTGTATCTTTTGGTAACACAGGGCGGGGAGGAAGAAAAACACCCTAATGGCATCAGGATCTGGTGTTCATTTGATAGTTCTGAACACGGGCAGCTCACCTGGTTTTCATTTTCAAGCGCGCCCGCTGATCAGAGTTGCCTTATTTTATTGGGACTCGTGTTCATATATTCCTGACTCAGTCCTGGCTGACCTCTGACGGCTCCCGTGGGGCTGGCGGGCGCATCCAGGAAGCTGCGCTCGACAGACACGGATACTGCTTGAACGCGTAAAGTTGTTTGCATTGGCCTTTTATTTAGGCCGGATTTTATTCCGGGGGAGAGAAGAGATGGGTGTCTGGCCCGGTGCTGTGAGGAGCTGTTTGGCTTGTTATGATAAAGAGGTGTGGCTCTGGAGCCACATGCCAGCTGCAGCATGACTGTATTGTGTTACACAGGCAGGCTGGTGGGGGAGCAATATTTTACACTATCACACACACACACACACACAGGTATGCTCCGTTTGCACTGAGTAGGTAATCGCTCCCTCAAGTTCGACGTCGTTTCTGTAGGTGCGAAACTGTGTTTTTCGTCTTTAGTGTTGCATGCCATCTGAAGTACCTGCATCATGCAGTGTTTGTTGTGCGTCAGCAGGCATTAATATTCGCTGCTCTTCAAAGTGGCAAATCCACTCAGGGTATGGTTACTCTTACACTGTTTTTGCAGCAAAAGGTTTGAAATACAGATCAATATTGGAGCTATACTCAGTAGTGACGTGCTATTTAAGTGTAGTGATGTTAATTATCCTCAACTACAAAATTTCTTCAAACATATTCATAAAAGTTAGGTTTTCTAAAAATACAACAAAAATATTCCAGTGTTTATAATCTTCATTTAACTACAAGTGTATAATGAGTTGGAGTAAATAATTCACAGTGTGGTTTACATTTATGGTCAAACATTTAAAAAATAAGATATTTGTGTAAAGGCTGAAGGTTCTCTCAGTATTTATTTAAAACCGCACTGTTCTGGAGTCCCAGATTTCCCATCTGTAATGAAATGTAATTCATCTTCAGTTATATTTGTGTCAGAAAACACAAAGTATTTGTGATGTTTTCAGACAGGATGTCTGCAGTGAGGAGAATAAAAGGAACAGATGAAACTTCTTAAGCCTCCACACAGGCGCATGGTTAAGCGAAAGCAAACTCACGTTTTTATGAAGTCTCTTAAAGACAGCGGAAAGCCCGGTCCAGCGCCGGTTCTTCCCATTTCTGCTGCAGCCATAACAGGAGCAGAAGTAATAAATGCTATGTTGATGTATTGAAAATGACACAGCGCTTTAGATAAGGCGTGCAAATCCCAAACTATTACGATAGCCATTAAGGCGGAAAGATATTTTGGCAGTGATAGAGTGCATCTTATTCCAAAAAGAACTTTAATGAGGAAAGTGTAGACTAAGTATTTGCCCAGTGTGAGTTTGGTTTTATCCTCTGCTCTTAGTTTTTCAGTATTTTTTGGTGTGGCACACATGGAAAAGTGTTGTTGTGAATACGGCTCGTGTGCTTTGCTGCCATCACATTACAAACATACAGCACACTGCTGAAAGCTGTGCTGAAGCCAGAAGAAGACCATAAAACCCAAACAGGGCAGTGCAGATGCATGGAATTACTCTAAATCAAGAGCAAGTACATAACTTTTAATGTGCACAGCCACATTATTCTGCTTATAAACATATTTTGAGGAAATAAATAGCAGCATGCCAAAATGTCACAAGAACAAAAATAACATTTATTAAAAACTTTCTACATTACATATGCAGCTGATTTATGAATATACATCAACAATATTAAATGGTGTGTTCGTTCTTACAGGAAAATAGACGTTTCACAAAATGGGTTAAAAGTTATTGAGGCTGTCAACATCAGTTTGTGTGTTTTTCTTGGTTCATTTCTGGTCCAGACAGGAAGTCACCTCCTCTGAGACTGAATCTGTTTCCTGATAAATATTTTTTTTTCTTCTTTCTATTATCACCAATACTGTCCATTTTCTGTTTAAACATAAAGTGCCATGAGATTCTCCTGTTGTAAAACAGAACTGAAAACACACCTGCAATGAATCCGATATTATCAGGAACACTGGGAAAGGAAAAACATCTTGTACAGTCATATCCTTTTTTTGTCTAACAGAAAAACTCCATCTTTACTGTTTTTCAAACTACAAGACATCTTGCCTTTGAGTCACACATTTGTATAACTGTATGGTACATTTCTTTTTTCGTGCATTTTGGAAAGAGATCGACCACAAATCTGACTGCGAGACGCATCAACCATTTCTGCAGTTCTTTAAGTAGCTGCTTGGCCAATTCTGTGCTTTTGCCGAGAGTAAAATACAGTAAATCATTGGAGTGCCCGCAAAGCTCGATCATGCAATGCTCTCCGAGGAACGGCCCAAAATCCATGTGAGATGTAAAATAGTAAATAATAGCCTTGGACTTAGCGGGGATAGACCCTGACACTGGGTTGCTGCGTTGCTTCAAACGCAACGTTTCTTTTCCTTGACTTGGATCACTACGCCGATGTAAAGCTGGCATTCTGTTCTGATTTAGACTAATAATTTATTGCATCTGGCATCAGGGTCTGCACAACAAGACCAAAGGCGCAGCACAAGCTTTCAAAAAGAACCTGATATTTCTGCACCCTAATCAGTTTAAGATGACCCTCCTTTCTGTGAGAAACACTGTTTGCTGCAGATCTAGCAGACAAAACATCTTTCTAGACTTACAGAACCATTAATATAGATATAATCACAGGTCTCTTCCAGAGGATTTTGCCCTCAGAGGGAATTCCTCTCCAGTGAGTGCCGACTCCCTTCAAAGCCAAAGTGTGACTTACAAATGGCTTTCTGTGAATGAGTGACGGCGGACAAGAGAGAAGGCCAGCATCCCCTTTGTAGAGTATTAATTTTACTCAAAGGAGAGACCTTACTGCACGCACGAGTGTATTTAAACTGAGTTCTGTTCTATATGCTCTTTTCTTTACAATTCCACACACCCTTGAAATATCTTTTAAAACAGAAGGGGAACCGATTGAAGGACGAACCACATCCTGCCCGGGTTGACTTTACATTACATTATCTTGAATGTTACAAGACTCAGCAGATCAGAATGAAGAGGAGCTCGTCAGTCTGACAGAGTGAAGCGCGGGCCAGCTTCCCCCCCGCCATCGAAGCAAGTTCAGAGCTGCCCTTTGAAAAACAATGGCGCAACAGCTAATGTGGCTCATTGAAACGCTCGGCTGGCCGTGAATGGCCACGTTTCCCCACGCTAAAAGACAGGCTCAGAGTCAGACATAGTGAAGGTGAGACTGTGTCGCTTCGGCTGGCGCCTGGCCTCACCTGGGTGGATAACCTCACCTCTATCAAGCTTGTTATTTCCAGACTAAAGCCAAGTCTTACTGTATACACGAGTGCTACCACAAAACAACACTACGTTATTTTGCAACTGTTCACCAGTCACCAAATCAAAATGCATGCCGTAATTGTTCTGGAGGCACAATCAGAGATCCACCGGTTAATCCATCATAAGCCACAAACTGTCAAACTTAAAGTGTGACTGAGGGACATTGCACGCAATAACACCTTAAGTTGTGAATAAACACCCTTTGACCCCATTTATACACATATTTTTATAATTGAAAAGCATTAAAATGACTAAAATGACACTAACACACAATTCTCACAACTGCTCACATGAGAATTCTCTTAAATGCATATATTTCCTCCAGATTAGTGCAGATCTTTGAGTACCTCTCAACTACGCAGTAATGTATAACAGAACATAAATAATATTTCTAAATATCATTACCTAATACCTAATAAGTGTCTGTATCTTTAAACAGGGACTTATCGCAACAGTAGTATTTGCTTAAGCATATTTTCAAGACTTCATGCTTCAGTCAAGAGAGCCCTGACTCGGGGGAAGTCATGCTTTACAAGAGGCAAAACATAACAACAACTCCTATCTGAAGGTTTAGTATGATTTTCTAATCATGGTTTCTATGATTGTGCATTTATAATTAACTTAAACAGTTCAAATTACCGAATATGATCGCTAGCTATTCAGCTGTTCTATGCAATGTTTGTAATTTTACTCTTAATTTAAATGTGCACATTTCCTTGCATGTAACATGTTTGCGGATATTCAGGTGTGCTGCAGAAGAGTACACCAAAAGCCGGAGCAGAGAACTGTGGGCCACGGCCTCTGGACAGCTGCTGGCAAAATTATCCAGCTTGGTGAGATCAACTGAGGGTGACCCCACCTGCTGAAAGCAAACACACAAATACAGCCGGGTTTTTTATTCTGAGGATGGCTCAATGTCATACTATAAATATTGACCTTTTGGGAAATTCTTAATTTGATTTCATTTGATATGCCTGTTCCTCTCAGGTACACTGGTTTATTGTAACAGGTAAATTGTGGTCACCTGAGGGAATTGTACTTTCACTACATACCTCAAGCTATATATAGATATATTTATATATCACTTTTTTGGCCTGGTTTTGCATTTTAGTATAATGTCTCTTTCATAGCTTTAAGTAAAGGAAAAACAGTTCTTGTAAGTGATTTAAGGAAGTAAAATTCCAACTTTACTATCCACTATCCACTTCCCCAACATCCTGGACAGTAATAGATTAATCATCCCCATTCCCGGGAACCCCGGTTTCAACAGAACAGTAACATGGATACACGCTTTTACTTGCCCAGAAATATTTTAATTGATGTTTTTGTATTTACCAAGCAGCAAGTGGAGCATTGAAATGAAATAATGTTTTCCACTTGTGCCCCAGAACAACCTATGATGCTTGCAATTAAGCTATTAACTCGACATAAACACAAAGGTTGTTCAGGGACCAAAAAAGTAACATGTTTTTAAAAACCTTTTTTTTTTCCCCCCTGTGGTTTATTTTAAAATTTTGCAATATTTGCAATTTCCCTTAAATTAAGTTTTTAATTTTTAACGGATATTTGCATTGATTGCAATTCAAGCAATTAAAAAATAAGGATGTATTCATTTTAGCAAACTATAATATAGTGTCACTGCATGTGCAGCACTCACCCAGGTGGGACTATTAAACCAGCATCAATACTTCCACCTACTGGACAGAGCCTGGTAGTGTGCAGCCTTGCAGCCTCTCCTCCTTGCTTCCCAAACCCCCACCGCCCACCTCGAGGCTTCTCTTCCTGCTGAAGGAATGGTAAAGTGATCTGTTGGTCCCTAAGTGCTTTTTGCTGTCAGTGGTGTTGATGTGGGGAGCAATAGAAACCCGGCCGAGGGCCACCTTGACAGAGCAGACCTGCTCAGCAGTCGATGTCGCTTCTGTTGTTGTGAATCTCTTCCTTTTCTATCTCAGAGCTAAATTAATTAAAAATTTAGAAAACACGTGACTTAATGTTGAAATGTTGTAAATTCATTACAAATCAATTTAAATGATTAACCCATCAATGTGTCTGCTAAAATAAGATTGAGTGAAAATGATATTCTTGCGCTCGCTGTAAATGTGTGTTTTTCTTTCCGTCGACCTCCATCCTAGAAGAGAGACATATTTCCAGGCCCCTTCGGAACGGCGGGCTGTATGGGAAAATCCCCCCTAACTGGAGGAGGAAGCAGTGGACACAAACAGAGGAGCGTTGGGGACTACCTGCTGTTTAAACAGATAGCAGGGTCTGTGTGGCCGGGGCTGACGAAGGCCCCCTGAACTCCGCTCCACTTCAGATGTTTAAGAGTCCCAGCGATGGCTTTGGGAGTCCTCCTGAGAAATGAGCAACTATTTGGCCAGAACAGCCTTTGGATCCCAGGGTAGACCGCCAGCGGCGGTGCAGAACCCCTCTGCTGATTGGTCAGCGGACATGCAGAACATCCTCCTGGGAGCTGATGCTTGGGTGGTTCAGAAGATTGCCAGGCAGCCACGCAATTAACATAAATACGCTTTGGGGAGAATTACTTAATGTGTGTCAGGCGTTTTGCTGAGTATACAAACGACGGAGAATATCTACAGTTGCAGCAAGTCACGAGAGATGAACATTAGTGTGCTCAAAAATCCGAATATGAGGGCAATAAAGAGCATTTTCAGCACTGCCCGTAGTGAAGGTGATGAAAACAGCTTCACTCTGGGATAAGGCCGTGCTAGCAAAACCACCTGTAACCCTGAGAGGAGAAGCCCTGATCTTTGTACGCTGTGTGGGGCCCGGGGCCACGACTCCCTCCGGGCCGAGCCAATGACCGGCCGGGGACCAGAGGAGCAGTTGTAAAAATAGATGAAAACAGAATACCTGCTCAGCCACTGAGGAAGTTTCTCATGTGGAGAAAGACGCAGGTGAAGATGAATTGACACAGATATGCTTTTGCTTCACTGAGCGAATGAGGAGTTTAAGATCCCCCTCTGTACTCTTTTTTGTGGATTGTCAGGAGGAAAAAATAATAATAAAGCAGGCTGAAGCCTTCAAGATGCTCTGAAAGAATTTCTTTACACCATTCACACGGCCAAGGTGGACAGAAACAACACTGTATTGATATGCGGTTCCTCCACAGCTGCGTGCGTGGCCACCTAGGCCGAGTTTATTGCTCCCATTTCAGGTTCACAGGAAATCTGCATTTATTTAGAGACACATGAAAGTGTCAATAAGCACAAGTATTAATTGGGAGCCAACAAACCCCTTTTCGACAGTAACTCTGTTATTCCAAGCGCCGTGCCCCTGCATTTCCTCCGCCTGGCGGTGGTCACAAGCTAATCATAATATATTAACTGGCCGTACAGGAAGCCACGTCCCACTGTGCAGTTTTAGTTACTGTGTATGTCTTTCAGTTTTTAAAGGCCATTTAAGGTAAAGGCAGTTCGGATGGGCACTTTTTTTTTTTTTAACTAGTCCATTTGTTTGTGGATGCCAGACGGCCTCAGCCGCTGTTGAACACAGCTGCCTTCACCCTAAAACCCCACCTCTGAAAGAGAAACAATTTTATAGAGACGCGGTGACATCATTTACACGAACGCGTTGTTTGAAATCCAAGAAGGTCCCGTTGTATATTTGATTTGGCTCCGGGAACCTCAGCTGACCAATACATCACAAGTCCCGAGCTACGACTATTTAATGTAGAATCTCCAAAACTCACAAATGCAGTGTGACCAAATGTTCCAGAGATGTACCAGTATACTAAACAGGTCATATATCTCGCCGGTCTCTCCAAACAGAAATAGATTTCAGTGAATTGTTTGATAAATTTGGTCTAGGTTTTCCAGCCATCCTTATTGGAGCTCCTACTGTTTTTCTGGCTGTTGGTGGCCTAAGCCCTAATCACCCTCTGTTCCCTCAGAGGCCATAAATTACTCCGATGAGATGGCGCTTTGTGTTCCTACTGCTGGGGAGCGGGGCGAATTCACAGCGCCATATTTTGACAACCCGTACTTTAAATCATTGTTTTATGACAGATGGGAAAACTTCTGCACTTTCACCGGCCTGATTTATGTTCATTTGGGTCTGGAGGACACTATAATTTGCAAGTAATGTGAAAACAGATGGATAGAGAGATACCAAAGGGTAAGACTGACCTATACATTCTCAGTGCAGCTTGCAAATGGCATCCATATGCTGCGAGAACTCTTCCAGTTACATCTCCATTACCATGTGTGCGTGCATCTGAGTGTCTGTGCATATGTTTGCATGTTTGACTTGTACATGTGTGTTCTGTTTGGGGGGAAAAAAAGGAAACAGAATGAATGTACAGCAATAAAAAATTAGTACCGATGCAAGTTTTTATTGAAGGAAGTTTGATATTCTACTAAATCACAGAGAGCATTTATCAACAGGAAATCAGGAGAGTGGTATGTTTCATGCTCGCAGACGTCTCTTATTACTGATTTAATATGCAAGTGACAGCAGCTCATTTGGACATGTTCAACATGCGCGAGCAAATACTTTAATCTCTTGTCCTTGGTTTGCAGTGCAGCCTCCAGCGAGGCATGAAAAATGGAAGTGAAATAATTCGGGCCATGCTGAACTAGATTTCCTCTCTGGTCAGATGTCAATTTGGAGAAATTACAAAGCTGGTCTGCTTCGTTTCCAGTGCCGCAGGTCACGTAGCAAGGTCACACACAGACTCCTCAGCAAAGTTTAACCTCACATCAGAATCACATCTGATACACTCCGTCAGCATCTCCCTGCTAACCAGGCTAATGTGAAGCTGCTGTTAGAATATCCCATTAAAGATGACAAAGCATCACCACCAGGATGCTTTTTATATTAGATATTAATGAGCAACAGTGATTAGCTCGATTTATCAAATTGTTTGCAGTTGTAAGCATATTTCAGGAAAGATGAGAGACAGACAAAGACTGATAAGTTTTCATTCAGGCTGCGGGCGAGAAGCCAGCAAATGTAAGGTAATCTGTGAGGAAACAAAAAAGTCAAAATATATCATGCACAGCCTGGGAGCTGTGGATGACTCGTGTTTTATGGCTTTTCCAATGAGGCAGGACAGTATGTGAGTGAGCGGTGTCTGGTGCAGCCATTGTATTCCGTGGAGGGAGGACCACCCACATGAAGTCGGTGATGAAGTAAATACTGTTGCAGCGGCCACGTCCCCCTTCCCGCGCTCGCAGAGTAAACTGCGGTCCACCGGCAGGGCCGTGCTATCTCAGCTTGCCTCCAGATCACAGGGCAGAGGCTCCACGGCGTACAGTACGGTCCAACCAATAACCCCCCCCCCCCCCCCGCTCCCTCCTCCTCAGCCCCGCTGTGAATCCCCTTCCAGCTCGCTGCCCTCCCCGTCCCGATCGGGAAGCAGGGGCTAATAGCAGCCAGTGTCTCTGGGCTGGGTTGAACTTGGCAGAGCCCCATCTTCTTTCAAGCCGGAGACAAACCGCTTACGCCCCTCTGGAGCCGAAGGCGAAAGCGAGGCCCAGAGGGAATGAGGTGCCTACAGACGTCCGTGTCACAGGATGACGCCCTTGGTTTTCTTCCCCTTTAATGCAGGACATCAGGTGGAGTTCATCATGGGACGGCACCACATGTTCACCATGATCCTCACTGAAAGCAGTGGCAGCCCTTTTCAAGTAGCAGAGCTGTCGTCACAGAGCTCCAACCATGTGAAATGCCGAATTAAACAAGTGAACTAATCTCATCAAATCTCTTGTGTGCAACATACCAGAGCCCCATAATCATATCCTCTCTTTTTTGTTTATTTGAGCTGTTTGGACATCAAGCCTTTCAAAGGGGAATAATATCCCAGGAGCATGGAAAAGAGCAAGCCAATTGGCCTCTTACAGGAGGTCTTTGATTACCACATTTGTGTTCTTCCAACAGGAAAACACTATTTTCATTTTCTCAGACTGTAGGACTGATTACTGCGACCATTAGGAGTCAATCTGCTCTATTTGTTAGGGAAAAATGAATCAAGCCCGTTCCTGCGTTTAAACACACTCCAGGCAAATCTTCACATCAACAAGAGAAAATCTGATTCCGGAGACCGAAAAGCTTCAGCATTGTTTCAACCTGACTGCGCCTTTGACCCACTTCTGAAACGCTGCGAAACCCACACAAAGAGATGTTGACTGACATGACGGTGACAGTTATATGTGAGGAGTTTGTCCCTCCAAACGTGTGCTTTATTGGTCTTAGATGATAGTGTCGACCACAATGTCTTTTGCTTTCATAATGATTTACTGCTGCCTGGTGGGATGAGCTCAGTGAGTATGTGTGGTTGGCTGCCAATTTCACTTTTTCCTCTGTTTCTTTTTGGTCTTTGTGGGCCCGGGAGGTTTCTTAACTGTTGCAGAGCCATTTGGACTTGAGGCCAGGCAGTATAAAGCTGTATTTGGCAGGAGACCTCGCTGCGCCTCCAAAAATAAGAGAGAGCAGGGCGAACATATTTGTCTATGTCTGCATGTGTGTGTGTGTGTACGCGTCCACATGTGTGAGACAGGCAGACACAGAGAGTCATACTGGCACCCAAAAATACAAGTGGCCATCTTGCAGTAAAAACCAACTTGCAGGTCAGCAGAACATACAAATCTGAGTGAAGTTGTCAAGTCCTCTCATTAAGCTTTTATGTTGACCATCCAGACTGTAATTTGTGTATTTAGCCAAGGCTCTTTAGATGTGAAAGAGAGAAGAAAATACAACTTTACCAAAGCTTGAGAACAGGCAGACAGTGTTAATGTTCCACCAGCTGTGATTAGTCCTCTACCTGCAGCTGCTGGTAGCCATCTTGAGGAAATGTTAAGGGAAAAAAAAAAAAAGTGAGCGAGAGCGAGAGAGAGAGAGAGCTCTGACCGGGCCACTGCTGTTGTTTTAAAGGGGAGAGAGGTAAGGACAATCCTCCTCAGAGACCGGTGGTCTGACCCGGGGACCAACGGTCAGGGACGTGAACCACGAAGAGCAGGCGGCGGGCCGTGTCTTTATAGAGGGCTGTCCAGCTGGAGGAGGGGGGGCAACATGTGGCTGCAGGTGAGAGACACGGATTCTTCCCCAAGGAGGAGAGAAACATGCAGTTTATTTGATAGTTAAAACAGCGAATGATTTATTGTATAATAATATATATTTTTCGACAAAATAACACAATTTCAACGCAATTTTGAGGGTATGCTAGCAATCTAAAAAAATCTTACATACAATAGCTATTAAAAAATTGTTAAATATGTATTTTGAAAATATATCTCCTCATTATTATTATTATTATTATTATTATATTATTATTATTACTATTATTATTATCATCTGTTACAACAACATCAATATACTGTATCTAAACCCACATTATATTTATTAACATAAAAAAAAATAATAAAAAGTCTCAAACACTAATGATAATTTTATCAGTTTAAATATGGGATTGATATCTATTTTTCTACTATCTGTACCAACTTAAATTAAATTTCACACTTATGAACCTCCACTGATGAGGGTCGGATTCACCCTGGAGGTCACGGGGTCATTATAGACTTATCATGGAATATTAGTTGGGGGGGTGGAAAGCAAGCCAACAGGCCTGTGTGCGATCATGTGATCAGTGGTGTGCCTGTTGCGCCCTCTAGTGGTCACTCCGCTCCACGTCGCCGTGCCATATGGAAGCGGTTTACATCAGCGGTTAAATATGCTGCGCCACACGGCACTGGGCATGTTGGGCAGGAGTTGTGGCCTCCCCTGCCTACAAATCATATGATCTACAAAAAAAATAATAAGAAGAATTGGTCGCACTAAGCCAACTCCACTGCTCACTTTCTGTTGTTAATTGTGTCAATCTTGTAGCAAGGGTCGTATTCAAAGGAAAATGAACTGGAGCCAGCTCTAAACATTATATTTATGACAGTCATATGCAAGCTGCTCCGTGTTTTCCTGGCACGAGTCTCCAGTGACAAATGATCCAAATGCATAAATTAGTCTGGTAATTGTTCTGTTTTAGGTCCAAATGGCAAAGTGACATACTGCACAGCGTGGATGTGTTTCATGGTAATTCCTGCAGCACGTTGCAGTTACTTTAACTTGACAGACATCCCCCCCCACCCCCCCACCCCCCCACCACCACCACCTCCTCTTCTCCCTGACAGCACACTGACTGACCCTGTTAGTCAGCATGCGCGAAGGAAGCGGCAAATCTACTTCTATCATTCACCCTCAAAAAAAACTTTATGACTGACTTTGTGAATACAGAAAGGTCGGCCTGGTCTCCGGCTGGGTGCCTGGGCGGCAGACAAACACAGGCCTGTCCGTCTGTTTTCCCTGGCCACCCTGAAACGCGGTGCTCTTACATCACCCGCGATTTCTCTCTCAACAGGAAAGTGCCATTTATGTTGCGCCGGCCCTCCCTCGCAGCGCATCAGATAGTGATCACATCATGTAAAGCCATTTGTTTGGAGACATTGTGCGGCGCTGACCACCCGTGTTTAAAGCCCGGCCCACGGCTCCATGATGACTTTTCCAATCTTTCCTGGCAGGCTGGCAGGCGGAGAGGAGCGGAGTGTGTGCGGCCTCGGTCCCACAGCCGGCGCAGACGAGCCCGACCTTCCAGACTCCGCCGTTCGTATTTGTTCTTCTTCACCTCGACTCCTGTAAGAGTCGGCCATCTGATGTACAGGTCAAGAGGAGAGGAAATGGCAATCCCAGCTGAAGGTGAGGATATAACCTATTAACTTTCTCATCTGTGGGGGGGGGGGAGAAAGGATCACTCACTAAGCCCTCTGCTCTAACTGGTGGCAGATTTCCTTCCCAGAGGACGTTGAGGGGTTGATCTTGAACTTTGAGGTCTTTGTATGTATCTGCATACGGTGACACTGTATCGTGTCAATCAGGGCAGTTTTTGGTTGTTTTTCTTGGGGGGGTTGAATGCAGCAAACAGTTTCCTGCCCAGGTCTGGCCTCCCAAATAAAAGCTGGAGTCTTCTTGTGATTTATGACTATTTAGACCAGCATTATGGAAATACTGCTTTCATATGGAATACACAGAGCATGTCACGCAGGCTTCAGTGGCCACTTAAATCTGTTGGCAGGCTGAACCCCCCCCACCCCCACCCGGCCAGGCAGATGCACGGGCCCACTTTTCACTCCTCACACTGAATATTTGACTTCCTTATGAACTTGACAGTTATTGCTAGTCGGAGGTCCCTGAGCTCGCTGCAAGCCTTCTGCCTTTAGGAAGGAGGGAAATGTGGCTGAACACGGAGGCTGTTTATTGTTACTGGGAAACGCAGAAGCACAGAGTCACGTTTCTGACTGGGTCCTCTCACAGCATCCAAAGCACAGCATGGATTTTTCCTTGTAAATGCATAAAAACAAGAGGCCATCGTGGGCAAAATGCAGATTTGTGAAACATAATTGACCTGTATGACCAGCAAATATACAGAAAAAGAAATTAAAAAGCTACAAAAGTAACTAAAGAGAACACAATTTATCATTTCAAATGAATCATTTCTTGATTTCCGGTTGCCAGTGAATGTTGTCCTGTGATCGATTGGCAACATGTCAAGTGTCCACCACGTCCCTAAACTGGATAAAGTGGCTTAGAAGTGATATTGTACTGATATTGTATCCATCAACAGATCCAGAGGGGCCAAGGCTGGACCATGAGATGAACTTTGAGGAGAAACCCCAAAGTGATGAAGACTAAAGCTGCTGCTGATATCTATTTAATATTCAAACTATCAAGTTTTAAATACGAAATATTTCTTCATCTTGCTTTTCATAGCCATGTGGCCATATGACTTTACATTCTACTTTCAGCAATAATCATTATTGACTATAGTAATTGTTAAATTATTGAGATAATTTCATTTCAAGAAATTTATTTAAAATGACATTTAGGTGGTATTCAGGTTATGCATGATCTGCACCTGTATTCTTGCACTGAATCACTACTTAAACTGGCAAAATAGTTATTGTCAGACTCAAAACGTACAGTAATACTTTTTTAACCTAAGTAAAAACTTCACATTGACAGTCTTTCTTGTAAATGTTTATTTTCTTTTTGTCTGAGTTTAAATGATTGTGTGTTTTTTTTTTCTGTAATAAACATGCTGTATTGCTCAGTGTGTGCCATGTGGTGAACAAAAAGGAGTTCAGGATGTGTCGGGCTGCAGGGAGACGACTGTCTGGCCGGCCTCGTCCTCCAACCCCCTTCACTCATCAGCTCTGAGGGGCTTTTCTCATCCCGGAGGTGGGAGAGACAGGAGATGACCAGGGGTCAGACTCACACGCAGGCATGAATTTTTCACCGCCATATTTTCTTTGGGTAAATAATCCAGCTGAGCGTTGCCCACCAGCAGATGGTAGCTTATAAATCACGGTTCGGAAAATAAATACTTTGAAGGCACAAAAAAACAAACAAAAAGATTTTGAGGGAATTCGTTTCCAAGGAGGGGGACTGGTCATTTTCTTAGAAACCTGAGAGAGAAACTGAAATTTTAGCTCCATTGTTGAAAAAAAGGGGGATTATTCTGATGTTTTGCCATTTTGGCTCATCACAAAACATTCTCAGTTTTTCAGCACACTTAATCACATTCTTCCATCGTATTGAACATAAAATCCTAAATTTGACTGAATACCTTTACCTTTACATGATCTTCTGGGTTTAGGGATTCATTTCAACTTTCATCTTAAACAAATACCACTCTCACTGCGATATATATGACAGATATTACTGATTGGGCCACATTTTTTAAAACATTTTGCCGATTTCATTTGGTCTCTGACAACTAATATTGTGTACTGTGCCTTTAAAACACAAACGATCCAGTCTTCAAATACCTCTGTAGCAGGTTTATGGCAGACGTCCCAGATCTACTGAAAATATTTGTCTTTGTTTGTTTGTTTGCTCCAATTTTTAATGAAACAAGATTTAATGAGTTGGATATCGAATATATGAAATATCTCGAACCTGAATGATGGAAAGTGGACAAAGCCTGTTAGTTAACCGCACTGTGTGAACACAGTACAGCTAAATCGAAATGCTCACAATCCTTGATTCAAACCAGGGATTCAAACTTAGAATAGCAACATTTGAAGTAACATTTAGGAATATAATCAGTCAACAAATGCAGGCAAGCTAACTAAACTTATTACCTGTTTTCAACATCGATCAATTTGAAGCCTACGAAATGTGAAAAGCAAAGTCCAGCGGCATTCTTGATCCTCATGAGGTCTTTTTACACAGGTATCCCAACCTTTGATGGTGTATCTGTATAAACTGCGGGGCTGCCCGTACTGTAATGAGATCCACTGGCTGGACAGAGGGATATATCCCAGCAGCACAGTCACAGACTTTATACCTCTGATTCCTTTACTGCTTCTTTTAAAAAGGCTTAAAGCCAATAACCACCTGAAATCAGGTTGAAATCATATTTGAACCTTTTTGGCAAAACATCACACACATTCCTTTGCTGATAAACTCTGCTTCTGTGTTTATTGGTCGCCCGCCCAACAGTAAATGTCAGAGTTTAGACGTGTCCTGCAGGGTGCAGCTACTCGGTGCACACAGCTCACAAGAGAAGGAGTTTCAAGTATTAAAGTTTAGCTAATAAAAAGGTGGGATATTCCTTCAATTCCCACCCAGATTATTAACCTCTCTGCTCTATTTCCTGCAGGAATGGACTTGAATTTTATCCTCAATAGCCCCGTTTTTCATAATTTTTCTCCCATTCTTTTCATCTCCTGAGCAAACACTCGGGAAGGGAGGCGTCATATGTTTTTGATGACTATTTTCCCATTTTAGAAACTCTGAAACATCCCGTGTTTGCTTGAAAAGGATAATCACCTCACCCATGAAATGTTGATGAGCAAAATGAGCGGAGCCATATTTACCGTGCGGAGAGCCTCATTAGAGAGCCAATCCCGGTGACGAGCTGTATGAGGTGGCGAGCACCTGCTTTCCGTCGCAGCCATGCCTCTCTTATTGCACCGGCTTTTATTTACTCGCTCTCAAATTATTTTTGGCCCTTAGTTGACAAAGATAAATGGAGGGATTAATATATATTGGACTAATCTGGAAGCCTGCAGTGGGGGTTGCAGGGAGCCTGGATAGTATTTCCCCCAGGTAACCAAACGCAGGCCCACTGGATTAAGAGCCATTTGCAGTAAGGCTTAGCCATGATCCAAAGCCATTAGCAGAACATGGCTGCTGGAAAAATGAAGGGAGGAGAACCAAGGAGCTTTTTAATTGCCTCCTGCTGATTAGAATTCAAAGATGCTCCTCAATGCATGATTGTGCTCAGACTCCATTGACCTGGTTTGACTCGAGACGGGTTTTCAGTGTGTGATCAAACAGAAAGAAATGTGGACTTTTGTTTTCATTTTTTGTTTTGGGATAACAAAATACCTAAGTTCATCGAAAAAATCTTGTGATTAATCGGGTTTCCCTGTAAAGCCACTCCTCACCGACACCTTTGTGCTCCTTCTGCTGCTCATCATGAGTCACCCCTTCCCACACAAACTGAAGCAGCCCCTTTGTGTGTCTCGACAGTTGTGTCAATAAAGATGCAGGCGGCAGAAACGCTGATATTCTACACTCAGCCTGGGAAAAGACATCGCAGGATTTGAATGAAGCCAGTAACGTCAGAGAGTTTGGGTTTTGAAGCTAAGATTTAGAAACCGTACAAAAGTACTCTTTCAGATTATATATATATATATATATATACGGACAAACACACATCACACACACATTGTTTTGATGCCATATGGTTACATTTTGCTGACTTGCATTCATTTCCTGTTGACATATTAAAATAAATACTGTCTTACCTTGATTGTAGTCAAACTCTTAATCTTCATTTCTTTGTTTCAGGAATAAAGATGTCCATTTTCAGGGCTGCACAAGTTCTCCAGATACAGTAGTATGCAATCAGCTGTAGCAACACACCTGTATGTAAAAACTGGGATGGACGGACGGACGGACGGACGGACGGACACACACACACACACACACACACGCGCGCGCGTTAAGTTTTCATTCTTAGGGTCAATATGTTGACTTTTATTCATCTCCAGACGCAGAAGATAGCTATCTACTCCAGTTTAACCAGAACCTTTACTGGAACCATGACACAACTCTAAGCATAGTTTGGACCAGAGTTTGTCCAGTAAGTTGAGTTTTTTTACCCTCCAGGATGATAAGGTCCCTCAGTCTGAGTGGGTTAGATGCCCACAATAGTAAGAAATGCAAACACTTGCTGTGTTTCAGTGCTTTAATAGGGACAATTCCCTGCAGTTATTCTAAACACAACAGTAATAACTATTACTTCTTGAACACTGATACTAATGGCAACTTCCATTTGTGCTTTTCTTTAGATGCCCATAACTTTTGAAGAAAAATTCTTCTTTATATAAACTTGTAATCTGCTATGACAACTAAATCAGCAAAATGGCTTAAATGTTAGATTTGTGCATCTGAAATAAAATGGCATAATCTTTGGAATCAAGTTTGTGTCAGTGAATGACCACTTTTCTTCAAGTTAGCCCATGGAGAAGTCATAAAATGGTGTAAATGTAGCCTGGAAATAAACAGCTTCTGCCTACCTTTGTATGGAACTTCAGTGTTAGTTTGTTTTTGGGAGGGATTACAAATAAAGAAAAATGAGGCAAAGCAGTGTCACTTTGCAACTGTGAGCTTTTCAAAAGTATTAACCATCATTCACTTGATTCAAGTTGGCTGATTGGTAGTTTGGCTGGTTGACACTGATAACAGTGAACATTTTAAAATGTCAAGAAATCTATTTTAAGGTTAAAGGTATTGATGAGCTTTAATGCATGAAATACAAATGTACCTGTTGAAGGCGTGTCCTGCCTCCCTCCTGACTTCACCTTGGATGGGCTGCAGCTGCCAAGACCTGCTGGGGTGTGATAAATGGATGCACTTAATAAGCATGGATGGTTTTTGTTCTTGTTTTTTAAATTGCTAGAGGTGATTAAAAACCTGAACAGCCCTTGACGTTTAGCCACACTGCCACATTATCTCTTCAACATCTCGCATTTGTTGGCAGTGGGGGGTTTTTTTCAGTCAGTTTTTGGGACAAAAAAATTGTAGTCGAATCTTTTCAGATTTCACTTGCTGCCTAATAAAACTAAATCTACTTAAAATGTAAAAACAAACAGATTAACAGTTCCTCAAATTTAAAGACCTTTAAACAAAGAGATGATTCCACATGTTGCTTGGTTTGCACTTGTTTTGTTTTTGTTATTTGAAAGTTAAGTTAAATGTATAACTTTTAAAACTGAAACTGTCAGACTCATCAGGTTCCTATAGTCTATACCTTCAGCAGCTGAAACCGTGTGAGAATGGAGTTGAATCTCATTGGTTGCTTTTTGACTAACCCAGCTGGTTTTGTATCTTTTCCAACCAAACTCACTTTGATTATTTTTACAGCGCACTCTGTCACATGTGGATCAGTTTTGAGTGCAGTAAAATGTACTTTATTGTTTTAGTGGTAAAGATTTGCTACATTGTATCTAAATCATTCGCTGTGATAAAGGAAGTCAGTCATTTGTTTTATTTCAACACTCTGAACAATCTTGCTTTTTTGGTACAACAAAGAGATTCTAAGTACTATTTTAACTATTTTTTTCATTACATTATAGAATAATGCTGCAATATTTGTCTGAAAAGTGTGAATGGAAAATGCTGATTGTGGAAAGATCAAAGCAAATTTTTGACTTCTGACATCAGATTTTACAAAGATGGGAAATCATCTTATTCACTCTAGTGAAGAGTGATATTGTTTGGCACATTTCAATAACATTTTCAAACATAAATAATTTGTTGTTTTCAGATTTGAAGAGCAAAGGTCTTTGGAACCCTTTACTGCTCAGTCATTTACAGAGTAAGTATTGTGAAACTTCTTGACACTCAGAAGAGCATACTTCAGAGAGGATCACCTTGTCCAAACATATCACAGCTAACATGCAATCCTATTAATTAGAATATACTGCACAATAGAATGTTAAATAGTTCCATTTTTTTCATTCATTCCTAATTCCTCAATGCACTTTTAAATATTCATTTGTATAGGAAAAGTCTGTTGTATCAATACAGACACTGACTGTAGCATCCTCTATACTCAGAGGCGGAGCGTGGGTCTCAGTACAGAGGGGGCGGAGCATTCTCGACGGGCCCTTACGATAGTAATTTTACCATTCAAACAATACCTCATGCTACCATCAAACAACACACTAATGCTCACTTTTATTGAGCCAAGCAAACCTATTTGCCTCAGAAAGCAGAATAAAGTCACAGACCACTTCACAAACTTGTTCTGAAGAACAAATACACACATATGCACGCAGACACAAAAATGCAGCCTGAGTGACAGCTGTCAATCTCAGAGCGTCCGCTGTCCATGGTGCTGAAAACTCAAATAGAAACTGACTGGCTAAATCTGTACCATCTTTGATACAGCTTAAATATAAAACGAACACAGCTAGTCTAAAATTACACAATATATTCAGATAGATATAGACACTATACCTTTCGGAATTCACGTATATTTGGAAAAAAAATAGACTCGGCGGTCTCTTATAGTTGAGGGCAACACAAGGCACATTCAAATAGGCAGGTGTTTAAGACCACAGCATTCTGATAAAGATACTATTTTTGAAGGTTTCACTGACTCACCAGTGGCTCCGATGTTAGGTTTTGGGTAGTACCGCTGGCGGTTAGCATAGTGTTTAGCATACTGTTTACTTCCCTCCAAAGAGTTCAGATCAAGAGCAAAGAAGAAAAAACTCGTTCATGCCGCACAGCCAATCAGCGCTGGCTTACAGCTCTGATGCATTCATGGACAGTCGTAATGTAAGAATTGGCAAATTGGAGCCCACAATCATACGCGTGTACCTTCTCACACACACTGCACATTTTATTATAAGAATTTATTTACGAGTAAATGTGAACACATCACATGAAACGGGGCCCTATGACCTTATGGGCCCTGGGGCGACCGCCTCCTTGCCCCCACTCTGGCTCCGCTACAGTCTATACTGCTTTCTTTATAGCCTAAAATAATTTCTCATGCCTGTTCGAGCTGGGTTGTCTGTTTGCTCAGAGACTATAAAAACACAGGAACAAAGTACGAACAACAAGAGATAAAAACTCAAGAAATAAAAACAACAGTACACATAGTAACTATAAAACAAAAACATATTCACCCCTGTATAATAGATATCTTTAGATTATTCGTCATTGCATGATTGATTTCTCTTCAAAAACAGTTTTAATTTTTTGACTTTACAATCTAAAATGTTATCTCCCTAAAACAGACAAGATGTCGTTCCGAATGATTATTTACAGAGAGGTACCTTACAATTCCAGCTGAACGCTCCTTCTGTCAGTGAACATGAAGCTCTAAACCAGGGAGTGCCTAACATGAGGCCCGCATAGAAGTGAAATCTGTCACTGAAACTGTCTGAAATGTTCACATTGTTTTGGTTAGGTCAGTTTTGGCCACAGACAGAAACATTTTTCTTTGATTGGCTTCAGTATTTAGTTTGGAAACTTATCAAAAATAAACAAAGAGAACAATTTATCATATTGTTTATAGTGAGGCACAGTGAAGGCTGCTCAGCAGGTATTGTATGCAGGCACTCAGCAGGGCAGCTAAAACACCTGCAGGGGCCTTTCGGGGTCCTCGAGCTGAGGCGCTATGCAGGTGAGTTAATGGCATAAACATAAATAAGTTGAATTAATAGAACACTGTGCCTTGAATATCAGTGAAAATATTGCGAGTTAAATCAATTTGTTATGATTCCGTGCTTATTGGTTGATTAAAAAAAAAATTAGCTTTTTCAGCAAAAAAATGGCCTGCAGGGTTGCCAGGTTTGAGATAACAAAGCAGCAAGAAAGCAACTCAAAACCACCCCAGGGTCACAGTTTAAAATGTGCTTTAAATCGTGTATACTGTTTGCAAAGTCTATCACTGTTGCTATAACTGCAAAATGCATCTTTAATGGTTAACTATTTTCTGTTCCAGCACTATAGAAAGTGTTTCCCTGTGAATTCTATGTAATATGGTACTGGAGCTGTCCCACGCTCAAGTAAGTAAAATCAGATTGTTCAGTATGATTAACCAGTCATTTTCCATATTTGCAGACTGAGTCATATATTTATGTGAATGAACTCCAGTGAGACGTTCTGGGTGACAGCAACTTTCAAATGTGTAAAATTGGCTCTTTATCCAAAGATAATATTCCAAAATAGTAGAGCCAAAGCTAAAGTCACAGTCAGAGACGAAGAAGAATAAGCCTTTAATCTGGACCATCATACAGGATGGGGGGCACCACGGCTCTTTGGTGGACCGTGATGAACACAGTACTTTTGTAGGTGGCTCCTATATTTTCCTTAGTGTCCTGCGGTAACTTTACTGTGTTGACAGTCATTAACCCATGAGAAAAAGTAGGGTAAGATAAAAAAAAAAAAAAAAAAAAAGATTCATGTAGAATTCAGAAGATGTAGACATCTAATGAAGTCAAAGATAAGGTTGTGTTTATGAAACACACCTAAAATTCCCATTATCAGATTAAATTGGCAGGGAAGTACCAGCACTTTACTGATAAAAAGCAGGAACAAAGTTTAACATACTGCCTTTTATTAGAGTCATAGGTCAGACTCAGTTCTTCTGTCCTGCTCATTGTAAAGTAAATTGTTCTGCATTAACTTTACAAGTCAGTAATAAATATAGTTTATTGACTATGAATCCCATATCCCATCAACTACAATATTTTATAATGTGAAATTAATCAGACATTCAACTGAATCTTTCAGCTTTGCATGGAGTGGCTGTAAAAGCAACTTGAAAGTAGAATGAAAGTAAGCATGAATCATTTTCACTGGAGAGTTGGCGGCACTGCTTTCCTTTGATTTTAGAGTGTGTGTCTTTGGTGAGTTTGTCCATTTTTCCCCAGTAAATCACATCGCAACCTTAGAATGACAGTTTAATGGAACAGTGGAATTCTCATTTATTTATTTGACTATGTACTGGGTAATTTTGACTTACCGATGCTTCAGAGAAATGCTGCATTGAAACATGGTGCATTAAAACAACGCAAAAACAAAAAGTAAAAAAGATGAAAATAAATCAATGTCAGTTCAATACAGTTTGAGCAACGTATCAGTAGTTGTGCTTGGATACTTAACTTCAGTACTCTTTCCTGCCACAAATTTTGCAACTTGAATGCGGGATTTAAGTTATTTCCTAAAAATTAGTTCTCCTCAAAGTTCTGGTTAATCAAAAACACCATTATAGGGCTGTAAAACTGAAAACTACAGTTATTGTGTGCCTAGTTGAGGCGCCTTTGCAATTCATTGTGTCTGACACTTGGTGGTGCTGCATAATAACCTATGGTGAGATGTGATTCAGTCCCAGCCAGTGGTGAGGAGAGTGAAGCTCAGAGACAGGATGGGCCCTCTGTGTTATCAACAGCAGTCTCCGGCTTGTTTTAACAGATATGAACCCGGTATCACACGTCCAGACGACGAGACAGCTTCTCCATTTTCCCGCTGACCTTTTGTGCTAATCACAGCCACTGTAAAACAAGTGCTATAAAACACCAGCCAGCTGGTGATAAAGGGCCCTTACATCTAGCAGGTGGTGCTCTGCTTGTAACGTCCCCTCCATACAGCCAGCCGGTTATGGCTTAATTGCCCCGCACATCCCCTTCATATCTGCCTGCTTCCCAGCCGCAGACAGGTAAGACCACCTGTCGGAACACTGATAAGACAATGAGGGGGATTGTGTGTAGTGATAGACGGGCAAGCTCTGGCAATAATACATGTTTGGATGACTACAGCTTTGATGGATTGGTCTTATTTATGAAATTTTGGTTATTATATCAATATTCTCCCTTTTAAACAAAGGAAAGATGTAGGTTTTTCTGCCATGCATTGCCAGATTTATGCCCCCTGACTGAAATGTCCACTGGAGGGCAGTGCTGCTTATTATGACTGTCTATTTTTAATATGGTAATCTTTAGTGTTTGTTTTAATGTGTGATTTAAATTATTGTCGAACTATGAGTATATCTCAGGAAACTTAAATCATAGCAGTTGAACAAATCGTGCTCCTTTTGTGTCAGATCGTCAGGTGTACAGGTTGTTGTACAAACAGATTTGGCTGATTATTTTTTGCCTCCATTTACCAACATGCCACAGAGCTCAACAGATCAGCATTGAGCTTTTGGAGTGCTCTACTTTTCAGTGTGATGTGCAGTAAGTCTGAGGATCTCTGTGCAAACAGCCTCTTTATGACAGAGAGTGAGGTGAGTGGCTTCAGACACTACAAGCCAGACAACTCATCAAACAAACCTGCTGAAGGCACTGAGTACACTCACTCGGTACTATCTGATTTGTGTTGTAAGAGAATTTATCAGCCAGCGTCTGTATGATATTCCTGCTTTCTCTCAATAAATACAGAGCCCGTGTCGGGTCTTTGCACATTTACCTGACATTTGTTTCGGTTCCCCACAACATAAGAGTGCTTCACCATCTTGGCCTCGAGAATCTATTTCCTCTATCTGCTTCTCAATTTTTATCAAAGACCAGGGGCCACCGGCTTCATTTCTTTCTCGACACTTGGAGTATTAAGAAACACTTAAATGTTTGTACAGCACAGAGGGAGGTGCCATCTCTTCTGCATGGGCTTTAGCGCCTTTCAGCACCTTGCTGTCTGACTCGCCTTGCTATCTGAGTCTCACCTGATGAGTCTGCACAGCTCCCAGCTGCACAGCAGAGAGGCTCCTTTTCACCAACGAGCCTGGCAACAGCTTTCGCGCTAATCTCCCCCCCTCTCTCTCTCTCCCTCGACTGTTCTCTCATGCAGTCATCCCGCTTTATTGTTTCTTGAATGTGAAAGTTGATGACTGATTATTTTAACGTTCTCCCACCTTCCAAATCTCTCAGCGTGCCTTATCTCGAGATAAAAACACACTGCCTGTTAATGGTTGGAGTGATTGCAGGTGCACTGCCGTGTTCACTGCAAATCAGAGCTGGGAGAAACAAAGCGTTTATGCTAAATCCTTACAACCGCTGAGATAAAAACCTGAAGTATGCCGTATATACTTTAAGGTGCTTTAAATGCTGCCACGTAAAAACAATCAGATCTGACATTAAGTCTGCCTGAAAAATTCAAGGCAAGTCAATATAGAGCCAACGTATTTGTGAATTTAAAGCAACAATAGTAGTAGCATCATCTATGAGGATGCTACAGCGTTACCAGTAACACCCGCTCTTTCGCATGGTGCCGTCGTCCATGTTTGATAGTTTGAGAGCACGAGCCTCATGTAGATGTCAGGAGGCCAAACAAAAAGCGTCCCAGCTGTCCTCCAACAGCCGGTCGCATCTGACGATGCTGGCCCGTCAGCTTCGTTTCCCTCATATCCATAAACGGATGTTTTGGAGCAACATTTAAAGCGTTTAACCAAATAAGCAGTCAAATAAGCAACAACATCTGCTATACGTTAACGTCACAATCATTTCCGGAGACCGAAAAGAAAGATGTGACCGCAGATTCAAATTCTTCTCCCCTCTTTTCAATTACTGGATTTGAAATGGGTCCGTCTTTGGGGTGACTATTGTGATAAATAGGAAAATATCATTCACGGAACCAATACCTATTTCCATATGAGTCAGAGTGATAATAGACCCACAGGCTCATACAGATGGGTCGACAGGGAGCAGTGGTTAGGAGGTGTTTCTCTGCGTCTCGTCCATTAAAATCACACCACACCGGGATGAATCCTGTGGTCTGCTGTCCTCTACATCACTAAAACATGCAGCAACTGCCACAACTGTCAGTCTGCTGCCCTTTAACCGAGCGGAGAGCTGCTTTCAAACCGCCTCCAATTATTTCATTCACACTGTAACCGACTATTACCCGCTCGTGATCGTTAAAAGGCAGTTTACCGGATGTACGGCTTTTTATAGCACGGCACAAACCCGCGTGCCCTCTCAGATTGAGGAACTCACATTTCTGTTAGAGAAACTGGCCGAGTGGCTGGACCGTCCTCTCAGGTGAAATCGCTGATGTGGCCCCTTTTGTGCTGTTGTGCTCGCCGTCTTTCCTCGGAGCCAGAGTGGGCCTGGTTTGCAGCCATGTGTGACTGGGGCACTTAGGGACTCCCTCTAATGACCCTAATTGAGAAAGTGGGCTCCGTTTCAGGGTCACTGACAGACTGACTGGCATGTGAGGAATGTGACCGGATGGCACCCGCTATTGTCTGAGCCACCCCATCAATTAGGCGCTTACTGCGAAGGACGCCTTCCCTCAGGTTTTGAGCTTGAATAGAGTCGGTTTAATTTCACCCGCATTTTTCATTTTTGTGGATCTGGCATTTTATTTTAGCTCACTGACACAGATGGGAAATAAACAACAGCCTGAATTATCTCACACTTTTGTCTGAAGCGTCCCAACTTGTCTTCAAAGAGCTCTCGGTCATGGGAAAGTTAACTCTCACCTGTCTTGTGAGGTTTGAGCTCATTCAGAGATCTTCTCTGACCCCCATCATTACAGTGAAGACAAGCTTTGTCCTTTTGTCACATTCTCATTGTTACAGATAGATGTGCTTTGTTGCTGCAGGGAGTGGTGGGTTATTCGTTAGCGTTGCACTCCAAGCTGGAATTAGATTTGCAGTAATGCTGCGTGGGACGGAGGTTTAGGTAGACTTCAGGAGAGACTGCAAATTTTCACAGTAACAATTCATGTCGCACCCCCCTCCGGCATCGCATTGTCAATAAATCAGGTGTTTGATGTGGTTGGCCTGCCTTTATGCTCCACGCCCTGGAAGCCGTCATGAATGAACCCGTTGTAGTGACTCCAAAAAGCACCTTCAGTCAAGAGTTGTTTTTTTCTTTCTTTCACATTTATTTTGTTGTCTGTATAAGAATGGTATGCTCTCACTTCTGTGTCAGCTATAAGTGCATGATCCAAGTATGATCCAGCACACGTTGTTCTTGCAGATCTGGTCTGATCATTTGGGTGTCCCTGACATCAGTGACAAACTCTGAACATAATGAAAATGAGTGAACATGACCTATGCAGCACAACGGCTTTAGTTTTATCAGTGAATGTAGGTTTGCTTGTTGCCTAACTCACTGGAATTCGTCAGGATAGCAGACGGGCTGGTCTGGAAACAGCTTGAGGTCAACCCAGGAGTACTAGGACATTACCGTACACCGCACGGTTTGTACTGGTTTCGTACTCAAAACAGAAAAACAAAGATGAAAGAATCAATAGAGTGCCCGATCTTTTGCCACTTTAATCAGAAATGATGCGGTTATAGCATTTAGAGGAGTTTCTGTCTTGAAAAAAATGTGTTTAAGGGTAAATGTGAAGCTGAAATGAGGCCTGGACCAGACGTCGTCTGCAAGGTCCTTGAAGCCTTCTGCTGTCTTGTGAGAATTGCAATCAGGGCATGATCTACTTGATCTACTTTGCAACTAGTTATTCAGGGAGTTAATGGCAAGTACCGGTCCTAGAGATTCTGTGAAGTTACTTAGAATATGTCTACTCACTAGCAAAAACCCAAAGCTACTAAACCAACCAAAAAAAAAAAGATCTAAAGAACGTATAACAGTACCAGATTTTAAGTATTCCCTTCCTTTCATCATCAGTCTGAACTGTCACCCTTAATTATTTTGTATTTTAGGGCTTTTTTGGTTGTTAATTGTGATCTACTACATTTAAGTTCATTGCTGAGAGCATTCCACTAATACCATGTCGTATTTTATCATGGAAGAAAATGAATTATGTGGAAAAAAAAATCAGTGTTCATACTGTTTTTTAAACCTTACTTGAAGAAAAACAGTTTCATTTACAAAAGAATAGATTTTATTTTAACTTTCAATCCATCTTGTTTGGTTGAACACCAGTAGAAAGATTCATGCAGTATGTTTTCTGCCTTCAGATTATCGAGCCTCCGAGCCTTTTTTTTTTTTTTTTTGTCATCTCAAAGGCACAATGCGTACAATAAAAAAGCTTCCTTGTGCGTCTGTGATCTTTTCTGGCCGTGGTATCCATTCAGAGCCCTCTTTCTGAACGCGCTACTGTCTGCCACCTGCCTCCCTGTGGTGCTTCTCAGATGTGGCTTTTTACTAATACCTGCACTATGGTCCTCTCATTTCAGACTTCAGGCATGCATTACATGCGGAGGGGTGCATTAAAAATAAAAGCCCTCATTGGAACATGCAATCTGCCGTGATTCGGGGACAATATGAATATCTTAGTCTCGCCAGAGTGCAGATGGTCACGTTGTGGCTGAAAGCACTGTGTGGTCGATGGAGGCATTTTTTTTTTTTTTTTAAGCATGTCGCAGGTAAAAAACAAGCTACTCTGTGATATTTATCCAACCTTGTAGCTGTTGTGCTCCTGAAAATCTTTCCAAGAAATAATTTCAAACATTAGCGGTAAAGATTTCCACTCTATTTAGCTTAGCTCTGGAGTCACTGAAAGACATGAGTGTCAGCCACGTGCAATAAGGTATGTGTGTCAACAGTGCTGGCCTGGCGATGAACCCTTGGATACACCTTGAGCAGAGGCAGAAGAAAAGGGAAAGGCAGAGAGAGAGAGAGAGAGAGAGAGAGAGAGAGAGAGAGAGATGGAGGGAAGCGGGTGTGGCCTGTTAAGTGACTCAGCCAGGGCTCTCGTCTGCTGAGTGACAAATCAAATGCCAATTGACAGAGCACACTCTGGCTCCAAATTCACTGGCTCCCTCCACTGCACAGGTGGTCTTTGTCTCACACATGCACACACAATAGCAGCGCACACGCCTGCTCCCCTGCTCGAACACACACACACACACACACACACACACACACTCGCAACCTACACTGCCACGCACCCTCAATGGATGATTGCTCTCTGCATTAAACAGGTTAATCTCTACAGGAAAAACATTACTATTTGAGTTTGACAAACATTCCTGATCACACAATCAATATTCAACAGAAAAACAGTAACACACATCACATGATCTGCTTTTTTTTTTTTCTTTTTTTCAGGATAAAGATATCGTATCCAGTGCCCTGTATGTGACCTGGCAGTTGCAACACAACATGCCAGGATCTGACCTCATCCACACTCAGCCGTGACGCTTGATTAATGGGCTCTGAGGTGAACCCTGTGTGTCTGTCCCAGGTCAGGCTTTTTGTGGTGATCCTCGAAGGGAGTGGCCCGCTTGTCCCCACTAAATTGATGGTGTTTTCAGGAAGGAGAGAGAGAGAGAGAGAAACTGAGGTGAAACAAGCCCCACGTAGCTAGACGATCTGAACCTTTTTATAAATGGCTTCTCTCTCTCTCTCTCTCTCTCTCTCTCTCTCTCTCTCCCTCTCTCTCTCTCTCTCCCTCCTTCTCACTCACTCACTCACTACTCACACACACACACAGGAGAACAAAGAGAAACCACTTTCAGTTGTCAGTCACAGTTCGAGTTTACCTTGATAACTTTGGCATACTGTCAAACTTTAATCTATAATAGGCGTGTTTGCAAAGCAAAGAATCCCTAAGAATGATCTATTTGCTCATTTCTTAGGTCTTGTTTAAATAAATGCATTACATAAACTCTTTCTGTATTTGTTTGTAAACATCAGGAGATGACGCGCTGAGCAAATTTACTCTCGTGTGTGGTCACAGGGGTGCTGAAGTAGCTTCAATTCATAATGCCACCTTACAGCGAGGGACTTTATTGCATATTACCAGTCACAGACTTGCCTTAAACTCAGTTTTTATCATTTGAGGATGGTTTTATTTCAACATTGTTAGCCAGCTTAGTTTTGTTGTGGAAAAAAAAAAAAGAGGAGGATTCCACTTCTGCATTATTAGTTGCTTCCTTTTTGGAAGGAACTTGCAGGTCTGAAGCTAACTGCTGAAAAACATTACTTTTGGCTTTACGGCCATATATTGAAAATAAACATGCATTTTAAAATAATGTGCAATTATTTGGAATGCGAGTGAAAATGCAGAACACTGCCCTTGTGGTGACCTGGTTGGCAGCATCGCTGCAGTCACATGTAAAATCAGGCATGCGCTTCCCTCCGTGTCTTTGCACTCGTGCATTTGCACATTATTGTGTGAATCGGGATTTCCACCGGCAGAAATAACCCGCTGCTGTGCAGCCTCATGTCGATAGCGCCGCTGAAATTTTGTAAATGTGAAATGCTCCGTCATGCTCAGCGTGTTAAACATCTTATGAACAGACATGCAACCTGCCCGCCTGTCTGCCTCCCTGTCTGTACTCCACCTCGGGAGATGGGGATTAGAGGCCTTGGAGGACTGACTGTATGGATGGTGTATGAATAACTTGGAGAGAGGTGACAGACGGGACAGATCGCGTCTCATCACCAGTAAAGCCTCGGGGCTCCCATAGGGGACCAGTGCATCACACAGAGAGCTACATAAAGGGCCGCCGCAGACGAAGGCCTGGTCAAGGCCTAAGCTATAGAAGCCCTGACATCTGGCTTTCTTCTATGCTTCACCGCCAACCTGCTACCCCAGTCTGGCAGCTATATGCACTTCATTATTGTGCCTTAATGCGCTCTTGAATCACAGTCAAAATTTAGTCCTGATATGTGTTTTTATTGCCAATAGAAATTTATGTGATATGAAGTATCCCCCATAAGATATACAGTAAGTTATACCAATGTGCAGTATATGACACCGGCAGCATCTTTACGCTGCCCGTTTAAGTACAAATGTGCAATGTGTGTTGCATTTTGGCCAACAAACTGTAAAGATAAAATTATGATGAGACAATAAAGGCAGGCTCAATCATTTTGAGGGGAAGATACACAGCAGGTGGTACGAAAAGCTCTGACAGAACCCCTGATTTGTGCAGAATTGTGTTGCTTAAAGGATATGGCCACCAGATGCCCATTTGGATGAAAATCTAGGTTTCAGTCTAATCTGTCAATTTCGGAAGCCAAAAACGTGTCAGCTCCATGAGCAATGCAAGAAACTTTGGTGTTAACACTGTTCCAGAAACACTTCTTTACTTTACTAGATTGAGAATTGTCAGGCATGTGTTTGCAATTTTATGATTACAATAATTTTTTATTAATCTTATTTACAAATATCAAGCCATACATCTTTTTTCCTGGAATACTCGATTGCCTTTGTGCTGGGTGCACAGGACCTCAGCAGTCCTAGGAACATAGCCATAGATGGCAGTGTTTTGCCTTATTTATAACAGCCCCCTCAGCTCTGAGCCTGTGCAGAAATTAAATATTGTTTCTGTGCAATATGGTTTTTGGTTTGTGCATATATTTTTACTTTTAATTGAATAGTTTTGTCGGGTCTGTTCTAACCTGCTGTATTTAGATTTCTGGAATCAGTGGAACCCGTTGTTGTAGGTTTCCCACATAGAAGTGCATTGCATGCTGTGCTTGTCGCCTTTGGTCGAAATCAGTTTTAAAATTTGCATTAAATTATAGTTCGACTCACACTCTTTACCCAGGTTTCTTCTATTTTTCATATTTCCTGCTAACTGGACCTTTTCTAAATAGTAATTTCAAAATGAGATGTGACAATATTACGATTTTATCACCTTTATATGAATTTGATAATTAAAAAAAAATTATGAGATAAAGATTAATATAAAATGGCACCATATGTACACCATGATATAAATGTAAACCTCTTCTTTTTTAAATCATGGGGTTGCTATATTTTGTCCTCATTTAACTATCTCCAAACATTTTATTCATTTTAGAAGTTTTTAATTGTCAATTTTGTCCACTATTGATTCAGAATGTTCTGCTTTTAAAAATGGGGAAATTCACACTCATTTCTGGTAGAAGCATCCCGATATTCTTCTTTTATTTGCTGAGTTATAGAAGATTTGTTGACAAGTTCTACTTGAATAAATTGTGTTTAAACAACAGTAAATTTCCTTGGTCTTTTGCTCCGACTGGGCCAAGGTCGGTTTTATATTCAACTGAAATCATAAAATGACACTTGAGATAAACAGAATGTTTACCCTCCCCATGTGAGCTGAGGCTGATATGTAAATGCAGCCTTATTCTTTCATCAAATTTGCATTTACCCTCTTAACCAAACACTACAGGGCTCCAATTCAAACAGCACTAATGATGGCTGGCCCTTTATGACCGATTGCCGTATCGGCAAAAAAGGGGAAAGAGCAATTTAGCCTGGAATGAAAGGGGTAAAACATAGTAGCTATCTGTGAGTGGTTGACAATAATTGGATCAACTTTGCAGAGAAATGGATGTGTTTTGATGCTCTAGTGGCTGACTGGCAATCAGCTGGCTTTTCGCCTATTTATCATTCCCCTTTTATCTGCTGCTGCCAGACCTTTCCACAGCCTCCATTCCAGGGCCGGCTAATCAAACAACTTTTTAATAAGACTAAACGGCATCTCCACAGCCAGAGAACAGAGCAGGGCTTCACAGAACAGAGAGGAGAATCTTGGGATGAATATCAATTAACGCTCTGACACGCTGCTTTTTCCCCCTGCAATGAGAAGTTTGACACAGTATCAAGAACAATCAGCTGACTTTTTGTTTGCTGCGTTCAGATCTGCGGGGCGAGCCGCGACTCACGAGGTCGCAGCCTCTTCAGACGAGGAGACTCTGCTGCTCGTCAGCAGGAAAAAAAGCTTCGGATCAGCCGGACTTTTCAAGCTGCATTGTTTTGTTTTGTTTTGTTTTTTCTTTCCAGGGATGCTTTGTTTGCTGCAGCTGAATGAACACACACCTTCACTGCAGAAAGCTGGTGTGTTTTAAATGTATTTGCCTTTCATTTGCATTTCTCACCTCAAACACTTGTTAGTGGACTTTTGGATTCAAGTGCAGGAAATTCCACCTCAAGGTTGCGGGGGAAGGATGAACAGAAACATCTCCAAGAATAATATTTGGGGTGCAAAAATCATATATTTGTGGGGCAATTATTTGTTATTTGCAAGGGTTTGGACCCCCCATACCACCCCAGCTTGTCCCCCAAGTGAGTTTTTTCCCCTCTTATGTTTCTTTGCACCGTCAATAAACTGAATTTTGCCTTGTATGTTTAAGATTTTTTTAAATATTTACAAAATTTTTTGTTGCATTCCATGTGTTGGTTGACTTTACTTATAGACCATAGAATAGAATATAGTAGTTTAATTCCATTTGGACAGGTACATACAGGTACATCACAATTAATCTGCGTTTACTTGAGTAAATAATAATTTTAAAAAGATATATGATGTAGATAAACATTAACATTTAAAAAGTATACATAGTGCATTTCTACTGTGCTTTTATTTCCTCTCATTAATAACCTGAGGCTATCCAGTGTTTCCTTGACGACCTGAACAGTAAACATTACAGTGAGCTGGTTGAAGATGCAGTCAGAGGGATCCTCGGCGTTCTCCCTCCTTGTCCCGAGGATAAAATTGATGCCTCGCAGCCCACCGCAAGCTCACCAGCTGCTGCTTGTCCGTGTGGCTATAGAGAAGTTAACAAGCCCAAAACAAAACAAGTGACAAAACGCAACAAAAGGGCACCGGAGGAGTGAACGGGGCTGTCTTTAAGGAGGATCTCCCTCTCGGTCCCCCTACCACCAAAGGAGGGCAAGGCAGAAAAGGGGGACCTTGATTCGGATCCCCTGCTAGGTAACTGAGGGTCTCATGTTTGGAATGTGTCTCCCTGCGTCTGTGATGTCCCACCCTGCACGTCCATCGGCCATGGGTCACACAATTTGTCTTTGTCCTCAGTGCCTCAAACATGTATTTCCCTTTTTTTTTGATTCAAAAAAAAAGGTGGGGGAGGAAAGATGAGGTGCCCTTGGACGAGAACAACAAACTCACATTTTGAGTGTGCCTGTCAAATTGCTATCTAATTGTTGCAGGGCTGCAGGGGGAGCTGATATCTGCTTTTCTCCCGCCGCCGGCTGCCGGCCCTGCCGTTCACAAAGCCCGGGATGCCACACACATTCTGTTTGTTCTACATGAGCAAACAGATTGTAAACTGGCTGATAATTTTTGTACTGACAATGTCATTTACGGCTGTCAGCCTTTTGTCTGCTCTGTTTGCTTTATTCAAATATGAACCGAGTGGACCTCCCTTCCACCGCTCACTTCTGCATTAAAATCACATCAATTCACTTCCATTTTGTCTTATCTGAAATTCATTGGAGGCAATCACTTGGTTGAATGCCCTGCTGTTGCCATGGAGACCAAAGGTCCCGTGTGGACTTCAGAAGGATTAGGAACTTGTAAGATTTAAGTCTTGAAGTACACAGTAGCTTTGTTGCGTTTCTCTTTGATTTGATGGAGAGGAATTTGCCTTTTTCTAACTTTGGCCTGAGGTGAAAAAAAAAAAATCTGTATATATATTAGCGTCCTCTGGCAGGATTGATAAATATTCATCTCCTCCCCTTTGCACCGATTTATCTCCACATTTACCGATCTCTTTAAAAGGCACTTCTATAGTTATTTGCCTGACCCTGATCTGCATTCATATGGCATGGGGATCCCGGCAGTGGACCGCTCTGAAAATGACATTTTATTCCTGCGCCGCTCAGCTTCATTTGTCAAGCGGCCATCTTTGTGCTGAAACTATGACAGTCCATGTGGCATGCGGTGCCTCGGTGCCCCGGTGGCACCTCACCGCCCCACTGGGGCTGGGGGGGGGGCGACAATAAGTCCAACTCAGCGAAACGAGCGGTGGGCGCTCACTGGACGCTCGCCTCCCGGGGCGTCGCGCTCCACTCCTGAGGCATCTCCCCCCCACCCTACCTCTTTGTTCGCCAAGGTCAGGGCACAAAGTGCTGAGTTATTCACATCAAACTGTCTGGCTGGAAGCGGCTGCAGATGTTACTGTTTTTTTGTGTGTTTGGTTTTTGTGGTCCTCGCTCTGTCTTTTCTCTCGCCCCTCCATCTCGTCAGCGCTGGCTGCCAGGGGCGCTTGGCGTGTGAGTTTTTAAAAAGCTTTAAAAAAAAAAAAAAAAGTGGCCTGTGAAAGAAAAGTTGAGGCCTTGGCTCCTACACCTCATGAATTGGCTTTTTTTTTTTTTATTTTCTTTGCCTTTACAGCCAAAAGTACAAAGTAAACAGCCTGAAGTAAATGGATTCATTTTTAGTTGCGCCTGGCAGTTCGTGCACAACAGAGTCGCTTCTTTTTGTCCGCTTTACCATCAATGCTAACATCTATTAGGCTGCCCGTTATTGTCGGCCATGACAGGCGGTTTTCAGAACTTAATGCATTCCAAATATTTTCTCCACTTTCTTACAAAGGTTTGGAACAAAAGAAACGTTTTGAATACGTTTGTACATTTTAACTAACAAAGGGATCGTCTAGATCAAAACACTGAATAACGTTCCTAAAATATGCTGTAGATGTATGGAGTAATTTGCATCTCATTTCCTTATTGAGTTTCTCCGTACACACTGGCCAGTTTGATGGTCGCTGAGACAGCCTGAAGAATAACAAGGATTCCTGGGTACAATGTATTTAAATCCCACGCTATGTGATGTAAACTAATGAGTGAAACATTACTGACAGTGTTTTAAAGATGCGTTTTATCTCTATTTTTTTAATCTTTATATGTTGTATTCAAGTGCATTTTGTCTGCATGTTTGAGCCGTTGTACGGCCGCTTTTAGCGCCGAGACTTTAGCATTATGTCAATACATTTTTAGTGCCACTTCAACATTCTGTGAAATTTGAGAGGTAAACAAAAGTCCTCTCTGCTGGCATGGTGTCACCTGGAGCATCTAAACAATCAATGCACATTTGCAAGTTGGTATTTACCTGGTGTTGACATCAATGGCAGCCCTTTAAATTAAGGTCATTTTGTCAGATATTGCATGACATTACACGTGGCATTTTGGATGGAAAACTAGATGCTGAATATAAAGTAAAGGCATGTATTTTGCTGTCATGATGGGTTATCTCGTGTTTCTCAACAGCAAAAAAAAAAAAAAAAAAAAAGTAGTTTGTGTGTTTGTAACATCTTCATAATAAATTTGCACAATTGATTGATGCTTTTAGTGTAACTGTAAACATCTGCCCTGCTTGCCTCAGCTTTAACTGCATATTCCTTGGATCCAAAGCCAGGTGGCAAGTTTACATCAGCTTGCTTTGTCATTAACGAGACATTTTTCAGTCCTGAAGAGTGCGGATCTCACACAGATTCGCCTCTGGAAAAGGTTTTGACAGAGTCTTGCCGCTGCCTGTCGAGACACTATTTCATCTATGGAAGGAGGATTATTCTCAAATACCAGCCCCTGTTTGAACAAAAGAAGCTGATGATGGCAAATTAGGCTCTGGCTTTTTCTGTTGGGAAAAAGAGAAAAAACCTCCACAGTCTAACTTGGTGGTCTCTATTTATTCATAATGATATATTCACCTGGAGTTTACACGATTACAGAAAGGAACCATCAAAGTGGCAGTAATGGACACTTAAATCTGCATTTTATTCGGCAGATCATTGCAACATCAACGAGCCTAAGTTAAAAGCCTCGGTATAAGAGCGTAGGGTTACACTTTAGTCAAGGGCACATCTCAGTGGTTCGTTGACAGTCTCCATTGTGCCAAGAGGGAATGGGAAATCAATGGGGACTGACCTGTCCAAGTCAGTGTACCTATAGGCTGACTGAGGTCACTGTCAGGAAAGATCTGGCTCAGCAGAGTACACAAAAAACTTTGAAAGGTCCTCAGGGACACGTTCAACTAAATGCAGATATGGTTTGTCAATATTGCACCTCGACAGCACTATTCCGACACAGAAAAACTAGACGGAAAAGTTCCACATAAGTGCGAAGCGCACACAAGTAGATCAAAGATAGTGATCTGACATTGTGTCGAGTCTGATCAGCTTTATCTTCTCCGTGCTGCAGCCCCTGTGCGGCTGTCGCCGCTGCCGCTAGCTGCTGCACAGTTGGCCGCGCTATTGATCTCATTGTGGCTAAAGACACTTCATGTATCCTGAAAGACTGCTGCACAATGCGGTGACATTGATAGGGCCACGCTGAGGTGGGTCTTTTTGTCCCTGCCTGTGTGTGGGAGTCGAGCTGAGGATGGGGGTGGGGACCCGCTTTGAGCCGACCCACACAGGACAGCGCTTCAACTTCAAGCAACTCACAAGCTGCTTTAGAGGTTAAACTGAAATCTGTCCGCATAACATTTTTTCTTTTTGACTCATTTCAAGGCATCAGATTTTTACAATAACTAATCCAGGTAATCTGTGTCGTTGTCTAGACACGCCGCCCAAGAGACACCACACCGCAAACGTTATATTTAATAAAAACTCGTCGATATTGTGCGCTATCACGCGCACAAACACAGCATCCATCTGAAACCCTGCCAAGTTCGGCTCACGCAGTGCCTGTGATGTTTGTACATTTTGTTAGGACTGGAGGGTTAAACCTTTCTTTGTACGCCGTCTGAAAGGGAAAGTCAGATTGCAAAGCAGTGGCTGTCGACAAGGCTGCCTTTCGTCGTCACACACAAGTAGCATACATGTAGCCACATGAGGCTCCTGCCTGCACATCTGGCCTTTATTTTCGTAGCTAAGGAGTATCTAAACAGGGCTGAATCCGAAAACGGCTTTTGTTGTTTTAGGCCCAGGTGGAAGAGATGTTAGTTGCTGCAAATGGAATTTTCATTGCACGCTGATTTCTGTCTTCCCTGCATTCCATGCGTAACATTTCACTGTCGTTAGTGGGCACTTGCTTTTATTGTTTTTCTAAAAGGAGTCCATTTTGATGGGATTATCCATTGCTAGGAGCCTTGTTATAGCAGACTTAGTTTACCCAAATGTAGGAGCTGTATTGTGCTGTTTTGAAAGAGCCGTGGCCACCCAGATTTCTGCAGTTTGCAGGGGATGAGTCTGCTGCCAAGGCGTGACTGATGCGCCTCCCAGAGGAGCACCAGAACTTCCGAAAGGCAAGTGGGTAATTGATTTGGTGCTTTGTTAATAGCTTGTGTCTAATTGGGCATACCTTGAAGGGCAAGATCAACAAGTAGAGAATGGTCAAAACTATCAAGAAGCCAGAGATACGCCACTTCTCTGAATGATGTTGGCCGTGCTGTAATTTTTCAGATTTACTTCTTTTTTAAACAGCAGCTTGAGCTAGAGCGTTGGACATGTGAGTCTGAGGTCAATGGCTGACCTCCCCATCATCTTTTACGTCAGTTGTGCCCTTTTGCTGCCATGGAACTACACACACACTCAAAAAAAAAAGCCAAAATCCCAAGCCAACACTGAAAAGAAGCACGATAAAATCTACACTTTTAAAATCATCTGTTTTGAAGCCTTGCATGATATGGTACTTGACCTGATGTCCTGAAATTAATTCGGCTCTACACGCTGCTGCTACTCTGAGCTTGGATTATGTAACAGCATTACATTTAGTCTTTTGTCTCCCTGCAGAATGGCTGTGCCATCTTTTACTACTTACAGTGCTCTGGTATTTCACTTCAGTGCCTCATGGGCTGACCCTAATTAGATCATAATGCTGATCTGTTGTCCTGATTAGCATTGAATGGGCTTTGATCAGCGTGTATTATCAGATTACCGTGATAGCCCACCTTTGGATTAAGACAAGGTCCACGCTCATTGTGCTCTCTCGCTGAGAAGAAAGAAGGGGGTGTGGGCTGGCTGGGGATTAGGCCCGATGCCTCCTTTGTATGCGGGAAATACCACTTTATCAGGGAGGGCTGTGTCGAGCCGCAGCAAGAAGAGAGGGGCGGGAGAGCGAGCTGCTCTTTCAGGGGAAGCAGTCTTCTGTACCCTGGCCTCTCTTCAAGGCCCCCAGCCCCCTTTTGTGGAGGCCCAGTGACCAGCAAGGATCACAAGGGATGACACACCCCAATCTGGCCTGTTTACCCAGGGAAATAATCACTAATTTTGGAATAATCATGCCTCCCGCTGTCCAAGACTAATTGAATGGTGGCATGCCATGGAGGTGCTGGAGCAGCTTTGCATTGCGTCTGCCTTGTCAATGGTGTTTGGCTAGCCAGCTCAGAGTGATTGATCCCCATGGAGCTCTGGACACAGAGAGGCGGAGCAGTGAGATATAGAAACATAATTAGTCATGAATATGCCTCCGTACCCCTGCTGGGATGATCCTCTGATTTCAGGATTGAGGAATGTTGGATTACCCCATCAGTGTTATTTGGACAAGTTGGCCGCATTGTGGTGCACAGGGATAGTCTGATGAAAATATGTGACCCGGCCTAACCCCATCTAGAAATCGAAATTTCATATATAGGGATTGCCTATTCATAACCACCGAGAGCACTCAGGTTTCTTCATTATGACGTGATGTTTCAGCCTTTCTGCCAGCTTTAGAAAAGAAAGAACCATGCCGCAGTAATAAACAGGTCAGGCCTGTTGACATTTTTCCCAGCGTGAACCATCCCGATCACCCACAATATCTTTGAGTTCAGATCCCACAAAAGAGGATTTGAGAACTTCATTCCCTCATTCAGCTGATGGACAAGGTGTCATTTCATCTCCTCACAGTTATTTTACCATTGAGGTAATTCACAGAAACTGAAAGGGAAGATTTGAATGAAGTCATGGAAAATTTCCATCCATCATTCTGCCAGTGACATAACCCTTCCCTCCGTTCGATGCAGATTAATGCCACAAAAGATGTGCCTGATGCTTTGTGTGGTATTGTTGAGCAGCCCTGAGTTTGAAGCACTGCCGCAGGGAGCAGAAAGTCAGATTGGAACAAAGTCAAAGAATTTAATTTACATTTGTAAATCACAAAACTAAATGAGAACTTCTTTGTTGTGTTTTTTTTTTTTTTTTTTTTTTTTTTTTACCTGTTGTGAATTAATTTAAGGGTTAGGGCTGAGAAAAGAAAATGAAGTCTGTTGTTTGGATAAAATGAAAACAGGCTGCTCATTCTCACCTATTTTTTTGTGAACTCTACACAATCTTTTATTTGCCGAGGTACTTTCTGTGTAAGCTTGGCAATAATTAGATTAAAAGCCCATCTGCATGCGTCTATAATACTAATGGAAGTACAAAACATATATGGTAAAAGCTGGAATTGGATGTGAGTGATTCAGGATTACCTTCAGGCAAAGCAAACACACAAGATGTGCTTTTAAATATTTTCCCAAACACATTTGCCACAAATGTTCCAACACATTCACACACACACATAAGAATACATACTGGAAAACTGAATGGCTGATATCAAGGTTCCCATCTGCTGTCAGATCAATATTTTGTGCAAGCCTTGTAGGCCTGTCTGTTTACCCTAGGCATCTGTGCCTAGCATACCAACCCAGCGCAATGTTTGAGCATGTGACTGTGTAATAATGGCAGATAGGGGAACTAATAGCCACTGCAATATCTGTAGCTTGACCCAGTGTGCCTCTCCCTAATTGATCTATAGATTAACATCAGACACATCAGTCAGGGGTTAACCTTTTCTGTTAGCTGCACTGTCTTTGCTGTGGATTATCAAGCAATTGGATGGCTGACAGCGGCTGGCAAGAAGGAAGACATCAGCCGTCTTCATTTTAATGTATTTCACCGGAGAGGCAGAAGGAGAAAAGCACATTTAAAGGAATACCCATTTATTTGAAACTCCCAAATACCAAAGGGTCCACATGCATGTGTATTTCTTCAACTTTTTCCTCTAACAATCAGATGTGAAATATTCTTGTTTATATATTTTGATGCTTTTATGTCTTTCAGTACTTCTTTTTAAGTGTTCCTTTGATTTTATATGAATAACCTCATATGCACTAAAGTGCATTACAAGTAAACGTATCATCTTTGTTTTTCATCCAGGAAGTTTTTTCATATTGGTCCAAGTCTTGGAGTTTTCTTCCTCTTCTGCGGCTTCTCTCACAAAGTGTCTATTTCACCAGAGCCGACTCTCTGAGGTCAGGCCAGTTCAGTCCCAATTGGCCCCACAGTTCCCTTGCCCTATATGTACACTCGGTCTGGCTATGTAAACTTTGACATGTGGGTGTCAATCTCTCCCATATTTACCATGGGCTTTATCAGACCATGATTAGTTTTCCGAGCAAATTTGGAGGTAAAAAGAAAAACACCACTAGCACTATGTAAGCCAACACTGCGTGTGCCACTGTTGGGCACTGCATATTTACAAGGGTCCTGCTTGTTTTGCTAAGGCTTTCTCTGTAGGTACATGTCAACTGAGGGCTTTTGGAAGAAGCAGGGGTTTATCAACAAGCAAGAAAGGGTGCGCTCGTGCGTGCCGTCCACCCCGGCAGGTTCGTGTTTGTTAGCTGTGCCGTCCCCCCTACTTGTACTGTAAATACTTGAAGCGTGGAGGATGTCAACATTAGGATCTCAATCGCAATATCATCGAGTTTCTCCAGACCCGCTCAAATAAGAGGGGGCGAAAAAGAACCTCAGGAAGTTCATAATACACTCAAAAAACAGGAGGTGGCTCTATAATAAAACAAGACAGATGGGATTATTTTCATTTATTGAATTAGGAAAACAATGGCGCGGGACATCCTGAGATTGAACTTGATAGGATTATATTTGTGGACACTGGTCAATGACATACGAGGGCCCTAAGTGTTTGCCTCAAACAAATGGTCCCCACTAAACGTGTACTCAAGCCAGAGTAAATTTGATTGTGGTGAATGGAGAGAGGAGGGGTGCCTCGGCCATTCCTGTAAACACCGGAGAAAGAGAAACATTTGCTATGACACGGATAAAGCAAAGATGATAATAGCATGCAAATGTTGGCAGATGCAACAAAGCAGTTTGCTTTTACAGACCTTGAAGAGTCCTGGTGGAATAATGACACTGACCTTAGTGGACTACCGCTTCGCCCGTCAGTTTGAAATGACACTGACTTACAGAAGCGGCAGAAGTTTGCAGACCTTCACAGTAACCTCACTTTTTTTTTTCTTTGTATTGTTTTCAAGTAACTATGTGCTGAAAGTAATCCTGAGTCAACTCCTCTTATCCAGGTATGAGCTCTCAGCCATTGACACAACTCGGATCGCAAGTTATTAATGTTGAAGTTGGACTTCCTCGCTGTCATGTTACTAGCTGGTCTGGGCCAAGCCCGCCCCGTGCTGCACGGTGTCATGGTAACCGTGGGAAACGCTCCGGTCTGTGTTTAATAAACGTGGTCGGACCGGAGCGAGGGTCCCATATTGACCACTCAAGAAGAGATTAAACGCTGGTGACATTTCCGAGGTGGAATTTGCAATTTCCACAAATATGAGGGCGTCCTCGAGCCCGGCATGACAGCACATAAAATCAATACAAATAACCTGAATCCCTAATACCTTGATCCCTGTTAGTGGAGGGATGCATTACAACTAAGACACTGGGAAGTGGGAGACACAGCTCTCTGTAACCCCCCCTCCCCTCCTCCGCCAGCGCCGCCACCACCACCGGGCTGATTCCTATCGACTGTCTCCAGGCCAAACACAGACGCAATAACAATTAGGTGGGACACCGGCCCAATTCTCTCCCTCTCACACACATGTTTGGAAACATACACGCGCATACAACACCACTTACATCCGGTGGCTGACAGGTTTTTCAGAATTTCCTTCTTCCAATGTTGGTCGGTCACATAAATATAAACGCAAGGTGTTTGAAACTATTAAATGCCACGCAACACGATTCAGAAACCCAACGTAAACATTCTTATTGATATTCACACTGTGCAAAAGATATCTTTGGGAACACATTGGCCACACCCGTTGTGAGTCATCACACCGAGCAGGATTAGCGGGCTTACCCCTGACTTAGCCGAGGGGAGACACAGAAAAAGAGACATAAAGAAGGAGAGCTGTGTTCTTTTCAGTCTGTTGCAAGAGCAAAAATTGGAGGGGGGGGGGGGTGGTTGAAGGTGTGCTGCTCCATACAGTAGCTATATGCAGGGTCTGGCTGTCTCTGGACCTGGAGAGTCTTTATTCAGACAGAACGGCAGGTGAGGGGAGGCAGGTGTCTCTTTTTTTGCAGCTCCGAGTGCGGTTGGCCCCTCTTCAAAGCAGGCGCCCGTAAATGTCACACAGCTTTGAGTCCATGAAAGCAGAACAAAAGGGATACAACTGCAAGGCGCACAAGTTAGAAAAATCCCCCCCCCCCCCTTATCGAGAGTGTTAAGTTCTCCGTGATTGCCTGAAAGAGTTTGGAGTGGGGATTCGGCCGCTATCGGCCGTTCGATCACGCGCAGGCTCGCGTACATGATTAAAATATTCTTCAGTGTTGTAGAGTGAGCTATCAGCTTCAGCTGTGCGGCTTCATTTCCTGCTGATTGTGATGTGGCTTCATTACCTCTCGGCGGCGGTGATAACAGTGCACCTGCTGTCTCCGCTTCCTGTGTTTGACCACGGCCGGCCCAGCCCCCTCCTCGCCTGCGCAGGCGTCTGCCTTACAGGTGGTGGTGGAGCTGCTGACCCTGCAGCGCTGCCGGAAACACGCACTTACACGCAGATCTCATCGCGGCACTGTTCTCATTTGGGATTAACTGTTTCTGCTCCCCCTCTAATCCAAGAACAAGGAGGCCGTTTCATACGCCGGTGCTTGATTTTCCTCATGAAAATCACATCACAAGAAGCAACAGGATTTACCTGCTTAAGGGTTTTTTTTCTTCTTCCATTTAGGTGTGATGAATAACCGGAATCAAGATCCAGTCAGCAAAGACGGAAACAGTACAGAAATTGTATTGCTTAAGTCAGACTCACATCGAAGTACCTTTTGTTTAAAAACAAAAAATGATAAAGACTTGACTACTTTTTTAGTTGTAGTTTTAACCATATTTACTTTTACAACAACCCAACTATTACAATTTTTTTTCATCTTCAATCTAAAGCAGGAGTTCTTTTCATCTTTTGTTAAAATAAAGTTATTCTCAACAAAAAAGAAGCTTTGAATATTAATCCAATAATGGGTGTCTACAGTAAGAGAGTTTAAAAGTAGTAAAGATACATTGTACATAAATCTGAATGCATTACCTACTTCAATAAAAATACTACTACCTACAAATTCTACACAGTTACAGTAATGTGAGAAGTTGCAAGTCTTTACAGCCACTACATATATATTTATATATATATATATATATATATATATATATATATATATATATATATATATATATATATATATATATATATATATATACATTTTTGTCAAATTCTGTTCGAAGCTACCTAGAACAATATTAAGAGAGTCACTGATGACATTTCTTATAGATAAGCTACCCACACACACACTATGCATTATTTGTATGCATAGAAAAGCTGTGCTACTTAGTTCGTATTGGAGACTGTTGAAGTGAATTAATTAAAAATGATTAACCCAGTTTGCATTGGGAGCTGTCGGACCGACAGATAGTGACTTGCGGTAGCGGGGAGCGAGTGCAGGAACAGACATCTGTGAACCAGCTGGGCTTTAAGTCAGATGGCCTTGGCAGTTGTAACTTCACAGGTAAACAACAATCTGTGGTTCACCCAAAGGCATTCTCCAGCACGTTCAGGAAAGATTGCATCATCTGACAAATTTTATGTTTTTTTTAGCTTTCTAGATTTGTGGACTACCATTAGAAATGAATCATGCTAACATGACGTGATTTAAACAGCAGAATATGTAATTTTGCAAGTAACTTGCATTCATATTTCTTGTGTAGTGTGCAAATATCTCAGACCTTTGGGAAAAATAAAATGCTGCACTCTGGGCCACATTTTGAGCATTGTAGACTATATTCATTTTATCTTAATTTTACTGGTCTTTGTATCATTATTATTATTGTTTATTACTTTTTTATTAACGTATCTCACCTTTGCCTTGCTGTCCACTTTGCAGCAGGTGTACTGCTGATGAATAAAATGGAACAAAAATGACTTATTTTAATTGTAAATTAACTGAAATAACAAATTTGCAAAGAAAGAAGACAGAAACCTGCTCGATGATGATGAATTTTTCCACTTCTGCACAGACTGTTTCTTACAAGTGTGATCAAAAACATCAAATATTTGGCTTTGTACTGTATAAATGATAGTTTCTTATATTAAAAAAAAGTCCAAGATGAACAGTATCGTTCTAGAGTTTCTGGCATAGAGCTTAAGTGCCTCTGTCCAAAATATTTCAGCTGACTGGTTTTCGCCACTAGTTTCAAATAATTTCATGAAATTCTGCTATTAGTCCTGATGAGATGTTGCATTTTCAGGAATATATCAGATCAAAACGTTTACTGAAGTCTTGCAGTGTTAGAACCACTGTGCAGCCACTCATATTCTCACTTTAACGTGTACAGTGGACTCACATATTTGTGTGAGTTGTTGCTTTTTCCCCATCTCCCTGAGTTGAAGGAGCTCTGATAGATGTGAGAATCGGGGGGGGGCGGGGGGGGCAGCCCCCTAAAGCTGTGCTGTCAGGAGGCATTACAGCTCCGTGTTGTGCAGGAGGACAGTCGGGATCCTTCAACACTGATATCTTAATCTGTGTCTTTCAGGAGCGTGACTCCTGATGAAGTGGTCACTAGGTGCAGGAATGCAGGTGGCCCGTGACACTCGAGTAAATCGGACTGAAACAGCATGTCTGGACTCAGCTGCTGCTCCACTTTTTTTGGGGGTGGGGGTAGAAACCCAAGCTTTCACCCACATACACACACTATTGCAGGCCGGTGTTTGCAGGAGAGGTGTTTTAAAAGCTGTGGCCCCAGTCAAAGCTGCCATCATCATTACACTAAGAGGCTGAACTGTGGCGGCGTAATGTGTGTGCCGAGTTACTCCGTCTGTTTGAAGGGCCCTCAGCACAAGTGTGTCTGCTGTTGACACTACCCATTTAATATTGTTTGAATTTTTCATCAAGATCCCGAGGCTTGTTACAAGAGCCCTTTGTTTTCTGACTTGTTTGTACATTCTTTGTGTGTGTGCGTGCGTGTGTGTGGTATGTGTCTGTGTGTGTGGGAGTGGACGTGTCTGTTTGCGGAGACATTATAGACATTTATTCAGCGTGAAATGTAACAAATTTAGCTTGGCTCCCCGCGTCTCTGTACACATTGTAGTGTCAGTTTGCTTTAGTTTCACTATCGGTGTTTTCTGCGCTGTCCGTCCCGGTGGTCTGCGGTGGTCTGACGGTGGATTCCAGCCTCCGGACCGGACATCCAGCTGCAGACGTCGCTGTACCCCCGCTGCCTTTTGTGTCCTGGAGACCCTGACGCAGTGTTGAATGCAGGTCACCACAGGTTACTGACAAAGCCTGGTGAAAGGGTCTTTTTCTATGTGTGTGTGTGTGTGTGTGTGTGTGTGTGTGTGTGTGTGTGTGTGTGTGTGTGTGTGTGTGTGTGCGTGCATGTGTATGTGTGTGTGTGTGTGTGTGTGTGTGTCTGAAAGAAGTGCACGCGATTAAAAATAGCCCGCCCTGCTGTCAATGCGTCGCCATTAAAAACAGCTGGGCCGGGCTCCTGCCTGCATTGAGCCACGTGAAAGTTGATTCTTTCTTTGTGCCGCTATCTTGTCACAACTCCCCCTTTACTAGCAGCCTTTGTCGGCTGCTTTGTGCAGGCACCATCACGGAGGCAAAGTCAGCCTCATAAAAAGAGTTCATTTTGGATTCACTGGCCTCCGATGAACACTGGGAACTTTCTTTATTGTGCCTTCATCCATAAATTGGTGCTCAGTCACTGGGCCCTGTCAGTCCGCCTCAAAAGATTCTTTATGGGGCATTTCCTACTTCTTCCCTTGGACACGTTTGTCAATTCACCCATGTAGGTAATCAGCCGAGTGTGATGCTGGGATGCCAATAACTCAGCCACAATGCCGGGTGGTAACCTTACTAATTTGATTTGTTTGAACAAAAAGTAAAAGGTTTCAAAAAAGAAAAAAAAAAAAAAATGGATCTTTTATGTCGGACGGCGGCGGAGGATTTTAATTCGCCAGCTTTGTTTTCACCAGGCTGTCAGGGGATCTTGTGGGTCTGTGAGAGTGTTTTTATTTTCCTGTCACTTATGACACATTGGAGCTTTCATTGGCTTTAGGATGAGTTCTCTGAGTCTACAGGTAAAAGTAAACAGGCAGGATCCCACCCATGGAGCAGCTGTCAGTGGTTTGAATGAATCAGCTCTACCTGGGCAAGCAGGCACTGCAGGGGTTAATGGAAGAGCGGAGGAGGAGGAGGAGGAGGAGGAGGAGGAGGAAGCTCCTGTCTGTACCATGCAACACTCTGTTAGATGTGGTGCGTTCAGGAAGACCTCTTTTACCAGGCTTGTCATTTTCCACCATTGCTCATTGTTTCTCTCCCTCGCTCCCTCCCTCCCTCCCCTGGGCCCTCTCTTCTCTCCGTCCAAGGCCTTTTCTGATGCCAAAAGAACAGACACGAGCAAGCAGCAACATGCACCCTTAGCGTCGGCACACTCTCAAAAAGACACAAACAGAAAGAGGCACACACACATACACACACACACTCACACCACCGCATTATCGGAAAGTTGCTAAAAGACTTTCTTATCTTATCGCCACTGTCATCACTGTGTCATCCGCAGCCAATTCCCTTGTCTGATCTCACACAAACCACATTAAAAGAGGATGTAGTTTATACTTCTGATGAGATTTAAAATAAGTTTAGAAATTAAATTCAAATAACTGACAAGTTGGCAAAACAAGATGCACCTTTATAAAAGGGTATACCTGCCATCGTTATCATTGCTTTTTGATGATAAAATAAGTTAAATAAATCAAAGTAGCAAAATAAATTTATTTTTAAGAATTAAAAAATGCTAATAAGTGGGAACTTTTGGCTAAGTTGGCTTTTTACTGAAATGTTTTTTTTTTGAGTTGAGTTGCAGCTTCCAGTGCACCATACAGCACACATAATATATGATAACATTTATGCTTTTTTGTGTAAATGACTAACTTATTTTACACTGAATTTGGCATTTTCTTTCTTCACTAGCGGGGGCGGAGCTCCGTGGCAGCCCTCGTGGCACCTGCCCCCAAATGTAATCTGACTGGTCAATTTGTGTGCGTCAACAATTTGAAGTGATGTGAGACAGTAAGTGTAGCGCTAACCTTGTCGTGTCATTCATTTAAGTCAGAGAGAATTTTGGTATATTTTCATTATAAAATAGATAAATTGAATAAAATAATGTGATAAGTGACAATGTTAACGTAGTATTCTTGTTTTGTGTTCTATAAACTACTGAGGATTCTGTTGAGTAGATATTTATTTGCACTGAAGTAACAGATGCTGTAGAAAACATTGTCCAAACTAATATTATTTATAGGGGAAAATAATATGTCCGTCTTTACAAAGAGAAATGACAAGGAAAAATTAGACTCAGTGAACATTTAAGAACTTTATTTAAACTCAGTAATCTCCTGAATATTGAATAGAGAAGTCTGCATTCATCTTACATTTTTTCTCCACTCTCACTTGCCCCCTACTAGAGGGATCATTTTTGCCCCCCCCCCCCCCCCCCCCCCCCCCCCCACCCCAATCCTGTAAATGTTCTGGATCTGCCCCTGTGTACTTGCTCTTTTATAGTTGTATAAAAAGAAACAATGAAACAATCTGTGCTCATCATTGAGTTTATTTGCAAAATATATTGACAATATGTTTAAAATAAGCTTTTCTACTGAGTTGTTATAATCAACAATTTCCTCTCTTTAATACATTTCATTACTTGAACAATATTAATCTGTTACCAGCTCATTATCATTTCATGTTCTCCTGACATGTAGAATAAACCTCATCAGTAAACTTAAAAGTGATCTTCTTTTCAAAAAGTCATAATCAGGTAAGAAGATGAATTTTACGAGAAGCTCTTCTTCTGGATACATGTAGAATAACTGTGTGATTTAGCGCATGAAGAAGCTCCTTCTTTCTGCACCTCTCACTTCTTTTGTCCGGCCTCTCTTTCTGCCGCGGCTTCTGCCGCTGCTGATGGAAGGGATTGTCTGGTTTTATTAATATGACAGGTGAGCCTGCCCAGCTGCTACCTGTGTGCGTCTGCGTGCGCTGCATGTGCGTGCGTCCCTGCCTCTGTGTGTGCGTCTGCCAAAAAAAGCAGCAGCTGTCTCACACACGCAATGCACACATGGTCTCATGTGAACCCTCTCCATTGACGCATATACACTTTTATTACTGCTATGATTGCACAATTTGAATCTTCTGCCTGCAGGACGCTGTGATGTGATTTTGTCAAACTGGGCAGAGCAACAACTGGACAGATGCTCTCCACGCTGGAACCATATTTGTGGATTATTACCCTCATATATTACCACTGTGTTTACTTCCTGGGCTGCAAATCACCAGTGTAATTTTCACTGCCCCGTCGAGGTGGCTATAACATCCCTCCTCTTGTATATACACTTTATGATTTGACTCATATGTTGAGGTTCAATACATCCATATTGACTCAGGTAATTGAACACAGGGGACATGGGCAGTATTCATAAAAGAGCCAGAGAGACATTTCCCTGAATAGGAGGTTATTGGAGCGGCGGAGAAGCCGCTGGCAGTTTGATCGACGTGTTTTATTTTTTTCTTTCTTTTTTTTGTGTGTGTGTGTGTGTGTGTGCTGTGACAGAGGCGTGGGGCTGTATGTCTGTCATTGACTGCAGCTGGGGCATGACGGCGGAGGGACAGAGGTCTTCCACCTGAGCTGTCTCTTTCGGTGTCGCTCCATTACCAGAGTGGGCTTTCCTTTGTCTTTTGGCTCCATGTGGAAAATGAATACACGGTGAAACGGTCCTGTCCGGCGGGCGTCACAATGACCGTTTGTGCGGGTGCTTCTTTTGTGAGGACGGAGCTTGAGAAGGTTTCTCTACATTCACGTTTCGTTTAAAGCAAAGAAACACCTGTTCTCTGACGTTTTGATCGTGTTATTGGAGCAGTATGTAGGCACAGCTTTTAACTGCTGTGTCACACATCTCATAAATCTCACACCCATCCATCTTTCTTATGTTTTATCCAACTTGGGGTTGCAGTGAGCTTATGCTGATCCCAGCTACGGTCCATCACATACATTAAGAGGCAATTTAAAGATACCAATTACCACCACATGCATGTTTTTGGAGCGGGTGGAAATTGAAGTAACAGGAGAAAACTAATGAAAACTGTTTGAAAAGCTTGAACCGGTATTATTCTTGTTACAACCACTACATGAATTTGTATTTTTACAGAATTCTAACAAAAAGCCGTCAGTGCATTGTTTAGTTGACAGATCATTGAAGTCTGTCTGCTGCTACATTAAGAAAAAAAAAAAAAAAAAAGACAGACTTTATCGGCGTTCTTCGAGGAGTCAACACCCTGGCAGGTTGATGTGCGGAGATAACGCCGGGCCACTTAGTTAGCAGAGTCTGGGGACAGAGTGGGCCTGCACTGACCCGTGACTGCCTTTTCTGACTGCCGGGTAATCTCTCAGCTTTGCTAGGCTACCATTAAGGTTGTGTCAGTCTTCATGAAGCCGGGATTTCCACATTTTAGATCCTAAATCTCTCGCTCGGACTCATTTTAAACCCTTGCGTCATTGTGGTGGCTTCATATTTCGTAAATCGGCTCCAATAATTATACACTTGATATGTAAAAGTACATTTCGGAGCAAAAAGAACACACAAGAAGAGGGGAGCTATCCAACAAAAGCTTTAAAATGTCATTTCTTGACCTGTGTGTCTTCAAAGGCAGCAGGTAGAATTAGCACAAAGATCCCCTCCCCTCAAGGAGGCCATTACTCATAAACTACATTTTCCATAGAGCTGAATATTACTTCTTTTAAGGTGTGGGCCTGTCAAAAGACAAGGGGTTAATGCAGTGCATTGCTGCTTAAAGCGCACTTTGCTCTTTTCAAATTTTACCATTGTGACTGGCGAGATCAAAAGGGCCCTTTCAACATGTCGCTCGGCTCAATGAGCTTTCATGTCTTACCTCATTACTGGAAAACTTTTCTTTGATTGAGCCGAGGTCTGAGCGGAGTTTGGGCAGACAATGGCAGCTGGACGACTTTCAGCGGAACACAATGAGGACGCAACAAAGATGTTGTCTGAAATCCCTCTCGAGATGCCGGGCCCCCGCGCTTTACCGCCGGCCGACGGGCCTGTGAATTACAGTAAGACCCCGCTAAAAGTGAGGATTTGTAACTCCTCTGATCAGACTCAGCTCACGACCAGCAGAGGATAAATCCCCGCAGGGGAGCAGCGGCCGGGCAGGGGATGAGATGAGCTTTCACCGACTACATCTCTGACCATTGTAAACCCTCCCTGATAGTTCCTGGAATAATGGGCTTTAAAGGCGTTGGATTCAGCTTTGCAATATGCTAATTTCAACAGAGTTAAATATTTTAAGAACCCTCAAGATGAAGATTTTTCAGGAAAAAATGCTGGGTTTTTTTGTTTTTTTGTTTTTTTTAAAGAAAGAATAAAACAACACAATCTTTTTGTCAGAGAAAATATTTTATTCACAGGGCTCCTTCAAAGTTGCATTGTAGTTTTTTTTCCCTTCACAAAGCGCTAACATTTCATGCCAGGGCATCAATATTTTTTCCAATCACTTTTTTGGGAATAGAGCAAACAAAGCTTTGAGTGAATCCTTGAGCATACACACCCTTCCCTGACTCCGAGAATTGGGCTGCAAAAGTCAGAAAGCCCAGACAGAAATGTTTCGAGTGGAAATGTGTCTCAGGAGAAGCTGATCTCGTTTTTTTCCCCCCCACTTCTTTCCCCATCCCTTCGTCACGACACCAGTGTCACTTTTTCCTCCTCTTGTCGTCCGTCGGCCTGGACTGTACCTGCTCCTCACACTTTTACAACTTCATTTCCCCTCCTGCTGATTTGAATTGTTTGTTTTAAAACATTTTTATCATCTTTCTAGTGATAACTGCTTTATAGGCTCAGGTAATTATTGCAGACTGTCAAACCAAAATGCCAGAGAGACAATATCAATATTTGAGTGACTGAAAGCAAGAAAAAAAAAAAAAGCTGTCCTTGTGACCTGTCCTCAGGAGAAAATTGAAAATGAAATAAACTGTGCCTATTGTGACTTTTCCACTCTGATAATTTTTCTTTCCTTCGGAGGAAGCGGCCAATAAGGGCCGAGCTTTTGTCACCGTTATCACACACTGTTCATTTGTCCCCCAGCCGGAAAGCCATGTTAAGATAACGCCATCCTATCATCTGATTGTCTTATCGAAGTTGAGCGACACAGCAGCCCCCCTCAGTCACTCCGAACAATCAGTCGGGCAGGATGAAAAGGTTCAGTGCTCCACGCGCCTCCGGTTAAAGTTAGCGGGGAGAATGATGGAGCGGCAAAATTAACCACACGCGGTTTATTTCACATTTATTTGGCGCAAGCTGCATTGGAGTGCCTCACCCATCCAGACATGGGTGGACGTCATTAGGGCAACAGAGGTGTCTGGAAACCTTCTTATTTTGGAGGGAAAAAAAAAACCCAGATGATTGACTCATGCTAAAATACATATATCTGGAGAAAATGCCCTGTTTATTGCCCCTCCCAACATTTCCACCCCTGGATCCAGCGCACATGTAGGCCAATGCTCAAGTCTTGTTTAATTTCTTACGGCCTCCTCTCAACATTTCAAGTGCAAGAGTGTGCAACCCTCACGCAGCGTTTGACACCGGGGTCAGTGGAATTGCCCTACTTGAACTAAAAGACATTTAGTTTGGTTTGGAAAGTGAAAACTCGGACACCATTAATTTGTTTGCTCTCCCACTAGTCATGACCACAGCGAATGCCATCACCTCAAAGAAGTGGTCGGCCGTCCTCACTTTTATTTGTTTGTTTCTGTGGAGGGTGTGAGAAGTTGTGGAGCCCGGCCGGGGCGGACATTGGACTGGCTTGAGGGATTTGGGGGGGAGAGAGAGAGAGAGAGAGAGAGAGGAAGAAGGATGGTGGGAGGGATGCGGCGGCTATCCAGAAGGAAGGCTTTGCGGAGAGAAAGCTATAGGGAGCTAGCAAACAAGTTAGCTAGCGGCAGAGAGTGCGTGTGTGTGGGGGGTGGTGGTGGTGGTGGTGGTGGAGGTGGTGGCGATGGTGTTGGGAGGGGTGGGGATTCATTTAGCCAGGCATAGCTGCTCTTGTTTGTGGTTGTCCCTGACAGCGTCGGCAACGCTGCTCCAAAGCACCTGTGTTTGCTCACTAGCTTTCCCCCAATCTGCTCGAAAAATGCTGCGAGCATGTCACATGGTGGCCAGATAGCCCGGGCACCATGGGAATACAAAAGCCGGGGCTTTTAGAACAGTTAATCATTAATGGAGGCCTCTCTTTTGTTCCCATTCAGCCCCACGCTGACAGAGGCTTTGATATTACATATGGCAGACAGGTCAGACGCAGATATAGCCAAGTACATCGGCAGGAAAGTGCTCGCAGGTCGCTGGATGCAGGGTGATGAAAGCAGAGGGCAAGCGGCAGTGGGAAGGCGTCCGTCAGAAGAAAAGCCAATGCGTATCTGTAGAGGACAGAGAGAACACACACACATTTCAATTTGACAGTGTTTTTTCAACTTTTTAGGTCATTTTTTTAGTATTTTACCCCAACATGATAGCAGCGCTGCTCTTGCCCGGTTCTGTGAGGTTAAATCTCAAGTCTCTGTACCTGAACTGACTCTAGGATCCAGATGAGAAAGAAAGAGAGAGGAAAAAAAAAGCAAAACTCCTGATTGCAGCATTGTCACTGATTGGCAGGATGTTAATAAATGGAACCAGTCTTTCATTGCATTCGAGGCCATTTTGCCAACCCTGCAATTAATTAACATGCCCTAATCTCAGTTTGCTCTCCATCTTGAACTGTCAATGAAAAGTCCAGGACTCATTTCACGCCTGTCAAAGTCGGCTTTAGAAGAAGAAGGAGTAGGAGGAGGAGGAGGAGAAAAAAAAAAAAAAAAAAGGCAATGCATGAACTTGCTTTCACAAAGCCGGGCCAAATTTATCTTGAGGGGAGATTAGGTTTGCACAGCCACATTCTTATAAAGCACTAAAAGGGTCAGAGACAAACTCTTATCTTCCATTTACCTCAGCGTGCCAATGGTTCTTTATTGAAAGTCAGCCTCGACCCCACCCTAACCCCCGCCAATGCTAATAATACTGTATGGGACTTGGAGAGGCTAGTGGGACCACAAACATTTACGGGCTGAAAATGCAGGCACAAGAGCAGGCAAAGTGGCCACTCGATGCAGGATGCTCGGTGCGCCGGAGTCAATCATTAACGTGGCACTGTTAGTGATATCTGCTCTCTCGCACGGAGTAGAAGTCAAAAGATAAATGAAGGTTGAGCTTCGGGGAATGAAGCGAGGCTCCAACTTACCAACTTAGGTGCTTTGGCAAACACACCAGCCCACACATGGGTTTCTTTTGAGATGTTTGTGGATGGTTCTCATGCCTCACTTAGGACAATACGTCCTCAAGTAGGCCAACAAAAGCGGAATGACTCAGGTTTGTGTTTGTGTTAACATCAATACGGCAGTTCCTGAAATCTGTGATGAAGCCTCTTTGCCTCAGAGCCGCCACAACCAAGTAGTTCTCATATTTGTTCTTACTTCCTTATTCTTTATATAATACCCTTCATCGTGCTGGTCTCCTACAGCGATGGTCATAGCAACCTTTTTCGGACACTGTTCTCGCAAGATTTTCTTGTGTCATGTGTGAGCGTCACGCAGACGTAAATCTCTCCTTTCCTTACGTTCAGCTGGACTTCACTACAGTGTGTTTATTTGCTCACCCTGGTCGCCAGCGATAAGGCCCGCCGATGTCCCCAAACTATAGCTCACAATCTCGCTGAGGAACAACACGCTCATGTTTCTACCGACACGCTTGCACTGCGCAACGTACAATAAGAGGAAAATAAAAGGAGGGGGTGAGGGGGGAACATGGGTGCTAATAAATCGTCTGTCTCAGCTATGGGGAAATAAATTAGGTTGAGCGGAGTCAAAGGATGGGCTTAACAAGTGTATGTTTCTAACAAAAGTTCCTGTTTCAGGAGGGAAGGTGCATGGCTGATGGATGGCTTGGCAAACATAGTTGACATACCTGGCCAATGCCATGGGCCGGTCACAACCCAGGACTGAGAGGGACATTGTGTGTGTGTGTGCGTGTGTGTGTGTGTGTGTGAGTGTGTGTCTGTGTGTGTGTGTGTGTGTGTGTGTGTGAGTGCATCAGTGGAGCTCTTCCACAGCTATCCCTCTTCCCTCTGAGGTTTCCACTCCCTCCTCTCCTCCACTTGGGCCGTGGGGATCACTTCAGTCAGCAGAGCCCTGTTTGACAGAGACACAGCCTCCATATAAATCCCATCCTCCTATTTATTTGATGTGCAGTTCTACTAGGACGCCTTCGATCCGTCCTCAGGGAGCCCGCATCTCAAAACACTCAAATAGTCTGGGTGCACAGATAAGCACGGGGCTGGAATTATACTCCCAAATTCCCAAATCCTCATAGAGCATTGTTCCATTGCATGTTGAAAACACAGAACAGGAAAACCAGGTCAGGTGAATTACTACAACTACTTTTTTTCTTTTTCATATAAATGTTTAATACGAAAAATAAATAGAAAAAAAACAGGCAAATCCTTGAAAAAAAAAGTGATTCCCAATCCTTTTTCCATGCGTGAAGTGTGGAGCGTGGGAGATGGGTCAGTGCCGTCCAGTGGATGAGTGGTAGACCTTTACGGGGAACACCCAGGAATGTTTAGTTAACTTGCCCGTCGCATTCAAGCATGTGTGTCAAAGGTGTTTACAGGGTGTTGACATTCACACACTGGCAGAGAGGTAAAACCCTGTCTGAGGCAGCATGGACTCTCAGCAGGACTCACACAGCATTAATTCACTTTATTCCACACAAAACATTTGGTTATATTTAGAAAAACACCACTTTTTTAAATGTATTAATTATCAATACATTCAACGTGTCTTATTAAAATGTCTTTATATTTGCAATTAAATTAAACTCATTGTTTTATATATATAAATACATTTAAAATAACATTTCTCTTCTATTATTTGCTCTTTATATTTATTCAATACTTTGTTCAACTGCTCATTTAAATTACATTTTAATTGCATCAAATTAATATAAAATATAAAAACATTTCTTTCACACAGAATAGAGACAATAGTAAATAAAAATTAAACTTGTTCTCAAGGATAGATAATCAATAATATAATTAACACTAAATCGCCTAAATTCATTTGTTCTGGGTAAAACTAATTATATGTCTTTTGTCTTTTTTTTTTCCAAGTAAAATGAAAGTTTCTATAATGATAATTTTATAAACATCAATTTTTACATACTGTCATTTTTCAAATGTAATTTTCTACTCTTATTACTGAGAATTCTTTTAAAATGCTTTTTATTGTGACCTTTACAAAATAAAAGGGTTATTTGTTTTAAATTATAATCTATATATATTTTTTTAATTCTTAACAATAGCCATGCTTTTCATAATTAAATATTTTATTAATCACTGGATTCAAAAAGTTTAAAATTGATGACATATATATCTGTTTTTTCCCTCTGTGTGGTCTCAGTATCAACACGCCATGTTTATTCTTGATTGTAAAAAGCAAATTAATCATGTTTTATTTAATTTCCCTCTGTGTGATACCTCAGCAATAAAAACAATATTACTGTCATATATCTATTTATAGCCACAAAGGGCAAACATGCAGAATGTAAATATAAATGTTTATCTCATCAAAATTGTGTCCATCAATGACATTTACAGATAATGAAAAGTATTTCTGTTTCAGCATAATGTTTGCATTATATTATTGATAAAATTATAATCAGAAAATGTTTTACTTTTAATGAAAAAGAGTGTAAAAAGTGTGCAAAAATGGGATTTTTTTTTCCTTAAAATATAAAAAGACCACACAAAATGCTGATCTACAATGTAAATTCTGAACGATTTTCAACATATCAGTAATTATTCCTGTTTTTTTTCTCCCCTGTATTTCAGATGAAAACTGCAGAAATGTGCTGAGAAGCAGACGGGTGGCAGCGAGCGGGGCCTGCCTGTCGCTCTCTGTCCTCATGACCACCCACTGAGAGCTCTGAGCCGTGAAGCGAACACGTCCCACCTCCTCTCCAACTGTGACCCACAGGTGACAAACCAGCCAACCTGTCAAAGTGCCGCCGCATCCCGGCAGTTTCACCCCACATCGCATCGCATCACATCCGCGCACGGCGACGGCGACGTGCAGCAAAAGCGCTCGCAGGCATCACTCAGACCGCCATTGTTTAAGATAATTGAAGGAGTGTTGTAAATTTCCTATGACTCACACGGCACTCTTCTCCACCCACAAATGCAGGATGATTGCAGGCCACAGTTACCTTTAAAAAACGAAGTCCTCTCAAACTCATAAATTACACGGCCATGGACAACCTTAAGCGGTGTTGAAATGCCTGCAACAGAGCTTTATTTCAGCGGAGCTGGAGCGTGAAGCTGAGAGCACCACCCCACAAGCAGCAGGGCTCTCACAGGCACATATAAGACGGCTATTTATCTTGCCATACCTGAGGTCTGACATGCTGGCAAAATGCAGTTGGTACACTGAGGGTGGATGTGAAAACAAGCACTTACTGTCTCTTAATGGTGTTGCTCTTTGAGATAATGCTTCCGTAACAGGTCATACTTTTTTTTTTCTTTTCTTTCTTTTTTTTTTTTTTTTAATGTGCGAGTGAATAAAGTCTGGTCTTAAATTGAAAATTTCTGCCCCAAACAAAAGGGTTTTCCTTCCTGGGGCCTGTCTTGGCACAGCTACTGGCACTTTGAAATCTGAGCTGATAGATTAAGAGCTTAGCCATCAGAATAAACCATTGTGGAATCATCGTGGGTTGTGTTTTCAAGCTGCCTATAAAAAAAAAAAAAAAAAAACGAAGAAAAAAAAAGAACAGTGTTAGCATCTAAGTTGCAGCCTGAGATCATCACTCTTCTCAAATACGTTAAAACTCAAAGGAACAAGTATTTGCAGTATATGTAGGTAGTGTGGCTGCTTTCAGGGCTTGTGCAATTGTGACAGTAATTACACAGCCAGTCAATATCTTTTCTCAAAGGCTTGCTTCACAACATCATATTGTGTTGAAATCATCCTCAGTCTGACCACCCAGGGGGTCCCTGACACCACAACCTTTACAGAGGGGGATGGGTGCGTGTGTGTGTGTGTGTGTGTGCGTGTGTGTTTGGGCAAGTGTCTGCTCACATGCATGAATATATCCCTTCATCTCATATGTATTGATCCTCCTGTGACATCCAACCACTCCTCTTTTTTCTGTCTTTCTTTCTTTCTTTCTTTTCTTTTTAAATTTGTTTGTCAGTTTCGGATTTGTTCGCCGTTGTAATTTTACTCCCGGCTGCCTTCAACGCGGAAGCCCACTTGCTTCCATTTCCTGCCACGCAGGCAGCAGTATATGTATCGAGGGTGAATACACATTCAGGGAACTGGTCAATGTAAATGCAAACACAAACCAACGCACCAAAACAAAAGAGCACAATATGGATCCCTCTCTCAGCCAGAGCCACTACACTTGTTCTATTTGCCCTCTCTTCTGCTTGGAGTTGCCATTAGGTCATATAATGGCCACATCTCATTCCTCCCTCAAGAGCCCTCGGAGGCTTTCTGCCCTTGGCTACAAATGTGTTTTTTTTTTTTTTCCAAGTCTCAAACAGACCTACTGAATTTTTTTTTTTTTTCGCTTCCCAAATTTAACCTTTTCTCAAATTTCCCTAATAAGTACAAATCAAACTACTTCAAAATGGCACTGAAAGTGTTTGAAAATGCTAAACCGGCCGCGGTATTGTTATGGCGCCCGGTGCTTGACTTGTGCTTCCCTCTCCGAGACGAGAAGAGGGGTCAGCCGTTATGCCCGCCCCTCCCTCTCGCTCTCTCTCTCTCTCCCAACGCCACCCGGCCTTTCATGTCAAATGAGAGCGATTTAACCCTTAAACGAGTACACATGCTAAGGTGAACGGAGATACATGCGCGATAACCCGTTCAATTAGACAACACCGTCATGGCAGGCAGAATGCGGACAGATAAATGACCATACAGTATGGCGTACAATGGGAATTAAAAGTATAGGGCAGCTGGGCTCTTATCTGGCCAGGGAAGAAGAAACCGGGCAACAAAGGGAGGCCTAAGACTAAGAGGCTTGATGCATGGGAAAGCCATGGGCCGGCCATTGTGGCTGCCCTTCTGCTGAGCAAATAGTCCAAACTGTTCATTCCCCATCTCCCATTCTCTCGCTGGTACATTGTTTGTGTCCTTGCATTTCATTCTGACTGGGGAAGATTGCTCTCAGGGCCAGTGAGCAAACAGTCCAGAAAAGAGCCAGCTATCTCCTGCCGTTCCCAGGAGAACTAGCATTTTTATTTCAGCTCCAAGCTGTCAAAGGATTGGAGAGTTTATGTCAGGATCCTGAATTAATTGCTTTAAGCCTTGGGGCCGACGCCGGCGTTTTTATCACCAAATGTTCGGTAAAATGTTTCCTAGCAAATTATGCGACCCACACTCCGCCCGCGCCTCCCCCCGCCGCCACCGCCGCCGCCACCATCTCCCCTCCCGGTCTCCAAACATTTGGTATTGGATACATACAGGATGAGTTTCTGCAACACAAATGATGTGTTTAGTTGTTGTGACAGCACAATGGTGTGAATGGTGATGGGCTATAGCACGGCTGTCAAGGATTTGGTGGAATGAAGGCAAACAGCAAACTTTTGTGTGCGTGTGTGTTCTCCCTCTCCATGGCGGTGGGTGCACGAGCCAAGCTTGGCAATAAAATGAGTAAGCTTACAGATGCCTCAATAAACCATAGCTGTTCAGACATTTGGTGGACCAAGCCTTAAAGGATCCAAACTGTCCCCTGAACTGCCAAACTGACTTCAGAACCGTCTGTCATCCCCATATCCATCCCATGCCACTGCTTACTTAATAACTATACACTGTATATCATACATTTGGATCTGCACAACTCATATACATGCATGGAAGCCGCAATGCCCAGCCCAGCCCTATACAGGAGCTCCTTTATTGCTTTGAGCAGCCTATTCGATTGCAAATTCTTTGTGGCATTGCAATGAATTTGCTGATGACAAAAAGCACACTTTTGTTACAGTTTAGAACTTTTGGCTCTTTGCACAAGTTTGAATCCAGTGTATCTATCTCAAATATCCCATTTATCCTATGCAGAATTTATTTTTGGAGAAAGAAAATTGCCAGTTGCTTTGAGAAAGCGTCACCATGTTCGCACATTTGGGATGTTTTCATTCGACACGGGGTTCCAAAAACAACACAAGAGTGGGCAGCTTTACCAGCTTAGTGTCTCCAAAGCAGCACATCATTAAATGAACCCAGCCTCACCATCCGGATTTTGTTTTCTTTACCTGGTGCATCAGAGTCGTGCAGTGCACCAACGTATTTGCATCCAAAAAAACATTAATCATATTGCGCCATGCCACATGATGCTGCGCTATTTGTATAAATAAGCCCTTTAACAAACTACCTGTCACTCATCTGCCTCTCACAACAATGAATCAAAGTGGTGGTCCTGTGATCACACCGGCCGGTGGGGATTTGTTCTCAAAAATGTGTGACTTCACTTCCCTTGAGCGGTTTGCATGCGAAGGGAAGTTCAGGCGAGATTTGCATCAATACATAGATGCAACTGTCCCTCATACAGTGGTCGGTTGCAACACGCCTGAACCCACAGCTAATTTAACTGTAGCCAAGGGCGTCGCAAACAGGGTCTAATGTGCGATCCGCACGCCCGTCACACATTATCTGTCCGTTAGGCACTTCAAGATAAGGGTATCCAAGCTCTGACCAATAAATCTGCCAGTTGACTCCTTAATCTGAAAGGATATTAAGTGACAAACGCAGTGATGTTTCTGTCAGCGCCGAGCAGGCGAGGGTTAAATAGTGTGTATCAGGGGACTACTCTGCAGTGGGGAGAACATACAGGCCCCATCCTTCACTATAATCTGCTCAACAGCCCTATAGACACCTCCCAGCTTTCCTCCATCCTTCAACTGAGCATCCGTCTTCCCATTTTAAATAACACGGACCATTTATATGGGATTAAATTGGGGATTAATTTGATTCAAGACAGGGTATGGGAATTCATTAGCAGGCTGACAGTGGCACTATACATGCAGGGAATTTAATTTGAATCCCCCGAGGGAAACACTATGAGGCACTGGAGCCGAGTTGAAATGGAGGCCTTGAAAGACAAGGGGGGATATTGTTCCACTCTGTAGATTTCAGCACCACTAAGGTGGCGCTTTATTGCTGTTGATGGGTTGTTATCAAATTGAGAGCCTCAGTGCTGTTAGGTGTCCTGAAACAGGCCGTGCTGGCAGCCCGAGACAGCTTTATGCTCAGGAAAGAGCTTTACCCTCTGATTCGGTCTCGTCTGTCTGCATGGATCAGGAGTGCTTCTTGACACTTGCATGACCGTGAGGAAGTGAGTACGAGTTTTTTTTTTTTTTTTTTCACACAGATTTAACTCACACTCATGCGGTATTGAAATGAGCCCATTATTTGAATGTCAGTGATTCTCATGAATGTTGAAATGGCATATCTTTCGCCATTCTCGAACAAGCTGCGAGGAGGTAAAGTAAAGGTATTAAATTCAACTCGGACGCAGATTACAGAATTCACCTCTGCTGAACACCACCCTGGCATTCTCTAAATTGGACAAGTCCCATTGTAAGATAGCCTATCAATGTGCACATGTCTGCATGGGAGAACATATGCAGGACAAAATATTCCGTAGTTTGTTATTCCGAGGACAGCACTGGGGGCACACGGGCTTGTTTGCCTTTGCTGGGAGAGGAGATTGGATTGGGGGTTTAAATGAATCGCTGGCGCACCACGTTTATAGGTTTCATTAACTTTTAATGAGTTGAGTGTCCTTCGTAGTGATTGGCTGGCAGAGATCTGCTTTTACTTCCTGGAACTGGAGCTGAGGGGGTGGAAGTGAGGGGAAATTGCAGCGTGTTGGCTTCCATGTTACGGCCATGTGCTGCTGAATGTGCCACAGCGGGTGGAAATGGCCCTGAAAAAAATAAATAAATAAATAAAAAGCAGGGGTGTAATGTGGAAGGCTGCTATATGTGGCAGCATTCATGAGAGGTGAATCAGAAACCTGGATGTATCGAGCCTCGGGGGGAATAAAGAAACCGTGGCAGATCAATCACAGCCGAGCAGGCATCCTTTTACCCCTGCTGACTGACATATCGTTTTTTTTGGTAGCCTTGCCAACAAGGTTTGATCTCAAAGACAGGCATGAGACCCACAGGGAAATGCCTGCAGAATTACCAAAGAGGAGCAGGAAGGGCATGAACACAAACACTTCCAGGAGTGGACCCAACTTCATATTTTGAGCATCTTTAATCTTCCTCCAATATGGTATCTTTCTGCATGGTTGATCACACTTCTATTATCTGCCATTGGCGTTTTATTTCCTGTATGTGTTATGTTTCTCCTTGAGAAGCTAATCTCCCCCTTCACTGTGGGTCTGAGCCTCACTTCAGTGCTCCTGAGAAACAAAAGCTCGAACGGCCATCTCCATTTTATCTTGATCACGCTGACATGAGATGGAACGCTCCTCTTCAGAAATTTACATTATCTCCATCACCCTCCATATCCAGCAGTCCCCCTCTGGAGAACTTGATTGGTTGGGTAGGCCAGGCGGAGGGCTTGTCTTCTGTTTGATGATGGACCTGCGTTGCAATACTTTGTAAGGATAAACACTGACCATCCATCCACTTCCAGCCGTATAAAAGCAGCAGGGCAGTGAGAGGCACCCTGTCCTGGGCTGAATGGATTGCCTTTAGGTCACTGCATGTCCCACCAGCTGTTGCCTCGCAGTACTCAATGGGTATTGTTGACGGACCCCTCTCTCTCTCTCCCTCTGTCTGTCTCTCCCTCATGAAGGAGTCCTGCACTGGAATTTCACACAGTTGTGTCAGAAGAGTGCGGACACATCACAGTTACCGTCCGCATTCTCACCCTGTCCATCCCTCCTTCCTTCTCCAGCTCTCTGACTTTCTCTCTCTCTCTCTCTCTCGCTCTCTCGCTCTCTCTCTCTCCCTCCCTCTCTCTCCTTCTGACACACACATCCACTGTTTCCTCCTCACCACCACAGATCACTAAGATCACATAAGATTTTGTAGCCACATCTGGTAGTTAACTCTGAACTTTTTTTATTCTATTCAAAAAAAGTTGTATTCAGTAATTAAAGTCAGACAATTAAATAAAAACTGCTTCATTTTGTAAAATAGAATTTCTGCCAGAGGGATGAGGAGAAAATGAAAATACATGTCTATGCTTCAAGTGAAGATGTGATTTTACATTAATATTCCCGATCAGAACCATCAGTTCATTTCTCAACTTTTATAAGATGAAAAAACTGAAAAACTAACAATTAAAAATATTTTGATTTTTATCTGATATGGTTGCAATAGTAAGCATGCCACTGTTATGCCAGTATTTTCTTGTCTTAATTTAGGAAAATAATCGAAAATAGCTTTCATTTATTTCTATGAAAAAAAGGCCAAATGAATAATCTTTATATCTTTAAGATTTGTCAGTACATTTGTTTGTTGCAACACCTTTTTTGTGATCATTTCTAATCTCCTTGAGTGAAAAAGAATAACCTCATAGGAGTTTAAGATGAACAGCTAAACCTAAACATGACAGTTGAGGCCTTTCAGAGTGGAGCAGTAAAACAACATAGTCCAATGCAGCAAGACAAAGCAATATATAATGTTTGTGTTATGCTGCAAAAATAATGCTTTAAGTAATATTTTTAATTTATGTTAACTGAAATCACTGGGTGTGTGCAACACTGTGTTGTTACCTGGCTTATACATGCAGTTATATTAATCTTTTTTTTAATATTTAAATATATGCCTTAAAAATATACCTGAATTTAATGAATTAGCATGCAGGTATTTAATTTTAAATTGTGACTATATGATTTTAGTATTTAAATGTAAATAGTGTGATTTTGTCCTAATTTTCTATTAAAGTGGTAATATGTGCATGGGAAAATAAACTAACATTTCATTCACATTTATAATTTTTTTCCAACTGCTTCATTTTTTTGTCTTTATATCTGAAATGTGTCATTTAAAATAAATAAATAAATAAATAATGCTAATTACTTGCGGCATGCGTCCCTGGGTCGTGGATGCGTAAAGCTGCACCGGCCGGAGGAACGGGACCGGGCAGCGGAGCCGCGCGCCGGGACGAGCCGCCCGCAGTGAAACCATGGGTGGCTTGAAGTTTTGACTTTGTGGTCCCTTTAATATACTGAGGGACGGCAGTTTGCCTTGCTAAGATATGGGATTAGGAGTATTTCTGGTGAAAGAGGAGTTAAGTCTGGCTGGTGTGGACGGTCCCTCCCCTGCAAAAGGCTGAGACAGAATTACAGCTTGTTGGACCGGTGTCCCGCTGTCGCCATGGAGACGGATCTACTTGGGTGTTCCAGTGCGCGCGCTGCCGCGCGGCGGAGGAGCGTGTAGGTGCGGCCGGCCGGCACCCCAATGCGCATAACATGCGTCTCTGCAGAGCAACACTACACCTGATTTAATGCGCCGATATATAACATGAAGAGCAGAACAGTTAAAACAATTAATTATCCCCATTCGGAGGCCGTTTTATTGATTTATCCCGCAGAGAACAAGCCTCGCTGCAGCTGGCCGCGTCTGGGCATCCAGATAAAATATTGCATATAGGTTTTATTTACGGTTTTCACTCCTTACTGCGTAAAGCTGCTGCCGCTTTTGCCCCCGCTATCGCCTATTCAGCTGACGCCCATGGGTGGGTGCGCATATGGCTTATAGGGTTCTGAGTCATTCATAGAAAACAGAGGCCCAAACTCGCCTCGGCATTAAAATGCATCGCTGTAGGGAGAATGTCTCACTTTGGAGGTCTGCTACAATTATGGAGACTTATTTACAGACATAAAAGGAGAAAGGGCAAAGCGCCTGTTGTTGCAACATATGCTTATTTTTTTGTTTTTTTGTTTTTGTTTTTTTTTAACTGATCATTGATAGGGACCGAGACTTAGAAGGTCTGTACTTTCTATTAAATACATTGTCGCAAAATATAAATTTCAGAAGAAAATATGTTATAATGCTGATAGAAGAAAAATATGCAAAGCATTTGGATGAATAATGTGCACAAGGATGCATTTATAAAACTATGAAGCTTTATCCATCAAGCTATGATTTCATGGATAAACATGTTTTTTATGAGCTACTGATGGGACCCTATACCTCACATCACAAAAAATAAAATAAAATAAAATAAAATAAATCTGTTTATTGGGTTGTTTCCCATTCAGCAATAGTATAGTTTTTACGCGTTGTGGCACATATTTGCTCGTCGATGCATGCAAAGTTGGACATTAGTTATATTATTAATCCATCTTCTTTTTAATACATTTTACAATTTATAACTGAGAGGCTTTCCGTAAAATGAAAAAAATCCATAACATTTAAAAAGCACAACAGATAGCAAGGAAAAACCAAATAGTAATTTTATAAAGCGAAGCCACAATTACGCACTGGGTTAAAAGTAGTTTTTTCACAGCATGGATTATCAGACTTTATGATTGTTTCTGGGGTGAATTCCAGACGACCCTTGTTGATTAAAAAAAAATGCTTCTCCTCTCAAAAAATGCTTATTTCTTTTGCCTCTATTAATAAACTGCAGCGACCTGCAGCCGGACTCGAGCTGCCTGCACATGATGCGTCTTGCTGCATTTTGCCTTTATGGAGGGAGGAATAAAAAGGGAATGTCCGATGTTTAGGCCTTAACCAAGATTAGTGCGAATCTCTAATGCGCGAATGAGAAATGCAGAAAATCAGGTTCGTGTTGTCAAAAAAAAAAAAAAAAAAAATCAACAGGCTGGTTCATCCTTTTCTGCAGTTGCTATAACAACAGATGTGCTTGCCTGCAATGTCTTGAAGCAGGACCTGCAGAGGTGTCAGGCTGTTCCTCCCTGCTGGAGGGAAAAAAAAAAGAAAGACAGAAACCAGCCTGGATGGAGTTGGGAGATGCATGGGGAAGGTGCGCTCGTGTGGCCTCGGCGCACTTTTGTCCGCCAGTACAGATTGAGGTTGGTTACCTTTGAACCGGCAAAGCTCCAAGAGGCCATCCACCGTCTCAGTCCGTGCCAGAAGGGGCTTGACTGGGAGGTTATCCCCCCTCCAAAGGGTCGGAGGAGAGACGCGTCCACATGCAATTGTTTAATGCTGCTGGAGAGAGATTTTGGAGAGCTGCCCATCTACTTCCAATTTAGGAGCTGCTTTTCAAAAGCGGGCACTTGGGTATTATTATTATTATTATTATTATTATTATTATTATTATTATTCTTTTTTACTGTCAGTTCGTCTTCCAAAAGTTATTTCTTCATTGATTTAAATTTGTATTCCTCTGACAAATAAAGCTAAAATCAAAATTGATTTATTGGACTTTTAAAATCTGAATCCAAGCAGGGTCAGAGCCGCAGAAAAGCTGGCTTTGTTTTACGTCAATGCAACAACAGTCATATCAATCAGCCACACGCTGCACAAAATATCCAATTCAGAGAGACATCTGGTCCTCATTGAGAATCATATGTCTCTTGTCAGGTGAAAAGATCCGCTACTTGCACTTAATTCCTGGATAAAAACAGCAAAACTCTCTCAGGATATCAATATGATTTTTTTTTTTAATTTTGCGCATAGAGATTTTTTTCGATTGCCGAGAGGAATAAGGGAGAATTTGTGTTAAAAGGTACAAAATTTTGATGGGTTTTTTTTTTCCCAAGTAATAATTTTGCTTGAGACATATTGAAAGGCGTGCTCGTGGCAGTTTTTCTGCAGTGCAGTAGGATTTCTCCATCGTGCACCTCAGACACACACAGAAACTTGAAGCCACCTCTATCACACAAGCTGCAGATCCCCTCAGCTTTGCGCCACCCTGTCGTGAAATCCAATACGTTTCTCATGAATTCAGGATATCAGCCTCTGCCCCTCCTCATCATGCATTCCCGAGAATTGCCATCAAACTACTGCCGTCCGCATGCGTAATAAAAAAAAAATACAAGCAGCACACATGTATAAAGTTTCAAGAAATAGAGATATTGGCGCGTAAAATAAATAAAAAGCTTCATACCTGTGCAAAATAGCCGGTGCTTGTTGTTGGCAAGCCACACAGGAGCCCATTGTAGAAGCTCGCCTTCTGCCTTCTGCAAAGGGCTCCAGACATCACGGCATTTATTTGAGCTCAAACTCTGTCACTGTTGACTTTAGCACAAAGCAAAGATTTCACTGCCCCGCTAGTTAAAAAAATGATTATTTTACAGAGATATCGATCAGTGTGCTATAAAAAAAAATCAGCTTAGCATTATATGTCTAAAATGAATAGAACGAAATTTAATGTCTGTGTAAATTTACAGAGCTGCAGCGTCCTATTCAAAGTTTACACTTGTGCAATTTGGTTTGTGTGTGTACTCTTCCTATATGTGGGCATAGCCTCCACTCCATTGTTTACTGGCTTTGTTTATTCGCAGATCACGCTGTTTAAAGTACGATCTGTAAAGAGGGTCTGGAGAATAAACGCACACTTTAGGCCCTACGTGTTCAGAAGTCGAAGGGGTGTCATGTGGTCCTGCGGGGGAAGCCGGAGCTCGTCCCCGAACCATCGTTTCCCCCACTGGCCTTGGATTTGAGCGCAGCGGGGAAAGACGCGGAGGGGAGCCTGGATTCATTTTAGACGACAGCTCCAGTCTATCTTATCTCACAAGAGGAGGAGGGTCGAGCTACTTTAAGAAATGGGGAGGATACAATGGACCCCCAGATTGCAGGGGAGAGAAGTTAGAGCATCACATTCATTCGGCTCTGTTCCCAAATCAGCCCCCTTTTCCAGCAACCATTCTCCTGCGCCACGGGACGCTGTTTTATGTGACAATGACGCGTAATCTCATTCACTGATCTAAACTTTGTGTGTGTGTGTGTGTGTGTGTGTGTGTGTGTGTGTGTGTGTCACTAGAGTGAGACGGCCTGTTTCTGTGCGTAACGTGGGTGACTGACAGGCGCGTATGGTGGTTTGAGTGACAGTGACTTATAATATGTCTCGGTGCATGTGTGGGAATTTGAATGGCTGATTTAATGCATGTACACACACACAGGGTTTTACCAACTCTTCCCACACACACACACAGGCTGCCTGCAGCTGGATTTGTGAGGTGAAATAACTGTGTGAGTTATTTGCTCTTATTTGGGCTGCCTTGTGTAAATTTCTTCCAAAATTACGCAACATTCAGATAGCTTTTTGAAGAAGAAAAGTCCTGATCCGGGTTGCTTTTATAGATTTCTCTCAAAAAAGACAGCAAAGCAGCTGATGCGTTGGATAAACCTTTCTTTCCTCCCTGCATAAATATCTAAATTTGTGTTTGGGGTTAATGAGCATATAATTGTTTTGTTTACATTCCCTGCTTGACAAACTGAGAGCATTGTTCCCGGTTTTATCCAGCAAAGCTATTAATCCTCGCTGAAAGTATGCGCCTTATTAGAACAACACATGGGTAAGAATAAATCCCAGAATTTACAAAAAAAAAAAATCGCTTTGAAACTTATTTTATGCGCCAACATGGAATGTATTTGTGTTTTTTTCTTTTACGCACGCCAAAGCTCGATCTAAGCAGTTCAGCTGCATCTGCTTCCTTCCAGATAACTGTTGAACACCGCATGTGTACAACAAATGTCATTTCTACTCAAATAAATACATTTCGATTTCTGTCGAAATATATCTGCTTTCAGTTTTTATAAATTCTGTTATGATATGGATCTTCACGAGAACACGCTTGAAATACTAGTTCTGTCTTAATAATAATAATAATAATAATAATAATAATAATAATAATAATAATAATAATGGTCAAACGCTGTTGTGTTCAAAAAACAAAACCAATAACACTTTAATATAGATTCTGTTCTTGTCACTACAAGAATACACATATACAAGCCATAAATAGGAATTACACAAATGATTGAACAAATCCTGCGAGGCATTTCAAATTCATTCCCAGTGATGCAGATGGAGGCTATTTTACAGCAACTTTATCTTTGGGGTCCATTCCTGAAGCAGACTTCTGAACAGATCTGGTCACATTATCGTCACTTTAATTATTATTATTATAATTATTAATATTATCGACATCCTCTCTCAAAATAATTAGGCTACGAACAAACTCGACAACTAAAACGGTGGGAAACGTCAAAAATATCTGAAATACATATTGTACACAAAGTCTATATTTTTTTGTTTGTTTTGTTTTTTACAAATGTACAAATCGAATGCGAAGAAAGTCCACATCTGCTGGGAGGGAAGGCAGAGTTTATGAGGAGTTCATGATCGGCCTGGAATAGACACCTTGATAGTAAGTCGTGTCGGGTATGGATGAGGAATCCAGGCCGGCTTTCCCCGCCATGGAGCCCATGGACAGGGCCCCGGTCATGGGGGAGCCGTAGCCAGAGTAGTGCATCACCTGCTCGTAAGTCTTTAGGTCCATTTTGTGATGCTGCTGCTCTGAGGACATGAGGTTGTTGATGGAGAAGGGGTGGTTGAAGGAGTAGTGGTGCTCCGGCTTCAGGTGGGCGTCGTGCGCCAGCACCGAGTGGTGCTGGGACATGAGGTGCTGGCCCTGCGTCACCGGGGAGGCGGCGGTGTGCTCCGGGCTCAGGGCCTGGCTCGTCTTCATGTCCGACAGGGACCTCTTGTGCTCCCCGGAGGAGGAGTTGGAGTGCGGGGACTCGTTGCCGTTGCAGCTCTCGGAGCTGCTGTTGGAGGAGCCGCCGTCTCCCTTGCGGCCGGTGTCCTTCATGGCCATCTTCTTCTCGCACTTGAAGCGCTTCTGCCTCCTCAGGTAGCAGCCGTTCTCAAACATGTTCCCGGAGTCCGGGTGCAGAGTCCAAAAGGAGCCCTTTCCGGGTTTATCCGGCGACCTGGGCACTTTGAGGAAACAGTCATTGAAAGACAAAGAGTGGCGGATGGAGTTCTGCCAGCGCTGCTGGTTCTGTCGGTAAAAGGGGAAGAGGTCCATTATCCACTGGTAGATCTCAGCCAGAGTCAGCATCTTGCTGGGGGACTGCTGGATGGCCATGGTGATGAGGGAGATGTAGGAGTACGGGGGCTTGGCGTGCGTGTAGCTCCTGCGGTAGGTCTTCGGGTCTCTGGACCTGTTGATGTTCGACTGTCCGTAGATGGGGCTCATGGCGTTAATGTTGGTGTACGATGTCAGCGCGTTCATGGACGCGGGCTGCGCCGTCATGGGGCTCATGCTGGGGCTGAGGGCTGCGCTCATGGCCGTCATGCCCGCGCCCATGCCGTTCATGGCTCCGGTGCCCGGTGACATGCCCGTCATGGAGGGGCTCATGCCCGTGTTGACGTACGACATGTTCATGGAATTGGCCGTCATGTTGGCCGTGGTGCTCATGCCGGACATGCTCATGTAGGTATTCATAGAGTTCATTCCCAGGCCCGTGTTCATGTTGCCAACCGAGGTGTAACACTGCGAACGAGGGAAAGAGGCATTCATGAGTTTCATCCGGCCCCGGCATCATACAATGAGAATTTACATGAATCTGTAAGCACTAAAGCATAGATCAGTTATTCTCTGATAATTTAAAAATCATACTATTATTATAAATTCATAAGAAAATTAAATAATATCCATGCGTAATTGTTCGTAAAGGTTGAAATCGTGCGTAAAAAAAAAGTCTTTCATTTAAAACATCCTCCGATATATTTAATAATCTATGTCATGGCAATAGTCTGTGAAGTAAATCGAATTAAAAGATCCGCAAAAAATGTGCAGTGTGGATGAACGCTGACACCTAATAACACAGCGCCCGCACTAAATCCAGCCCGCAGCCCCGCATATCCCAGCCCATCTCCACCAAGTCAAACAGCACAGATGTTTATTGAGAGCAAACGTGACTAAATTAATCCGATTCGGTAAAAAAGACACGTATAGATTTGTGAAATTATAATCCGAGCGAAAAGTTTTCCCCCCTTGTAACATGTCAAGCAACTTTGTTAGGATAGCGCGCTGCGTGGAGATGGGGGAGGATTTGGAGGCGCCTCAAGTCAATATTTGATCACAAAGTTAATATTATCTCAGGGCTAATATTGAGTTGTATAAAATGGGATCGGCTTTAGACGTGGGGAAAAAATATATATTTAAGGTACCCACCTCGGGCTCTCCGTAGTAGGTGCTCCAGTCGGTGTGTTCGTGTCCTTCCATTTTAACTGCTCCAAGCATCATGGAGGACTTTCACAAAGCGTCTCCCAGCAGTGGAAAAGCCCAAAGTGTCTCTAATAGCAGGTGACTGGGGACCACTGAGTGTGTTCTGGTCGTCGGCGTGTGTCCCTTTCGTCGAGGACTGGCGCATGTGTCTTACGGAGGCAGCCGTGAGACGCGTCTGTCAGTGACTGGAGTTCAAATGACGCTCCGTGCTGCTTGTTAACGCTGTGATATAGCTCTGTGCGCCAGGCAAGCCTCCAATCCCTACTTCTACGCCTTGGGCCCTATTTGAATAATCTCCTCGCACCTAGGCGTGAGACTCCTCAAGCTTCCCCCCACCCCCCCTCCACCACCTACCCACCACTCACCGCCCCAATTGTACACCTGCGCTGACTGAAAAGAACAGTTTCATATGAAAAGCTTCATTATAAACTAATCTTATTGTATTTTGGCTGGGGTAAAAAAAAAAAAAAAAAGAATGAAAGAAAGAAAAAAAGAAGGGGGGTAACTATAAAAGGAGTGTTTGGCGCTCTTCCTTAGTGTGCTTTTCATTACGTACATCCTCCGACGTGCTTATTTCACTTGAGATGACTTGAAATCATAATCCAGTTTTTATTACTGTGTGTTCAAAGCATGCATTGCCTGAATCTACATATCACTGAGAGATGGTGCAATATTAAAACATGTCAGCTTTTATTTATAGATATAGCCTGAATGTGTGTACATTTTGACATAAAAGAACTGTTTTCTGACAAAATGATTTTCTTTAAATTCATGCGTTATTCTTTCAAAAGTGTGTTGCTTGTAATTCCAACAGATGTGTTTACAGGGTTATTATACAAATCAAACTTCTGTGCGTTAACCTAAAGGCAGCAAATACCCTATAGCTGATGCGAGACTGCATGCACACACACTTTTGGTGTACATTCAAATGATTTCACCTATTTTTAGTTTTAAAAAGGTTTATTTTACAAGACAAGCCTTAATATTTTTTTCTCTCCAGAAATTTAAAATATATTGTTTCCACGTGTTTACCATTATTTAATATATACAACATGTCTTCATTATTTGGCAATTATGTCCCAAAAAAGGTGATAGTTTAAACCTAGATTTGATGTTTGTAAATGTTTTAATTGGGGTTGAATACACCAGCCACAGCTTTAGAGCGCCCTCTCTCGGTTGTTGCCTCAAACTGTTTTTGCTATTTGTGTGAATGGAAAATAATTGAACTCGTGTGTGAAATGTTTTAAAACTGTCAGCTTTAGTTTGCCTTAAGATTTTTATAGTAAATATAATCAAAAATAATTCAGAGTTAGAGTGAAAACCAGTTGCGCATTTACATATGAATCCAAGCACTTTTACGCACGCCTTTTATTTGTTAATATGATGGCATCGATTTGACTGAAGCAGCTTCATAACAAAGGTGGTGCGCCTTTTTTCTCTCTCTCTCTTTCTCTCATATTGGTTTAGGTGAGGGATTTAAATAGCGGAGGTCTTCCCCCGTGTTTTGGTGCGCCGTCACAGCCGCAGACGGTAAAAAGGCCCGGAGCGCAGAGAGGCCCCTTAATTCCCGCAACCCGTACAGTATTTGTATGACACAAACATCAAGGTGAGGGCTGCAGAGCGCTGCCAGCCACGCGTCACTAGTTGTACATCTATTTGACTGCATATTTACGCAAGAGCATAACTATCAGTATAGAGCCCCATTAGTAAAGGCGAGCAAACCTGTCGTGTTGACGAGGGACTAACACAGTCTGCTTAACTTGGAAATGAGATCATGAGAAAAAGCTCTGTGTGTGTTTGAGGATTTGGGATTGCAACCGGCGGAGAGCTGGAGGTGGTCAAATGTGCGTTTCTCGGCTTGACTCAGTCAATATGAGTTTTTTATTAAAAAAAAAAAAAATCACAATTTTTTTTCATTAATGGAATCGTCAACACGTCTGTTGTGATAAAACACAGTGGTCTAAATATTTACATTTTGCTATATAAATGTAATGTATACTCTGAATTAATTCTTCATGGAGCATTTTGGTCTCAAATAGTAAGCATTGTATTTATTTTGCATACATATTTTTCTTTTTTTTTTAAAAAAAAATAATGACATCTGTGGGTCGTGCCTCAGGCTGAATCTTGAGTAAAGAACAGGGGTTCGACTCCCTGGATAGACTGTTGATTGCAACTGGCAGTATATTGTAAATAATATAATCGAATAGTCTTTGTTATCGTCATACAGTGTGTAAAGAAATTGGAGAGCTGCTCCTCTCACAGTGGAGGCACAGAGTGTATTCTGTCATACGAAAGGCCATAAGGTCAATATCAAGGTTAGAATATGCAAATATGTATATAATGTCAAAGTACACCAACCTGCCATTTAAAAGCTTGATTTTTTAATACATATTCTAAACCTGTAACAGACATTTTCAGACGCTTCTCTTCAAAAATGTCACCATAAATGTAAATACTCCAAATAGTTCGAGCTGACTTGAGTGTGTTACACAAGCATGCAAGGTGTTTTTGAAAGGAGAGAAAAGAATTGGGCAAGTGGGTGAAAACTAACCTCAAATCTTTTTAATGGAGTAAAATCCAGTGTGCATGTTGTAAAGAGTATGCACCTTTGATGTGGCCATTTTACAGATTTATAGACTGAAACCCTCAGTATTTTCGAAAGGTCCTTGACCCGCATGACATTATGTTCCTGAATGAAACAAGTTGCTAATTCCACTGTTAATCATCAACCTGCCCGAGTCCCTTCACACACGGGTGAAGGTCACATTTTGGATTCAGTCAAAAACAAAAAAATAACCCTCCTGTTTTCCATCACCGTTGTCTATTTCTTCCATTTTCTCTGGTGTAAGGTGGGGAGTGCCTGGACGCCACGCAGTCCACAACAATACCTGCCCTGTTTGCTCTTTCTCGTCAGGTTAGAAGAAAGTTGGGCAACACGGGTTTAGGTTTGCAGAGGGATGTCAGTCTGACCAAATCCGGGCTGTGCTTCAAGCTGTGCAGAGGTGTAACGTGGCTCCTCCATGTCTCTGTTTGACTTGTTGATGCACTTAATCATCATGAGGCGAAGGTATCGGTAATGGCTTCAGATGACTTTCATGATCGTCAATTGAATGTATTTAACAAGAAGAAGATTTTCAAGACGGAGTTGATGAAGTTCTGAGATGTGGAACAGATATTATCACTACACAGTATCTTCAATTTCAATAAAAACAGCAGAGTCAGCATCGCAGTTGCAGTCAGATTGTGTGAAACTTGCATCAGCGCTGCAGTAATTGGATCTTTACCACACTGGGACTTTGCAACTGGAAGTCGGATCAAAACCGAAGATTTGGAAATCCTCATTTCACCTAACTGAGGTTAGAGAGCTCACATAAGTTCACTAAGCCAGTTATTAAAGAATATTAAGTTCTTCTGAAACAGTTACTTGCTGTAATACAACACATGGATGGATTTCGTCATGCTTTTTACTTTATCAACGGGTGCGAGGACCGAACAGACTTTTTAAAAGCAGCAGTTTATTTGTATACTGTAAAGAAAATGTTTATTGGTAATAAAATGTCAGAAATGTCTTAATTACACAGATATGTTTTGCTCAGGTGATCATCAGTCACAAAATTGGAACTAACAAACTGAAGAACAGTTTCTGTTTGGGACTCTAGAAAGGATTCATACTCACATGTTCACAGGAGTGAACTGCTCCACACTAACACAAGTGTAACACTCACACCTGATTTATCATTTTGTTAATTTACTGATTTACTACTTTTGTCATTTATTCTGGCCATTTTCAAACTATATGACTTTTTTAGTTTGTTTTTATTCAGTGAATTACACTTTATTCTTGGTTTTCAATCAAATCCACTGGATCAGTGTCTGCTTTACGATAATAAATTCATCTTATTTTGAAGCCTTATTTTATCATGCAGTGTTATGGCAAAAAAAGTAAAAGCTTTTAATTGATAAATATCAGTATTATCCCCCTGTTTCATATCCTGTGGAGTCATTAAGCTTTGGCAGGCAAAACACTCATCTTAAAAGTCTTGATCATACTTTTGTTTTTCCTTTGATTTCAGCATTTCACATCTTAATTCATTCTGGGATTTTGTTTTCGGCATTAAAAGTTTTTTTTGATTGGAGCGCAGAGATCTGAAAGCGTCTCTGAGCAAGCTGCTGCTGCTGTGTTTGTTGCCAGTCTTTCTGCTCCTCTCTCAGGTTTTCACAGCCCTGTGCACACACTGGAGCCGACGGCAGAGCTGCGTGTGCTTTACACTCAGAAAGTATGCGAAGGAGCCCGTCTCATACCTCGAACCGTGTATGAAAAACACCTCGTTTTTTTTTTGTTTTTTTTTTTTTTTCCACCCTGTAAATGCACATCTGCAGTGCCGTGACCCTCGGTGCTCCTCCAGCTGGGTTTACCACCTTCTTGATCAATTAGCCTCCATGATGACGAGTGCTACATTTCACACATTCGGGTGTCATTCCTTTTACTGGTTATGACAAGGGAAGCCACTAAGTGGTGAAAGTTTAATGACTCAGTTAAAGAAGTGAAAGCTCAGCACCTACATGAGCGAGGCCCTAAAAAAGAGACACTTGGGAGGTTTTCCAGAGTGCCGGGCAGGGGGATGGAAGCGGGGTCAGCCCTGGTCTGTGAGAGGAAGGCGGATCTCTTCGGACATTCCTTCAAACACCCCGGAGCTGTTGGCGGGAATGTGTTAACTTTAAATTTCAGCTTTCAAAGTAAGGATGCCTTCTTCTTTTCTTTTTTTTTCTTCTCTCTCCCAGCTGAAATTAAAAGATGCACCCAAGAGTGTCTCATTGTATCCTCCTGAGTACACCCCGACACACAAAACAGCGCAGGGCAAAGGGTTAAGCATGTAATTCATCAAAATAAAATTAATAACAAGAGTCTTCCTCTTGGAAAGTATTGGGAAAAAAAAAATGTTTGCTGCCAACTTGCCTGTGGTGACAGTAAACATTCCAGAGCCGGGCTGGAGTTTGGACTTGCCATTATCTGCCACAGCTGTGACAACGCCTGTTGGCTGCAGGTTTGTGGCTGGCCACACTGTGTTTACCTGGAAATGAATCTGAAAAGCGGCTGGACTGGGAAGGCACACAAGCCAGCTAAATAAAAACCCAGAGTGGTCATTGCGACGGGATGCAGTGGGAGGGAGTCCAAAGTTATTGCGCTGGCCCCAGTGGGTCAGGGCGCAAACACAGGCGTAAACGCTCTAAGGATATCCTCAAATACGCACCTTTTGATATTGAGAGGAATGTTGTGGGGCATGCCATTCGATATGCTTTATGTTGACTGTATCCAGGGCCCGGCGCATTCAATACTTGGCTCTTGTCATGTTAAAAAAAAGAGAGGCTGTGTTGACCGCTGCCCTTCATTTATCAAACAAGGTGACAGTTTATCTATTGGACCACAGGAGTTGACCGAGGAAGGTGGGATCCTGAGAGATGCACAGATCAGATGACACCAGAGGAAGCCTTTTGCACAGATCACAGTCTTGGAGAGCTTAAAATGTTGCAATCTAGTGTTTGGAATTAAGCAGGTTTAGATAGTATCTTTCAACAAGACATCCTGGCTCGGGGGTTCAGTTTGAGTTTAAATTGAACTTATAAATAATGAAAAAACATTCCCCCTTATAGTCCAAAGAGATAACAATATATGAAGGCAGAATAGTCCTTCCTGCAGCCTTCAAGATGTGTGTTTTAATAAATTCTCTCCGCTCAGATCTCTGTCTCCTGCAGTGAGCCCAGTGAATGGATTAGAAATACAAAGTTACTGTTATTTAGAGAAAAAAATATCAGAAAGGGTCTCCTGCAGTCCAGAATAAACCAGCCGGCAGGATGAATTCTTAACACGTCAGCCAAAGCCTCCCCTGAAATATAAAGAAGTGAATTCTCATAGATTTCAAGAAGATAATCCAACTTCCTGAAGCTTTATGAATCAGGTAGAAGACTGAAAATTCATGTTGCCAGGTTGGGAAACTGCAGATTTCCTGCTAAACAGCATCACTTAATGAGGACTAAATGATATAAACAAAAAATTCAGTCACTTTCTTCAGACATACAATCTTCAGCCTTTTTATCATCTCATCCAAAGTGATCCATGAACACAGAGAGGAACTTTACTTTTACTTTGGATGTTTTACGTGTCGCATAAACTCCTTCACCCCGATGCCCTCAGATGTCATCTCTCCCCGCAATGCGATGTGCTGAACTTTCTAAAGAAACGTGGCTGGGATGTGTATTAGAGCCTGAAGATTTAATATCACCAAATCAGCACATTGTTATTCATTAGCGAACCAACTGCAGAGTCAATACACATTTAATCACAGACTGAAGGCAATTAAAGCAGGAGGGAGGCCAGTAGTGCTATGCTAATTAAAGTGCCACGCTCCCACGGGACTCTCTGTGGCTAAATATCACTACAATCAAGCCCATGCGGTAATCCGTGATGAGCTATTGCCGTTCAGATGCGGAAAACGCTGTCAGATCCCCCGTCAGTGTGGACAAGAGGGCAAAGCAGGCCCTGTGATTAAAACATTGTGTATCCGTAATGGTCTTGCTAATCCCGAGTGTCTCCAGGGAACACAAGCACGCATCCCTTCCATGACAGGTAACTCATCAGATACGACTGTCTACTTCTGAGTTGATTTAAAAGAGAGAAAAGAAAAAAAGGGGGGAAGTCATCCACATTGTTCAGGGTTCTTGGATCTGCCAGACTGGCTGCAGCCAGCCTCTTGAGAAAACATGCACACACACGCACATCTCTACATCTGAGGGTCCCTTTTTTCCATCACTCACACAGTCGGCCGGCGAGCGAGGCTCATATCTGCCGGCGTCTTATCTGTATTCCAGCCTGATGGGGAAATTCAAGTTTGGGATTACCTCTGACTGCTGACCTGAACCTATCTGAGGCAGCCGGCCGGCCCCGTGCTTTCATTTTCCTCGAGCTCCGGCGCGGCGCACCGCCGAATCTCACCCGCTCTCTCTGGAGCCGGGCATCGCCGCATGCATACCTAAACGCCGTGAAATGTGCTCCCCATGTGTTGCATGCATGAGCAGAGAAATTAAAAGCTGATAGTGGGAGAGAGAGAGAGAGAGAGAGCGAGACAATATCTCCAGCCTTCTCCCGGGCAGCCGTCTCCTTCCTGTAACGACCGAGGGCCCATCCATATGCAGATGGCTAATTTGTAGTGTTTACAGAAGAGGCCGACGACTGGCGGCGAGGGCTGAGAGAGGCTGCCTACGTGTCACCCCAGGCGCCCGCTGTTAAAGCCTGCCCCAACCAGAGCAGCGGCAGAAGTGTCCAATCTGTGTTTGCTTACCCGTGGACGCCGATGGCCGAGGCCCGGCCTGCTGGCTCATAAATTTAGCCTTTTTTTTTTTTTTTTCTTTCTCTCTCTCTCTTTATTTTTTTTTTTTAACAGGACCCTGACAGCTAACAGGCTATTGGGAACAGGGGCCCAATGGCACAGCCACTCAACAGATTAGCACCTCATCAGCCTCCTGCAGCTTCGAACAAATACCCACCCTGCCTCCTTCAAGATACAATGGGGCGGCCATCGCTAAACAGCCCCCCGGCAAGGGATATCCCCCCCCCCTCCCTCTAATCCAGCCACAAAACTTCCTGGTCTGGTCTTTCTCTGGGGCACAGCTGCATCAGGGGGGCCTTCCCTGTACCGTGAGCCCACCCCAACCCCAATTGGCAAGATGCGTGTATTTCAGGTGAGCAAATATTGCCACTTGCCTGAGAGTTCAATGGCCGTCCCTTTTTTTTTTTTTTTTTTTTTTTTTTTTTTTTTTTGAGGCAGGGGAGGGAGGGGCTGAGGGAGGAGGGGGGGTTGCGTATTGCGCCTTGCAAGGGGGTACACATGGCCCCACACAAGCACCCGGACCACGGGACGGGTCAGGGGGATTCTCCGAGCACAGCTGGAGTCAGCAAATCAAACGTACCTATACAGCTCGTATGCATTTTCCCCGTCAGGGACGCCATTTCCTTACCTTTCATTTCCTCTGCGGGCAACAAAAGAGTGACCCGGTGTCCCTGCATGCTGCCACACACATAGCTGTTGCCCTTTTTTTTTTTTTTTCCTGGAATACACACACTGAGGAAAACTTATTGACGTAATATTATTTTATCATTAACTAAAACTCCCAAACAAAACGGTTAAAATTTAGGTTAGTAGGTAAGAGGTAAACATGCAGAGGAACTGAAAGTTGATCTTGTCAGCCACTTGTAATGTTTTGGACTGCTTTGTCTCCATTACACAGACTTGCAGTATAAATACCCTCTGAAGTTGTGTCTATTTGGCACGAAGGTCTCAATGTGAAAATAACAAGGACAATACTGTGTGTCGGGAGACTGTATCAGAGATCGGAGTGTTTTTTTTGGTGGGACTTATGCCTTTTATTAGAGACACAGAAGCAAATAAGGCAGTTGTGCTAATGCATGTGAGTCAAAGCAAAGCAATGAGTGTCTGACTGGTCGTCTGAAAATAAGGAAGCACATGCACCAGTGACCAACAAAAGAACCATATTTATAACTTCCTCTTTTGTGCACATCTTTTCTTCAGATCCTATAACACCTATTAATGATATATAGAACATTTAGATTACCTTACTTCCTCAATACGACCATCAAATCTAAATAAATAAATCCAGTCAGTGTGTTGGTAGACAGGTCGGCTCAGTGCAGAAAGGTACTGTTTTTCTAAGATTTGTAGCGTTACGATTAATATAAATAACTGTTATACGGTCATACGGTCACACAGACGTCGTCACACACAGTCAGATCCACTTGCATGCACTATTTAGACTCACCACTTCACCGTGTTTCTGGACGGTGGAGGGAAACAGGAGTAACCAGAGAAAACTCATGCATGAACAGGACAAATATGAATATGCAAACTCTGTCAGACTCAAACCAGGAACATTATTACTGTGAGGCAAGAGTGAAAAAACTGTACAGCACCGTGTGTGTGCTATAATTACTGGAGAATGTGTGCTCTCTTCACAGTTTTAAACAGATTTCATTTCCACATAAGATTAATTTTTTGCACAAAATTTAAAAACTCATACAACTGAAGGGTGTAAAGAAGATGTTTTATACACGATCACACCATAAATGGCATTGGTTTTTGTTTCTCTCATTTCTGTTTAGTACTTACATATTTATGTTTTTAGTTCCTGTCAACATTTCCTGCGAATGTCGTATAATGAATAACTATTTGCTGAGAGCCGGCATTGTGAGGATAAAAGGCCACCAGCTGAATGCCACACCAACAAGTCCCTCCATAAAGGCCGACAACCGCAGCTAAAGAGTGCAGGGCCAGCTTAGGTAAAGGCTACCGAGCCCGTGGCCGCGGCCAGCTGTGTATTGGGTCAGAAGATGATGTGTCAGTGCAGACTGAGGACCACCTTCATCCCTCCCCCTCCTCCCTGGAAGTCAAACAGAAGTGCGGGGTATAGCCGTGTCCTGGGAGGCCTTCTCTGCCATCACAGTGAAATGGAACTGGCCCAGAGAGCAAACAAGATCTGTCCCCCATCTCTCTCTCTCTCTCTCTCTCTCGCTCTCTCTCTCGCCCCCCTCACACTCAAGCCCAGACCAGTCTTGTCTGGGTGATGGGTTTTTCTGTTGTTCTGTTTGTTTGCTTGTTTGGTCTGCAGCCCATGGATACCCAGCATGGAGAAGTGGAGGAATCGAGGAGAAGAGAGGGGAGCTGGCTGCGGTGGGGGGTGGCGGGCATGCACGACACGCAGACCTCCCCTCGAGGTGACGAGAAACCTGCCGAGAAGCTACCAAGGCAAAGCTGCTGGACAAACACAGGCAGACCCCGGGATCAGGGCGGCACAGACTCAACGCTGTCTGTGATCTTTCAACAGGAAATATCACTGACTCAGGGCTTGTTACAGAGTTTTAATTCACGCAAGCGTCATTAAAAATCTCAAAAATTGAAATGAGGGGTCACAGTTTGCTCCAAACCAGCTGAAATTATCCTGCATGCACTCTCATTGTGAGACTCTCAGTATCTGCTTTGACATTCCTGTTTAAAAGATAGTATTTCTTACAGTCTGTGTGCAAACGAAAAGAAAAGTACTTTCATTCTATAATAACCTAATGCTTCATCAAATGCACTTACTGAGTCAACTCCAGCTTTGCTCTTTCAGTAGATAAACCAACAGAGAGTGACACCTTCTGGCTGTAAGGAGAACTGTTTTGTCCCTGAATCCAGAGAGAGTAACTAACTCGGTGGAAGGATTGTTCACACATTTTATATCCGAGGTGCGATCAGCTCCTGAAGCAGTCATCCACTTTCATTCTGACGATGTAGAACAGGAATATGCAATATTTAATGCAAAAAAAATAACATCCTCAGTTCCACAGAGATACAGTATGCTTTGAACTAAAGAATTCGCTCTCAAAATTCCTTTTATGGCTGAAAAGAAGCCTGGTGTTTCCCACCTCCAGTTATCTGTATCTGATTCAGAATAAAAACATCAACTATGCATTTTTAAAAAGGTACAAGGCAACATCTTGGATTAGTAATCAGTCCAAAATGAGGAAAACAGGCATAAACACTCATTCACATTCACACAGGCCTATAGAATCACAAATTTACCTGCTGTCTCTATAATATAATATAATATAATATAATATAATATAATATAATATAATATAATATAATATTTGATCTGGTTTGATGTGGAATGTAAATAAATGTAGGTTAAATGACTAAACTCATGTTAATTTATACATTTATACAATGAAACCCATAGAAAAATGTTTGTGTTGCTTAGCAACCCTCATTTTGTGGTTTAGTGGAGGCACTATTTGTTTTGTTTGAGACAAAACAAATGATTCATTTCTACTTTTCCTGCTGTCAACCTCTATATGATGGATCCGGCATGAAGCCAAGTCACAGCCTCATATTCATCTTGTGTGATGTTGCCTTGTATGGTTGTATTTGGTGTCTTTACCTGTACGGCGCTGGCATCTCACTTACTCTGCTGTCTTTTAAAACCTCGATGAAACCACACACAGACGAGACCCACATGCAGCCAAAAGACACAAGCAAATAAAAAGTAATAGAAACCATTCGACGTAAAGCTGTAACCTGCCTGATCTAAACATTTTCTCTCTACGCGACATTGGTTAGTTGTTGAAGAAGTCGTCTTAATTGTCCACCCTACTTGTGATCCAACTGTGTTCTGTCTGGCCTCATGGATAAAACACTGAAGCTTTCAGCCAGAGGAGGGAGACATTGCTTCTTTTTTGAGTCCTTCAAGTGAAGCTCCACTAAATCATAGCAAATTATGAAAGACAGTTTTTGATGTTCATTATTAAATCTCTAAAGGCTGTTTTACTGACAGCTGCGTTGAGGACCTGCTCAGTGTATAAAATGCTCACTCCCACAGAGGTTAATGGGGTCGTTGGGTCTGCAGGAGTCCACATCTTGAAATCATTCAGACTGATAGACAGCAAAGAGCAGTGTCAAATATCTATCCCAGAAAAGGAAGAAAAAAAAAAAAAAAAGGTAGCACTGCAATGTGGCCAGTCATGATTGCAAGCAGGGGTCAGTTGATATCAAGAGAAGCACGCTTCAAACACTTCAAACACTCGTCCAAATCAGTGACAGCTGCCCGTTCTCTGCAGCGGCGGACGATAAACGGCACCTTCAAACAATGAGCCCATTCAAGAAGCTCAACCCAAGAGGGAGACGATTCATTCATACAGGCTGGAGCCAAACACACACTCCATGCTTCAAGTGTGGGGGGAGGAGGGAATCGGCGATAGCTTTTATCATCAGGGATTTCAAAGTCCTCCACAAACCCCCGCGTCACCACCACCACCCTCTTTAACTGCACCATTACTGGCCCTGCGGTGAGCGACTGGCTCAGCGAGCGGCTCAGCGCGGTGCAGCAATCGCATCCAGCTGCTGGGAATGGGGTCTGACACGAGAAGTCCTGACACACACACACACACACACACACACACACACACACACACACACACACACACACACACACACACACACACACACACACACACACACACTCGGTGCATGACACAGAAAAATAAAGGCAGTTGCTCCACAAATGTGAAGCCTGGCCGTTCTTAGATGTTTTATTGCTGAGCACTTCTTTGTGATGTCTTCTCCAGAGAGGGGCTGCAGAAATTAACTTCATTTCTTGTGTTGTCGTGGTTTGTGCTCATAGATTGCATTTCCTGCCTACACATGAGTGGTCTTTGCTTTCTTCTTACATTCCAAATTCGTGCCTTTAAGGTGCTTTTCTGTGTCTAAATTCTCCGTAAGTGTGATTCAGAGAGTGTTTGGTGATGTTCTCTCTTTGTTTGCCCTGTGATGAACAGGTAATTTAGGATTTACCCTGCAGCAAATGAAAGTTTTGGCTTTATATGCACATGCAACTTACAATACTCATTTGTGTATGCTTCAGTTAATAGAGTCCTTGTCGCTTACTCAGAATGTTTCAGGTTTTATCCCCCATCGCCCCCTGTCTGTATGTCCCTGAGGAACCCCCAAATTCCTCCTATTGGATGGATTTAGTGTCCTGTCATCAATGAAGTGTGAGCGAATATTACAAGCAATGCAAATCACCTTGGTGGCTGATGAAACTGGAATATTCCCTCCAGTTAAAACCCTTCGATAACGGTGTAAGTTAGCAGTCAGTCCAGTTCCATTCAGCCAAAAATAGAAGCTTAATCGCAGAAAAAATTATGAACAAGTGCTGAAAATTCTGGAAATTTCATGGATACACTTCAAATGAATTATGTATATCTTTCTGTAAAGTTTGGTGTTCCAGCACTGTGAAATCCGAAGGCAGACAAAGTCGTAGCAATGATGGATTGAGGAGTGCACAGAGAGAAAATGCTCCAAGACACATACAGTTAAGGTTTTATTCAATTAATATGTACTGAAATATACAAAACACTGACACCTGCCAATCCAGCGGCAACAGAGACGGAAAAAAAAAAACAACAGGACAACAGGAACAAACTCCCAAAAAACACACAAAGAGAGCAGACTACAAGTGTGTAGTCCTATAAACTCCCACATGAACCAAACAAACCGAGTTTATACAGAGGGGATGCTGAAATGACCTGGACCAGCTGTTTTCCAAAGTGTGGGGTCGGGCTGCTCTCTGAGGGGCTGGGGGGGGGGGGGGGGGGGATGCCTTATCCCAGCATGATGTTTTTGACTCCTCTTAATTCTTGAGAGAAAGAAATCAACAGGCTTTCAAATTGAAAGCATCTGCCGAGCACAAGAAGAGTTATTCTTTTTAATATAATTCGATCCGAACAACATCTCATAATGAGAAACACATCTGGAAGTCCGGCATTCACTCAAAAATGAGTCCGTGGCGTGAGACAAAGCACGCGGCGTGTGAGGATTGCGTTTGGAGCCTCCCACACTTTGAAAACCCCCTGATACAGACAACACAAAACAACCGACACCAGCATCTTTGTTCTAGTTTTGGCCACCGACGGCGACGCTTCACACACCTGCAGAGCATCAGCAACACCCAGAGCTGTCGAAGAGTCACATTCACTGCCAGACGCTCGGGGGGGAAAAGGACGCAGAGACGCAATGTAAGAGCGCGCCGCATGTTTTAATCTCAGGTCCAACAGGAGGGTCGGCGCCGTTATTGCATTTCGACAAAAGTTCATCGCCTTCAAATGAAATTCACACTGAGAAAAACAGTTTGGAAACACTGAAATGAGCATAATGTCTCATCATCTCTTGGTCTCTTATTGGGAGCAGATAATTCCCACACATGACCTTTGACCTGTGGTAATAAAAATACCTGCTAAGACGTCAAATCTCGGATGACTTTTTCACTGAATTCCACCGATTTCACTGCTTTGTTTTCTGTAGCAGTGAATAGTGTTTCTATTCAATCGCTATGATCAATAGTAATATAGTGCAAAAACCTACAATACTAAATACATTAAAGTAAAAAAAAAACAGACATACAAATGCATGTGATGGTTCCAGTTTCATACCAAAGGACAGCCTCACAAACTGTTCGGAGATGACAGCAAACGCGTGTGTGTTTGAGTCTCGGACCAGTAATCCCTTGTGAAAAGTGCCCTTTAATCCTGGTGCGAGCATTTCTTTTTTTCCATGATCAATAACACAGCTAGCATAAACTCAGGCTTGTAGGGAATTGCGTGTAAATTAGCTGTATTACGTTCAACCTTTGGTCTTCGATTGTTCTCAAAACCGAGCGAGTCCGTGGAATGTTTTCTATAGTACAAAGAAGAGAGGGCCCGTCTCTCTCCTCACAGTTTTCCTCCTGTGATCCGCCACTCCACCTGCTGGCTGTTTGTAGCGCTGCATGGCGCTACCGAATCGGGGTTTTCCCCCCCTTCTGAAGCTTCCAGAGAGCGACTCTCCTGCTTCCCTCTGTTCCCACCGCAGACAGTTCTGGAGGGAAAACCTGCCGCTCCCAAAGCCTTTGTGCGCAAAGTCCCCAGTGACAGTTCCTGTCCCTCATATTTAAGACGCAGCATCGACTCCCCCCCTCTGCCACTAGGGGTCCTCTTCCATGTCGTCCAGGTTGGGAGCCATGATGAAGTGCTTGGGGTAAACCAGACTGTGCTCGTCCGCGTACTCCTCCCAGCGCGCGTCGTCGCTCTCGTGGGTGATGTAGCGCTCGCCTCGCCGCGTCTCGAACTCCCGCAGGTCCAGCCACGTCTGGTAGTCCTGAGGACAGAAACCAGGACGTTCAGGTTCTGCCCGGAGGGAAAATCTGCAGCTCTCACAAATGTTTTTCCCTATCGCAAAGGAAATCCCAACTTCTTCTTTTAACATCACAGTTACCTGATCTGAAATGAGCCGTCCCAGTTTGAGACTAACAGTAGGAACACAAGAAAAAGAAAGAAAAGGATAACAGTATGCAGTTCAGGCTGAAACTGGAGACTCACTGCTCTTGCTATATCTGCCTCTATTCCTCTCTATTATCTGCAGAAATCACCCACACCTGCTCTGCATCTGTTCGGCAGTGGAAAATATTTACCAGAGGAAGAGTGTACTACAGTTTCCCCTCAGCGCTCCAAAAGCAGGCATTCCAGGTCAATCGGTGACTCTAATATGTGTGAATTCCAGTGTGTGTAACCTGCCTTCACCCACTGTGAGCTCAGACTGACTCAGAACCCTGCACCAACGAATATCAGCCTCCAAACGTTTTCGGTCTATTTGCCACTTTACACTCTTCAACTCAGATAACCTGGTGAAGTACAGCTCCAATATGCTCTTATTATCAGCTGTGACAATTACAGTAGACGAAGGACTTCTGAAGCCACACAGTTCAGCAGTATTTTCAAGCTCCATGTGATCCTGTCTGTACGGCAGTCATTCAAAACGCAAGAACAAAAATCGTTTAAAGCTCAAAAAGCTCCTCAAATGAGCCAGTATACATAAATATGAGAGTAAAAAAAGAGATTTGTATCAAACCAATGAAAGAACTGAGGAAGTGAAAGCAAATTAAAATGTAAAACTGATGTTAACCAAGTTGAATGAATTGATTTGGACAAAGCAATTTCAGATTTTCATTCTTTAATGGAGCAGATCATAAAGTCACATAATTTCGCTTTGAACCCTGGTCATATATTCCTCTTTAAATTACAGACTGTCAAGCCAAATATAATTTCCTCTTCAAATATAATTTCAGTCAATTGCCCTGGATCATAACCTCCTGCTGTAAAAACATGTAATTAATGACTTCTAGCCAGTATAAGCTCATGTTTCTCATAATCTCAAGTCATGGCATTTATTGGATTGAACTGATACATGATTGACATTTTCTAAAAACTAGATTTAAAGAGGCTAATGGGTTGAGGGAGTGTGTTACCTGTAACCAGGGGTGGCTGAGACACTTGTCCACGCTGTACCTCTTCCTCATCTTGACTTGAAGGAGATTGTTGATCAGATCTGTGGCTGTGAGGAAAACAACAGAAGACGAGTAAGTGGCCGGTATGCTAAATATTCGCATTAACACAAGTTTTGGCTGCGTATTATCGTGAACACTATGTGGGAGAAGGGGAAATGCTGCTTGGACAGTTGGTGATTCATCTCAAAGAAACCTCAGTGTAAAGTTCAGACGAGCCAGACGTGTAGGTGGGGGTGTCAGCTCTGCAGCGGCGTGTCTAAATGTCAGTTTGACAGTAAACTACCGGAGCAAACAGGTCACCTCCGGCCCAGATTATATGAAGCTGCGGGGACTTTCATGCCGGACTCTGCCTCCCTACCCTCGGTGGAGATGTCCTTCCAGGGCGTGGGCGGGTACATGAAAGCGGCGTTCTGGATCTGGTCGTTGATGTCCTCGTCCTCGTTGAAAGGAAAGGTGCCGCTCAGGCTGACGTACACGATGACCCCCACCGACCACATGTCCAGGGAGCGGTTGTAGCCTTTGCTGCGCAGCACCTCGGGGGCCAGGTAGGCCGGCGTGCCCACCACCGACCGCCGGAACGACTTCTCGCCGATGATGCGCGCGAAGCCGAAGTCACACAGCTTCACCTGGAGAAGTGGGATCAAAATCGGTGAACGTGTTCACACTAACAACAGAAAAACATAGACGTCAGTGCTTACCTGAGGAAACGGCTCTGCGGAGGCCAGTAGTACATTCTCAGGCTTCAAGTCACAGTGAACAATATTTTTGAAGTGCAGATGTCTCAAGGCCACGAGGATCTGTTGCAAACACACACAGATTCAGCTAAAATAATCCAGATGACAGCAGTGTAAACTCTAAAGCTATCGAGCGTGCTTTATAAACACTGCGCTGTTTGTATAATCTCTGGTTCTGCCGTATGTAAATATAGTGGCAGTATAAGCACACTGATGCCCGTAAATACTCCCATCTTGACCAGTGCCTTCACATAAGGACACATGATCTCATCTCATCATCTGTATTCACGAGGCCTGGCGCACGCCGCGCATGTCTGCCGATGGCGCGCTCCCAAAAACCACAGCGCGCCTGGCTCCCCTACCCTGACCCTGGCTTCGACAGAAGTCCCCCCGGCCACATCAGAGCCCGGCCGGCCGCAGCTAATGGGGCTGTTGTTAATGGCCCCGCTCCCGTTCGGGAGTCCGGGATCCGTGGAGGGGCCCCGGAGCCCCGTCGCTTTCTCTAATCAGGCCGCAAAGCCGCCGGCGCGCTGCAGGCTGTAATCCACGGCCGAGGAGGAGGCCGCCACGCCGCGCACGCCAAATCCCGTAAACATCCCTCCCCTCAGTCCGCTTTGGTCGGCTCACCACAAGAGTAAACAGGCCCCAGAGCCGGGGCTGAGGCTCATCGCTCCACAGACGACAAGACAGACGGACAGAGGGGAGAAAGCTGCTTTAGAAAAGGAATGAGACGAAAACACCCCAGCAGGAGCTGAAGGAAATCTCACCGGCTTGCAAATGGCAGTTTATATATCATAATATTATTTATTTTGAGGTTGAACGGACAGTTTCAGTTTCAATTATTTTTGAAATATGAAACAGTTTTGGTTTTAAATCTTTTCAAAATGCTGCATTTCTGCAATAAATCATAAAACAATGTCGCCTCACAGTGAGAACGTTCTGGATTTGATTCTTTTTTTAGTCATAATTTTCATGTTCTTCATGTGCCAGTTTTCATCCACTGTGTTGGAGGCTCTCTGATGACCCTTTCTGTGAATGTGAGTGTGATCAGTACGCTCTTTGTGATGGCTGCTAACCTGTCCTTGGTGCACCTTTGGTTTTAGTACTCTTAAATTAGATAAAGCAGACATGGAAGCCTAAAACTTACAGTTACTGGGTTAGTTATAGGCCAGATCGCGTCAGTAAGAAAATGCAATGTCTGCCCTGCATGTTTGTGCTTCTGCACCTTTTATGTGGTGCAGCTAAAGGCTAAAATAAATTTTTTTAAACAGGTTTTCTTGGATCCCACGAGTCGAAAGTCTGCTTGTTCAATTGAATGTGTGTAGTTTTCTGTCCTAAAACCAACCGGAAATGAATGGTTGCAAGTCTGGCTGAAAAAGAAGACTTTTTCATTTCCACTGTGGCCTTTGCTTTCTCATTTTGGCTTTTTCTCTATAGACTTTACAAGAACGTAAAGTGCCGTGAGATGGCTGTGTTGTAAATGGCGCTGTATCAATAAAACCAAACCGGATGAAATTTAAAGCTTGAGGGAAGAATGAGGTAATGCAAGAAGGTTAAACAGCCATTGTGAAGCAAGCACGCACACACACACACACACACACACACACACACACACACACACACACACACACACACACACACACACCTGCGTGACCAAAAACTTGGTGATTCGCTCGGGCAGTTTGCTCTTCTCGCTCGACAGGATCATCTCCAGCATGTCGCCGTGAAGCTTCTCCATGACGACAAACACCCGCTCGGGCGTCTCGAACATGCACTCCAGGTTAACGATGCCCGGATGGTGCAGATTCTGCAGAAAGACACACGAAGCATGAGACACACATCGCTCCTAAAACGTATTTTTTCGACTGGACAGTGCCATCACCTGTAATATGGCCACCTCGTTCCTGAGCTGGCTCTCTTGCTTGGTGGGAAATCTCATCTTGTCGATAACCTTGATGGCCACGTCTCTGCTACTTTTTCTATGTTTGCCTAAAATGCACATTCAAATAGCGGCGTTACATATCGTTCAGTTCACCCTGGAGCTGCAGTATACAATAAAGGAGACATACCTCCGTACACGATGCCAAACTGGCCGGATCCCAGCACTTCATCAGAGAAGATTTGGTACACCGAGGCAATATCCTGCGCACAGTCAGTGAATTACAGTGTTTTACTCTTTTCTTGTGGAAACATTCAAGTTAATTTTCCATGCTGCAACAGGCAATCAAGCGACAGTTACATCATCTCTGGTTTGGCGGCACAAGTGTTGCTCTCCCAAAATGTTTTCTGGTGTTGCCAAATGTTTAACTTTCACTCGTTGCAGAAGTGGAACTAAGTCAGAGAGACCGAAAAGAAACAGTCTGCAGCTTCCCCATTTCCACTGGATGCTGGAGTAAAAGAAACAGTAGGATGTGATTTCTGATCTCACCGCAGCAGCGACTTTAATGGAACATAAATGCATGAATTTGCAGGCTGTGCTGGGAAATTGTGCAAGAGCGTCGCGGAGAAGAAAGAAGAAGTCTCATTTACCACATTCTCCTGGATCTGGCAGTTGGATACAGATATGCTGATGGACAGCTCTTCTGCAAGAGAAAGCACGCACGATGTTTCCTACTTTCAACAATAGAAGAAGAAGAAAAAAAAAAAGAAACCCTGCTGCTTCACGACCCACAAAAGCAACCAGTGAATCCTTAAGTAATCCAAGTCAGGGGTGCATTGCTCACATACTAGTACTTCTGTTTTTTTTCCGCGACCTTCTTCGGACTTATCGCAGCTGCATGCAATAAGTCACAGCTTCACATAATGAAGCATTTTATTACACAATGAATTGGCTATAAAATTGATCTGGAAAGCTATGTGTGACCGAACAGTGCAAGTATGCCACGCATTTCAAAACTGAGAATCCAGACAGCAGCAAGGGGGGGGTGGGGCAATCCTGCAGACTGGCCAATGGGAAGGCAGCGAGAGGTACAAGCCAGCAGGAAAAGTAATGCTGGAAATCAGTCAGCTCCTGTCCCAGAGAAATCTTTCAATACAGGCCTGTGTGCATCCATCACAGTATGGTCCACTTCAGTTACAGACATTTCTATTTAAGGCTTCATTAAATAACTAATTATTCCAGATAAGTTAAAAAAAAAGAGTAATTTTGAATGAGAAGTAGTTTCAGAAGTGATGTAAGTTCTCCAGCGTTGTGCAATGCTAACATAACGTGTAATGAGACGCTCATGTGAAACCCATGTGATTGATTTGTAACCCCGGACAATAACATCTCTGTCCCGACCAATGAGAGCCCAGCTCAGTTTCTGTGCAGTCATGTAACTCTTCTCTCCAGAAGGTGACTTCACCGCCTCACTTCCTCCAGCCTACAGACACTAATTCAGGGCTTTCCCCTGCAGTTTAAGACATTTTGCAAGTCATCAAAGGCTTTTGTCTCCTTCACGCTAATGTCACGAAAAGAAAGCTCTCCTTTGTATTTGTCTAACCGCAGACTTTCAACACAGCTAATCAAAGTCAGCATCACTTCGTCATGGCGCTTGTAGGCACAAAGTCAACTTCTTCTCAAGGCAAGAGAGAAATATTTGAAGAAGGGAACGACAAAACTGTGAGATTGTTTGGTTTTTTTTCAAGCATAGGAGTTGAGATAAGCTCCACGTACTGTGATCTTTGCCCTGGCCGACAGCGCTGGCCACGCTGGGCTGCGGGGTGACGGGCATCAGCGCCTGGCGGATGGCCTTCTCCCAGCCCTGGGCCACCTCCATGCCCACCCCGGAGGCGGCCAGTGCCGGGCTGTGGTAGTGGCTGCCGTTGTGCTCCCCCACGTAGTAGACCATGGTGGCCGTGATGATCTCGAAGCAGTGAGGGTTGCTGCCCTGGGCCAGACTGCTGTAGTCTCTGGACTGCTCCACCTGGAGGATCTCCGACAGGGGGATTTCCTGCAGGACCGGAGACAGACGGCTAATTAGAAAAACAGGCTGAAGGAGAGAGAAATGCTATATCATGTGTTTCCCTGGTAGGTTTGGTCTACTTTTCTCAATATGGATACTGACACTCCTCTCAGTGACATTAAAAATGGCCAAAACACAGGAGCACATGCTGAAAATACATTAATAAAGGCAGACCTATAAATTATTACTCCAAAATCACACAAAAAATCTTCAAAGTACACATTATGTAGCTTCATTTGTTCAAGCATCAAGCATCATAATAATAGTCCTCCCAACCAGAACCTGCCCAGTTGCATCCAAACGATAAAACATCAACAGGTAACAATCCAAAATAACCCAGGTGACACTCACAGCAGTCCCAGCTCTGACTCTGCCCTCGCCTCTTCTCTCTCTTCTGAGCTCAGACAGAGAGGACAGCGGCAGCGCACTTTAAAAGTCCCCCCTTCCCCTTTCAAACTCTCAAATCAAAGACAGGAGGGAGGGTCGGAGCTGAAAAAAACACGCTGGATTTCCAGCCAATGGGGGCCGGCGGAGGCGCGCGCCGTCCCCTCCGCGTGGCTCACCACAGAGTATCGGATGAAGTGCTTGTGGTTAGCGGGGCCCGGTCACGTGAGCGGGGCCCTGCGGTGGCCCGAGCGCTCTGGTTCCCTGATTACAAGGCAGGGCCGGGCCGAGCTGGAGGGCCCCTCCTGAACACGAGCCGCCGGCGCTACCGCCAGCCACGGAGACGAAAGATGAGGCAACTACTGTTCCACAACAGTGCGGCGTGTGAGTGTGTGTGTGTGTGTGTGTGACGGGGCGCACTGAGTCTGGCAGAGACAGAGAGAAGCCCCCTCACCCCATGAAAGGTTCTTCAGAGAAAGCCACAAGTACAGGGGTCTCGTCTTCAAACGAGCAGCCGTTATGGCTTCCAAATGGTGAAAATGGCTGCCATGCCTGGCGAGCGGGCCGCCACGAGACCGCCACTAATCAGATCGGAGGTAGAAAGAAAGAGGGGCGAGGGGAGGACAGTGGCCACACACTGATGCGCAGCAGGCTTCAGACAAATGAAAGGCAAATGCCCAAGACTTCCCGGATACCCCCTCTTTAGAGAGACCCCCAGAAGGAAGCGCAGTCGTTCTACTCACATTAAAGTCATTTGCAGATAAAAATGCTCTGATTTGAAGGAACGAGGCGGGGGACAAAGAGCAAACGCCGCAGCATAAAACGAAGGGATTTACAGCAAGCTTTCAATTAGTCCCCTGAAGGTTTTAAGCATTGCTGAGTGCCAAGTTGATAATAAAGAACCACATAAAGCTGCCAGTAAACACACCCCGAGGACTCGCTCCCCGCTGAGGTTTCCTCTCAAAGACTTTAGTGGCAGGGGACGCAGGGTGTGACAGAGTAATTGGAAGAAAAACAGAGTTGGAATTAAGCTTTTCTGGCTTGATACCCAACTAATCTGAATGGAAACAGTCACAAAGCAGAGATGTGGGATGTTCATACGGCTGTGTATGGAACCACCTGTTTCACCAGAGTGAAGCAGCGCACCTCCAACCGCCGCTCAGGGAGGTGTCAAATTCTCCAAACACACAAAGCGACATGAACAATAAAATCATTACATCTCCCTCTCATTGCCCTCTCTCCACACACACACACACATGCACGCACACACACACAACCACTAATACACATGTGGAAGTCTTTACCTTACAGGCTGCAGTTCCCTCCCTCAGGCCTGGGCATGTAATTACTCCACTGCTGAGCCCCTGCGGCGGTGTAATGACTGGCTACGGCGCTGCCGCCGAGCGGGAAGTGTCACACATTTGAAATGATGCCACCGAGCTCAAAGCTTGGCCCGAGAGCGATGCGTGATGGAGCGGCATATTCCCTGCAGTGCCACATCAGTCACTCATCACCAGCGAAGAAGAGAGTTCGTCGGGCTGCTGCCTCGCTCTGTCCTGCTCGTTTAGACGTTTAGCATCGGCCAAAGCTTTAATCTGAATGGAGCCGCAGCCCTGCCACTTCATCCATTCATCCACTACGCTGCTCAACTTAGGGTCATCGGGTGCTAAGTTCAATCCCAGATGACATCGGGTGAAGGCAGGGTGCACGATCAACAGGTCACCACTTCTCCACAGTGCAAACATCGAGAGACAGACAAGCAAAGACAGACCACTATGACTAACTACTACTTCACTGAGTGGCACGCAGCTTGGTTACTATTTCCCTAAACTTCTGTTTACCGAAGGAGTGCCATAATAATCCACGTTCGGCTTCATTACAAAAACCAACAACAACATCCACACAGTGGCCCAACATGCACACTTTTTTTTCTGCATTTCTGCTTTTTTTTTTCTTCTAAATATTTCCAAAACTGAAACACGGTTTCTTTTGAAACATTGTGTAAATGGGGCCTAAGAAAATACAAATAGTAAAGGAATACAAATACTTAGGCATCATGATTGACTGTAATCTCACTTTTAAAAATCATGTCTCCAAGATCTGTAGAAATGTAAGGTCTGCTTTGGCAAATTTTCGTCATCTTAGAAATCACATGACTACCAAAGCTGCAAAATTGTACACGTTTTCTCTTATTTTATCCCATATAAACTACTTCTTATCCACTTGGTTTACTGCTAACAGCACTACCTTAACACCGGTCATGTCTCTATATAAACAAGCTCTCAAAGTCTTGGATAAAAAAACTGAGAGCATACCATCACTGCACTATATTACAAAAATACAGACCGTTAAGCTGGGAAAATCTCGTTATTTTTAAAAACTGTTGCCTAATGTTCCGGATATGTCAGCGCTCTGCACCGCCTCCGCTTTGTGACTTAATACATTTTCGATCCCCAACGACTGGAACTAGAGGAGCAGTCAGAGGTGACAGTAAAATTCCTCTCCTAAGGAGTTCATTTGGACAGTCTGTGTTCTCTTACAAGACAGCTCAAGAGTGGAATGAGATCCCACAAAGCATCAGAGAATCCAGCTCATACATCTCCTTCAAAAACAAACTTAAGAGTTGGCTAATCGATAGTCAAAGATGTGAACATTGAATTCTACATCCGCTGGGGCCTGAACTGGTCTTCCTTTTCTCTGATCCTGAGCGTTAAACATGACTGTAACCGAATGAATACGATATATGTTTTGTAGCAATTTTGTGTATTAATGAGTAAATTATTTATATATATTTTTAGCGAGTATGAGATTGGGTCACATAGTATGTACGTATATAGCTGTTTATTTCATGTATATTTGTATTTTTATTGTTGATCTGTATTCTGCACTTTGCATTTGTATAGTATGTATCATTTTTATCTCTTCCCTACCAGGCACTGGCCTTTTAGCTCTGGCAGGGGGGACAGACGATGTAAACTAGCCTTTTGGCTAACTCGGGTGCATTTACATTTATTTTTTATGTAAAATGTTTATTAATGCGCAGTGTCCCTCCGAAACAAATAAAGGAAAATGAAATGAAAAGTAACACCAAAATTCAGCATAAATGTTCACTTTACTGTAAAACGTGCTAGCAGCATCTTTGTCCAACTAACCGATGAAGCTTCAGCCAAGCTTCAAGTAAAACCGACATCAATCTGACGTTTTTAAGGCTCTTTTACTTGTTTTTAAGTTAAAGTCCTGAGGAATCCTCAGGGGGTTCCTCCGCACTGGGGCCTGCTGGTGGCGCTGTCCGTAGGTCCCCTCGGTCCCGTAGGTCCTGGTTTGGGGGACCCCCCACTTCGGTGTGGGGGGGTCCCCCTGTCTGTCGGAGTCGGGGGGAGTCTGGGTGCCGGTGCCCCTGGCGGTCATGGCTAGAACTCACCAAAATAAAGTTTATACTCTAAAAATAACTACCTGTTTGGTTTTGGTTTTTTGCATCAAAATTCTCCGTAGACCCACTTTTTATTTATTTATTGTGAGGAATTTTTAGTTTCTTCTAAAACCCCCTCCAAATGCCCCGCTTGTTGGATCAGTGACAACGCTGAAGCTAAAGCGGGCGCTGCCGGTGACGAAAGCCTTTCACTTCGCGCAGGGAAGCGACCGGGCCGCAGGGTGAAAACCACAGGGGAAATTTCAGCGCGCCAAAACTGACCTCAGGACAGTTTACAGTTGCAATATGACAACCCTGAAGCTGACTCAGGCACGGCCGCTGGTTAGACCTTATTTACATGCCTTTCATTAAATGTGACAGACAAATATCCACACAGGAACACGAAAGCAGGTCACTCCTAAGCAGCCTCAGAAACGCCACTTCTGAATGAGAAGACAGCAGGACAGAGTTTCTGTTTCTAGTGGAAGAGAGAACTGAGGGTTTGAAACTTACTTTGTAGAATTTGGCTCCGGTGTCGTTCTGGAACAGACTCAGACTCTTGCTGTCCAGCCTCCAGTAATGTCTCTTCCGCTGTTAATAAAAAAAAAAAAGGGAACATAGGAACATAGTCAAATGAGAATACCGAAACGGCAAAACATACGCCACCTGCAAACACTGCAAAAGTGCAAGACACGACCCCCCAGAGGAAGATACCTTTTTGTGCTGAATTCATGACAAGTTTCCCCCAGCATACAGGGGGAGCGCAGTCATTTCAGACTGGGCTCCACTGTTGGCCCTTTTCGGGGTTATCAGTCTTACCAGGTTGTCCCTGCTTGTATAATGAACCATCCAGCCCTCCTTCACCACAGTGGAGCTCCGCCTCTTGGTGTGTTTGATGGACTGGACCACCCGCATCAGAGGGATGTTGCTGCTCGTGGAAGGGCTGCACACACACACACACACACACACACACACACACACACACACACACACACACACCACACACACACAGGATTTTATTGATGGTTTTCATGATTGCCATTCACCGCTGACTGCCAGTGTGTTAATACACCAATAGGAAGTACATGAACTTTTATGTGTTTGCTTTTCTAACCAGCCAGTGTCTGGTAGGTCTTTTCCTCCCAGAAATCCAGGATAGGAAGTGACTTTATGCTCACAGCAAAGACAACACTGCTGGAAACATAAAACTGCCGCTGGAGAAGAATAAACAGAAGCAGGGCAGTTAGACCTGCTCGATAAAACCCGACCACAGACAGCGTCTCTGGTTTGATTCAGGCTGGTGACATTAGCTGAGGGTGTCCCTCCCCCTTCCTTTTTTTTTTTCCCCCCTCCCACTGTTGCTCTTTGATGAAATGCTCAAAGGCAAAGTGCATCAAAAAACAAAAATGAAAGTGAGCAGCCAGCCAAGAAAGCTGCAAACACACAGCACACACTGCCACCTAGAGAAACTGAACAACCGCCTCATGGTCCTGCACCTCCGCCATGAAGGCAAATCACAACTGAAGCCTTTTAATGCAGATGCATTCAAAAATAGACTCCTGCACTGGTACAAATATAGAGTGAGGCTTAATTTTCTAAGACCTGTATTACAAAAAAGGTTTCACAGGAAAAAGTATTGCTTTTATGGAGAAAATAAGTTGTTTTTTTTGTTTTTTTTTTTAAATAAAGAAGGTAAGGGTCAAATGCAAAGCTGGGAATAACACCAAGAGCTGAATATCAAACTCCCAAGAAAGGAGGAGCCCATTTATTGAGACCAAATTGTAGGAAAAAAAAGTCTTATATTCAAACCTCAAGTAATCGCATTGTTAATATAATTGATATCAGTTTGAAATGTGACTAAATGTGACCACTGGTACCTGATGGTCTTGATGGGCTCTTCGTCTTTCTCTCTATCCAGGAAGGGAGAGTCCATATCAAACATCCTCTCATCCGGGGTGGACGGTTCTTCCGGATCGTCCAGTGATCGGCCACCGTCCATGTCGCTGCTGTCCACCTCCATGTTGTCCATGGTGGTGTCCGAGTCTGGCCCAGGGCTGGCCGGCTCTGCGCACCCACATTAAAAACCAGGTGTTACTGCAGATACTGGAGCAATTATGCTGCTGTTACTCTGAAAGCGGGTTTACAACTCACCTCCATTGAAGTCCACCTCCCCCAAACAGTCTCTCGGTACCTTCGAAGCACAACGCTTGTGGCAGTTGAACCTGCAATCTGGAAAATTCCATTTCGGATTGATTTGTGAAAAATTTCCTACACTGCAGCGAAACGTGTAGAAAGTGCACTCCCGCTACGCTGTCCTACCTTTACACTGCATGCCCTGGCGAAAAAGACCTTTGAGCAGACGCTTGCAGTACTGGCAGATGGTGGGGCGCGTGTAGGTGTGGATGGCGAAGGTGTGCGGCACCTTAACCCGCGTCTTCTCCATCTTGTCCATCCAGATGGGCCTGCCGCTCCAGGACAGGATGCGCTTCCCCGCCTCCTGATGGGACCTCTGCTGCTGAGGGCGGAACGATGGAAACCGAGGTGGGGGGGAAGAAATGGAGAGAAGAAATGAGAAGAATTAAAAACCATATGCAGGAAGGACGAAGAGGGGAAAACAGAGGAAGAGCGGCCGCAGAGGGAAGGTTTGAGTGACGGAGAGAGACAGTGAGTAATGACATGGCAGCAGAAGAAAAGAAAGAGGGAAAAAAAAAATATATTTTTCATAGAGAGTTAGCATGACTTTGCCTATTATTCACAATCCTAGTGGCATAAATAAGATTATTGAATTTGTCAAGTCTACTCACACATGAGCATTTTGTTCAGATTTGGAGAAAGTGAATGGCGCCCTTTAAAAGTTCCACACAGAAATAGCAAATGATCCCTTCTTCATTTTTGTCAACATGTGAGTACATAAATCTGCACTTGAATGGGCTTTTAATGTCATTAACATAATTACATTTCCTGATGACCTTTTGCGAGGACATAGGCGAAAGTGTGCGCTTACACAAAAACAGTTTCATAAGGCCACGCTGCAGATCTCTCCTCAGGGCTCAATTCAATTTTATGCGTCAGTACGATTCTACAGCCCCGGGAGAACCTCCCGTGGACAGGAGCCAGATTTGATAAGTTCAGAAGCATGGATGGAGTTCTGTAGCTGCATGTGGACTGACTGAGTAACGTTCCTGGCTCAAACTTCGATTCAGACTCTTGTCAGCGCCGACGATTCTGACGATTAACAGACTACGAATTCCTCTTATATTGCTCCTTGTGTAACGTTTGGATTTGTTCAGCTCCGTCCGAGAAGTGTGAACTCACCTCGTCCAGGACCACCACCGCGTTCTCGGCAGGTGCCGGGCGGGGGACGGACAGCGAGGGTCCGGGCAGCGAGACATTCGACAACCGCCTCTTCCTGACGCCGGTACAGTTATTTGGGATCTTGAAGGCACAGCGCTTGTGGTAGTTCAGCCCACATCCTTGAAACGAAAACACAGGATCGATCATTGTAAACATTACTCCATCAAGATCCAATATTTCAATATCCAATGAAATGGAGGAAAGCGCTCTAACTAAAGCATTGATACGGTGCACACACAAGTAGATATACAGTAAAAACAGTGGCAAAAACCAGAACGGCATGACTCCCATATTTTCCTGGGATTTCCTAGTTTTATAGCAGTTTTCACCATTTCCTTGTAAATGCAAAACTTTTCTGAAACAAAGACGGAAACGTTTCCACTGGAAACATCATTGCTGCGGCCTCACACTGAGGTGGAACTAACATTCTGGGAAATACGGTAACCACACCAGAAATGGAAATGACCACTTTTAAAGCAGCCAAAAAAAAACGCAAACAAAAAGAGTACAGCAGTACAGACACTCACTGCTGCCACCAAACACACAAAAGTGATATTATCTAAAATTTCCATCCAGCAGTTTTAAAGTTTTATCATGACTTTACAAGGAAATCAACTTACTTTTATATTACAAACTTTGAGGACATCAAATGGAGACATGACAACTAAAAGAGTATCATTCAAATCTGGTTGGAAAATGACAAATTTAACTTTACTCCACCAAGATCTGAACATCAGGCGTGTCAGTGTTCAGACAATCTTTTGTGTATTTGTGCATCAACAACACACAACAGGATGGGTTTCCACAACTTGTCCCCGAGATACAGAAGAAAAAGTCTTCGGGACCCCTAAAGAACTGACAGTAAGGTTTGTTTGGATGATTCTAACCTTCACATTTGAGGCCCTGCCGGACCAGACCCCACAGCATCTCCCCACAGTAGTCGCAGAAGGTGGGGGCTTTGTAGGAGTGGACGTACAGGCCATGAGGTCGGATCTGGAAGTCTTCAACTGTGGCTTGTGCTAGAAAAAAAAAGAAGAAGAAGAAAAAACAATCCATGAAACTTGTGAAACTGCTCAAAGAGAACGCTACAGGTGAATAAAACTGAAGAACAACAAGCAGTAAAATTCATTTTACCACTCAGTACTGCTGTATCATCCCATGAGCTGGATCAGAGCTGGTTTTTATCCCACCGGACCGGATGTTTGGCAGTTTTTTCAAGCCAGAATACCACCCAGGTTTACTCTTGGTGTCACTTAAAGGCCAGACTTCCCGCTCTGTGTGTTATTTCAGTGTCTGCGCCGATGATTCGGACTTCAGTTTTATCTTCATCCAGTCTGATAAAGTTGTCATTCATTCACTGAGCAGTGGAGCAGAGTAACAGAGTAGCACACTGTTGCTGATCCTGTTCATCTCGACCTTCATCTCTCAAAAGATGAAGCTAACACAGTTAAGAAGCCAAAGTATTGTTTATTGTTTTCTGCCAGATGTTGTAAATACAGAAAAACAGAGACCTAAAAGTTTATTTTTGTATCATTTATTACACAAATTAGGACAAAAATATCACAATATCATAAAAAATGCCCTGTTGATTCTCACACTGGGCGCTTTTTCAGTTATGTGAATGCAATGTTTTTCTATACTGTTCAGCTCTAGCTCAGTTTTAAACAAACAAGCGTGCTGCGACCTGTTTGCTGCAGTAGAGGGCGTCACATCTGCAGTGACACAGCTTCGGCTGCTGACAGGTCACACCCAGCCAGGAACTGCACTGATATATCAGTCTATCTCTGTAATCAGCAACATCATAATCAGAGCTGCTCATACGGCTCAACGCTGTGCTCCTTATCGTGTTTTCTTCCCTCGCAGTTTGTTTTCTGTCGGCCCAGACACACTGAGCTCATCACCAAAAGCGAGGATCCGTTAATCACAGCTGTGAATCACCAGAGATGTGAAGATGAGTAAGATGAAGAGGGGATTGCTGCCAAATGTGCACAGTCCCACTGCAATCATTGATGTGGCCCAAGTGACCGACAAAAAACGCTGGCTAATCTTTTACACTCAGGTTAAGCTGCTGAAACTTGCTACACAACGTCACTTAGTGTGTGTGTGTGTGTGTGTGTGTTTGCGCCTTTCCTTTGAAAGCTTCCAGCCAAAAACATTGTTTTGGACGAGCGGATGCATTTTCAGCTGCTGTTGCTGGGAAGAGTCGCAGGCCGCTGCAACAACAAATACCGCATGTGATCGAAAGCCAAAAGCAAAACATTTCCCTGACAAATATCTGCATGTGCTGCAGATAAAGACAAGGACAATGTTTGACATGTGACACAGAGAAATGATGATCTGTTAATGTGAGAAGAACAAAAAAAAAAATAAAAAATTTGCTAAAGCAAAACAATTATCCCAGATATTCTCTGAATTCTTCCTCTTTAAGTCATTGTGTGCCGACTGGTGGCTTCATCCAGGGCTGTTCACAGCTCTGGTTTGGTTTAGAGGAGAAGAAAAGGAGCGGGGCAGGTCACATGTCACGAGGCGGGCAGCGCTCTCCGGCACTGACACATGAAAGGCGGCATTCATCAGCTTTTTCACACACGTCTGCCGAACAACTGGCCGCTTCTTAGCAGCGCCGGTATTATGTAACGGCCGCCGCGCTAATTAACATCAAACAACACCCCACATCGGCTCGGCATGTTGTTCCCCCCACCGCGCTTCTCACGAGCGCAGAGGTTTACATGAATGCGCTATCTGTTTGCTCTGGGGCCGGCCAGTTTTCCATTTGCCGAGCCCAAAAGTTTCCATCCGACAAAAATAAGTTTGCCATACTTACGACAAACAGAAGGTATTGTAAAATATCAATTTCGCACGCTCGGCGGCGGTGAATGGAGAGCCTGTGAAAGTGGGTGGGAATTTCGAGAGGAGCGAACGATGAGAACAAAGGGACAATCGGTCAAGCCAAACCTCAAACCTCATGGGCCGAGATGGCCCGCGCGGCGTCCGCTGCATCAGAGCGTGTTTACACTCGGCGGGGCCCGCTACAATCACTTACTGCAGGAAAAACAAGGCCCTTCGCTTTGAGCTCACAGCCAAGAAAAAGCCACTTCTGCCTCCCTGTTGGAGATACTGAGAACGTCTGCCCCGCTCTCCCACAGCCGCCGGATCCCACAACGCCGAGGATGATGGGAAGACAAATTGTGGGGCTTGAGAAATGTTCATATTTTCTCTTATTTCGCGTCTGTCAAGCCCAGATAAAGTGTGTGACACGCGGCGCAGACAGCCAGGCTCCCTGAGCGTTCGGCGACGTTGGAAACACGCGCAGCCAACCCGACATGTCGGACAGCGGTTTTCATCAGGTGCATCTCAGGTTATAAATCGACCGGCTTACACCTGCAGATGGATCTGCAGTGCCGGGTGGGTGGGGAGGATTAGGATGAGAGAAAGCGAATGGGGGAGCGAGAATCGGCAAGAAGTGACACAAAAGTGAGCACAAAGATAAACACAGACAGTCAGAAACAAAAAGAAGGAAGTCCTCTAGTCTTTAGTCTGCATTCCTCAGCCCTGATGCCTGAAGTATCCTCAGATCCTGAACCTATACAATCATCCTCTCTCCAAATCCCTGCAAACAATACTCCCCTGCCCAGAGGAGAGGGGGAGATATGCAGCGCAGGTGGTGTCAGGTGTTTCCCGGTGGAGACAGATGGAGCAGGAGAACAGATTAGAGCAGAACACATACTCTAAGCCTCGCGTCGGTCCCCGGCGCTGCAGAGGAAGCCGATTCATTCATCGCAGGAAACGACAAAAGAAATACCCCGACACCTGCGCGGGCTGCTACAAAAGGTGGACAATCAGATGGAAACTGTGATGAGGAAGGAGGAAAACAAAACGCGAGCTTAGAGACAAATGGAAGCAAGCGTGTGAAGCCAGCGTGGAGCGGAGTGGGCGGAGCGGGCCGCCAAGCAGTCAATATTTTATAAATGAGCACAGAGGACGCTCACAGCCAGCGTCTGACCCACTGAAGCGCCTCCTGATAAGACACAGCAGGCCGTGAGCTTAACAGATCATGTGCCGACGATGACTCGGCAGGAATGAATCTCCTGCCTATGAGTTTCAGGCCATTGTTTGGACTTCAGCGCACTTGCTTTTCAGCGTGCAGGGGAATTTTACATCCATTTTTCTCCCGTTTTGAAGCGCGACCTTTGTATGGAGGGACCCAGAGCTGTGCCAGCAAATACACGGTATTGCCGACCGAGCTGGAGAGCAGACTGGATGAAACCACTGGGGGTGGGGGGGGGGGAATGAGTCACATAACTATTGGGTTTTTGTGTTTTACAATATTTTAATTGATTGCTCAGTTGAAAAAAATCCTCCCACTTTTCTCCAGCAGGGGGCAAAATGTTTTTCCTTCATCATCTAGTTCAAAAGAAAGCCAGAATGATGGACAACTTGTAAAAATGTGCAGGGATAAAATCCAAACCTTCACTTTTTAAATGGAAATTGTTGACACATTTTGGATTTTTTTTTTTTCTTTTTTGCTTTAAAGGGAAAAGCAGAGCTGGACGTGTGGAAACTCTTTGAAAGGCTTAAAAAAGAGGCTGAAGTTCACTTGTTGATGGAGTGTGTTCATGATTCTGTCTCAGATGTGATGTACATTTTTGGGGGGGATTTGGCTCCTGATATCGTCTGTAGACATCATCACTGAACTTTTTCACATCATCTGAAGTTAAAGCGAACTAAAAACACAAAACAAAAGTCAGCAGAATCAAAGAATCGCACACTGAAAAATATCTTGTCTGAACTAAGTCAATCTGAAAAAAAAAAAAAACCACTGTGCAGAAAATGTCCAGTGCATTTACAGTCAGCCAGCAGTTTCCACCCAGAGCCCGATGCATGTGGCTTACCAGAGAGCACCACCTCGATGAGGTCTCCTTCGTGGATGTCTTCGACCGAGGTCAGGCGCTGAAGGATGTTCTCATCATTTAAGTTGTGGCGGAACAGCAGGATCTTGTCGTACATGCCAAAGAAGCCGCACTCCGGGAACTAGAGAGAAGCGGAGATAGAGGTAAAGATATGACCACAGTAAAAGATGCAAGTGAAATGCAAACCCTGATAGATTACAGTAGGAGTAATGTGTCTATATATGTCCAACGCTGAACATCTTGGCTTGTGTGGTTACTTGACTGTGGTGGGTCTGGACCGAATGGAGGAAATAAAAAAAAAAGGATAAAACTCATCTGATCATAAATCTTCTGTAAACACACACAAATCATTTGCAGTGGTGTGGGTGTAGCAGGGTTCTCAACCCTGCTGTCATGAGGAGAGCTACCGCCCCAAAGAGATCTACACAATAACAAACCAAACTTCAATCAAACTGAACAGTGTATCTACGTGTTTGTAAGTTTTAAAGCCCAGGTGCTCTACTTTGTACCGGTTTTAGAGCTAATTCTGATCCTCTTGCTTCACAGGATATCCAGGAATACATTAAACTCTTAATATAAATCGATAATACTTGCATTGATTCAGTTATGTGTTGTGCTAGCATTTTAATTTTTCTCAGCCAGCATCTTGGCGAAAGCAAACCGACACGAGCTGGTCGTGAACCAGTGAGCCGGCGTTAAGTCACGAAGGGGGCGGGTTCAGTGGGCGGGGGTGGGAGGGGAGGAGGTAAACATCCTGAGAGGAGTAGGGGAGAATCAGTGCACAGGAAGTGCAGCACCAGTCAATACTGAGTCACTTCCTGCAGCTAAGGGCAGAGCGTAACCTCGCAGAGAGCAAAGTTCTCGTCACATGGACCTTTCTGTGAAGAAAGCATATGTACACACAGCACTGGCTAAATCTGCTTTACATATGGCAAACTGCTGCCGTGCGGCGGATCAGCTGCTCGTCTTTCTGATTCCAATAAGAAACGTATTTTGGTTATAAAAGCCTTTTGAAGTGAAACATGCTGTATGTCTGTCTGGCGCTCATCCCCCTCTCAAAGGAGAACTGTGTGGGGGAAAAAGCCTCTCATCCCCTGCTCAGCACAACAACACGTTTCCACACCTGACGGTGCAGGAAAAAGCCCATCAGCAGCGCTCAGAGCTGGCGAGCGCGGCTTGTATCGTTTTGGGAACTGGGGCGCCGCGGTGTTACACTGAGGCATGAGCCCAGCACCGATGCCAAGCGGGCTGGCATTGAAGGCTCCGCCAGCTGTTTCCCCCTGAACCAGGGTCAGGCACAATGGGCCAGCGCAGAACAATGCCGCCGTGGCCCGGGAGCGGCCAGGAGCTGGCCCCGTGTCTGGGCACGGGACGCACAAGACACCTGGAGCCTTATCACTGCCAAGAAACACAGAGACAGTCAGCAAGACGGGATTGACTGTTGGCAAAAACATGAGTGTATCAGATGACTTGTGTAAACAAAGCCGGGGGGATTACACGGCAAAAGGTAAAAACGTCCATCAGCAAAGAAAGTCTGGACTCTTCAGGCTTACTGTGGCGCTTTAGATTGGATAAAGATATGCAAAGGACCAGCTCTCCCTTCCTCTTGAAACCTGCACTGTGATCTCTCTCAGTGAAAAGGAACAGTTTCCCCTCAGGGATCAGTAAAGAACAACACCGTAACAAAAAACAGCACTTCTTGCAGGGCAATGGGTTCTTCCCCCGATACACAGTCGAAGGCCCAAGAATCACATGGTTGCTTACTGTAACGTCCATGAACTGCCTATGGGTGCATGTTTAGAATCAACAGGAGGCTGGAGGAGTAAACAAACAGCCTGGCCCATTACAGCAGTACTATCAAACATAAGGCTCAGGGGCCAAATCTGGTCTGCAAGAAGCTCCCTCCACCTTGGAGGCTTTATGGGTCATTTTATATATACAGTATAAAAAATATACTGTCTCTCTCCAACTTAATCACCCCATTTCATCTTTAATTTATTTTCTATTTCTAGATCCAGATTTATTTTTTTGTGCTTTAATGGTCCATGGTGTTTGATAACTTCCTCCACCAACCCGTCCAACTCCACGCTGTCACGTTTCATTTTGTGCTCGTGGCGGCACAGTGCAGCATCCCAACCGTCCAGACAAACAAACATGAAAGCGATACCCTTTCCAACAGAATTCCCCCGTGTAAACAGACACAATCCTCATGTGAATCCTCTTTACGCGTGAAGTCACTCGCGGCGTTACTCTGAGGTGATCACCCACAAAACGCATGCAAAGTGAATGAGCAGTCTATCTGCATGCGCATGCAACTGAACAAATATTATACAAGATGTTGGCAAATCAGGCCCACAGAGGTTAAACTCTAAAGGTTGCAGCCTGAGAAATATAACAATAATCACTCTGTTTAAGCATAATAAATAAATTATTGCTATTTTGATAATGCATCTTTGATATCACATTTAAACCAGCACAATCACACTATATTGATTATGTATTAAATAGTCTATCTTTTATTTTAAATTTAGCTTTGGGTGAGATTTTGCTTGCGGTATAAAACTGAGACTTTACGGTGGTCATATGTGGTCATACAGTGCCATCCAGATGGCATGTACGGCCAGATTTTGACATACAAGTCTTCATATAAGTTGCAAGATCATCCCACAAACTGAAAGACAGAAGTGTGACTTCTAATCTGGAAAATATGACCATTTCAGTTGAGTTGAATTTCCGACACAGTTGAATGACTGCTACGAGCTACTCGACTACCAACTAGCAGAAAAACAGCAGAAAACAACAGAGTGACACCAGCACTGCACCAAAACAACGGTTGGCTGATACCTAAGATGTCATTTATGGAACAAGTCCACATTCTAACCACACAGATGCTTCAATTCACTGTTGGCTTTGTTTCATCATTTCCTGTTGTTACGAGTGTGATCCACAGATTATGTACAGGATGAGTTCTTTATTGCTTTTGCAGACTCTGACTCTGCACTTTTCTCAAGAAAAGTATCAAGTTCTTTCATGCTTACATGTTTGAAAAGGAAAAAAAAAAGGTGGACTGTTGCAGAGCTTTTTAGTGTTTAGTTTATTGGCTGGAAACTGCAATGGTATTGGCATTACAAGACAGTTAAATGAGGGTTTCATGTCACAGGTGAAGACCACTCCCAATACAGGATTCCGGCTTATTTCAATGTGCTTCCCATTACTGTGTATACTGCGCGACTGTGGGTCAAGCTTACTTTGGCGTCTTGCACCACAACACCACATTCTCCACATGCAGCAGGGCTACAAGCACAAAGCTCTCCGGAGCTTTCCAAACAAAGCTGGTGTTTAGATTAATCAATCTAAGTGCTTGCTTTGGATCCGACTGAAGGGGCATCAACCCACATTAGCAGCGAGAAACCATGCTAACTAGCATTGTGATTCTGTTGTCCTTCTACCTCTACTCCTTGTTTTTTGGAGAACATTTTGAACACGAACAAATCTCAAAGAAACAGAAATGACCTACTATTGCCCTCAAAATCCACGGATTATTCCAATTTGGCATTCAGCTGTTGAATGTCCCAAGTTTCTGTATGAGCCCAGTGAAAGTGGGCCCTGCCTGCGAACAAACTAACAGAATGCTGCCACTTGACCAGAAAAGACAATTCCTCTTGTATTTGCCACCGTGCAGCTAATTATCTGTGTTTACCTTCAGTCGGAGCTAAAACAGGCTTAGCTTCGACTCCAAAGTGACTGAAAACTTTGCTGTAGCTGGGATAGACAGCAGCTGTTTGGCTAACAGACACACAATAAACACATTGAGAGGAAATAAATTCCCCCTTAATTTCCATTAGCATTCCAACATGGCATGATATGAAATTTATTAAGAGCTCTCATTCATACTGAAAGCCCCACAGGGTTCTGTCATCAGCTTAATTTCAAAGTAACCCATTTATGAGATGTTTTTTTTTTATCGCTGAAACAGTTCCAAAGCATAAGAAACCTGATGTTTAATGGAAACTGAACATTCGGAGTGTCAAACACGGCACGTGCCTGCACGGCGGAACATTTCCAACCCTCTGCCCCGATGCCCGTCACGCTCGCAGGTGATTAATGCTACATGACTCAAACCATCAGCGCCACGGGCCGGGAAAAGGGGGGCATCCTTCCTGAGCCGGCCGCAGTGTCAACACGGGTTTTCCTACGCTGGCCTGACGCGTCTAGAGATCGGGTTCGATCCCCAGATGTGCGCGGCTGCAGCCGCCTCGTCCAGCCCTGGCACCCCGCGCAGCAGTTTCCACCTGCAGGCAGGCGCATTAATGGTCGCCAGGGCAGAGGACACCGCTGTTTTCCATGCCCCCAACTAATGCAGGAGGAAGCCAGAGGTACAAGAACAATAGATTGGCAGGTTTAGGATGCTATTTTAACAATCTGTTGTTCAGATCGGTCAGATCGAGTGATAACTGATTGGCTGAACCTGTGGGTGTGAGGCAGTTTCCGACACTCGGCCCTCCCTCCCCCGCTTGTAAAAATACACCGTTCACCTTTAGCATGTGGCCCGCCGCTGCACGCTCGCTCGCAGCCACGTCTTTTGTCGCCTTCAAACGCAGATCTGTACGGCGGGGCGGCCGCGACCACACACACACACCAAAGACCCGGACGCCAGAGGAGCTGTGTGTGAGGTCCACAAGTCAGGCTGGAAAGACGAGTCGAAAGGAGCTTTGCAGTAGTAAGCTTTTGTTAAACCGACTAATCTGCCATTGATATGCTAAATCCTGTTATAAGGAAAGAGAGCGAGAGGCGGGAGGGGAGCCGGAGTAGGGGGGACGGGGGGACGGATCTCAAAAATCTTCTTTTTATTGGAGGCCAAAAACCAATTATGTAAACGAATCCATTTAAAACTGATCTCATTTGAAAAAATGTCCCATTTAGCCCTGTTGAAATCTTTATATTTGCTACTTTGTAAGACTTGGGAAATTGCCTTCTGAGTCATAACTCATCCATGTACATTAATTTATAGATTTGACATTAAAACTAGGTAAAATAAGAGTAGCGCCACTCGACAGCACAGACAGAGGTGTCTGGGTAAAGATGGAGGCCGTGTGGCGGGTAGCATCCAGGCTCTGACAGATGGCCGCGTGATTACAGCGAGGAAAAGTATGCTGCTCGACCTCGAGCCGCCTCACACCTTTACTGGCCTGGCAGCGTTCCACACAGATGTGGAGGACAGTTGCGTATCGCTCCGCAGGCTCCACCACACATTAAACTGCACGGCTCGTAAAAATGTGCGTAATGATTCACAATAATGTGGAACTGCAACAAATATCTTCATCCACCTGGTTTATGTGCTGATGCTGCTTTCCAGTTGGGAATTCCTGACACTGAATGACGCCTCGTGAAAACAAGGATCGGGGTTCCGGTCGATCACAACAATCACAACGGCGTCATTCTTAACTTCGGAGCTGTATGTACAGCTGTATGGAACAGTCAGAAAGCCTCTACATGCTGTGAAAACATCTCGGTGGCCTCCAGAGCGCCACGGCTCCCAGTCCGCGCTCTCCTGGGACTTGGTGGTTTTACAGTTGCAAGTACCCGCCATTGCTAATGTTGACAGCGTATTTCTGTGGGTGTGTGTGGTTTCGCGACAAAAACAATCAACAGCACCCACTAGTGTCATTTCTGCGTAAATGGACGTCGATTTCAAAGGCTTAGCTGCATTAATGCGAAACTTTTCTGAAAAACGATGCATTTTCACTTCAGACGCCGTGTCAGGTCATCAGCAAGCTCTCAATTGGTCTTCATGATAGTGCAGAGATTTTAGCATGCTAACAACTTTCCTATGCTTGTTCCCCTTGAGATAGCAGGAAAAGTTAACTTTGAGTTTGTGCAGTGCTTCAAATCTCAAACATGTAAAACCATTGAGGACAATGAATAGATTCAAAATTTCGAAATACTTGTAATTTTCTCTGGATAAAAATAGTTACAAGTCGATATTCTTATCAGAATCATAATTGATTCCCTCTCTACTAATTTCAGCTCTCTGTAAGATTTTTCTCTTTTGACTCTAAATCAGTCTTCTATTCTCATTTTAGTATTTTATGCCACTGGACAATGGTTCTTTTCAGCAGACACTCTTCAAGCAGAAGTTGCAGCAAATTCCCATTTTATAATAGGAGCCAGGAAAGAGTGGCCTTGTTACCTCAGGCATGCCATTGTCATGTGATGTGTTGTTACTAATGCTCACTCACTGGATTATACAATTGTTCCTTCTTAAACTGTGAATAACTGATCAGCCTCAGCCGAAAACACACTGCATGAGTTTAAGTTGTATAATTTGTTCAGGGAATGCAGTGAGCTGTTTTTTAAAACCCATAGCTGATCGTAGGATCTGTACATCCACCAAGAATTTACATTTTTTCACAAAGAAATCGCTAAAATCTTGACGTGAATCAAAGTGTGCCATTTGAGCTGTGGAGAAAGGAAAAACAACCTCGACTGACAGGGAACTTTTGACCTGATCTGAAGTCCAAATTGGAGACAACAGGTGGAGCACGTGAACGTGTGTGAAATGTGTGGAGATGAGCGTATTTGCACTGAATGACAGATGCACGCCGGCATTGCATAAGCAGCTGGTAAAAGATTATCTAACGTCCAACGCGGAACCTAAATAATTTTCATGAAGGTACAGAGTTTCTTATGAAACGTTCAGCCGGAGTCAGGAGGCAGACGGGCCCTGGCTGTTTGGCTCGAGGTGGCAGACAGAGACCGTCACAAGACCGCTGTGTTACAAGGTGTTTATTCAGCGCATAAACGTTCCCACTGTAACCTTGCAATTATTTAACTGTACTAAGACCCAGTTTGAATTTTTTTCCCAAAACACATGAGACGATGACCCACTTTTGTTTCTCCCGGTTAGATCTCAAAAGAAACTGACTCCCATCAGTTCTGACGTCGACCCAAATGGCGACACGTGCTGCTAAGTGTGAAACCACGAGTCATGTTTCACAAACGGCGAGGCCGTTTTCGTGCGTGTCAAAGCAGCGAGGGGACCATTGTTTGACTGTGAGGTGCATTTAAACGCCCACAACAGAGGAAAACGCGCTTCAGTGCCGCAGCCTGGAAACTTCACAGGCACACGCGAGCTTCAGCGGAGAGCTTCGTAATGACTTTGTCCAAGTCACATCAAAGACTCAGTGGAAAACTATTAATTTATTAAAGTCAAGTGAGGAATTGTATTTGTTTTCATTAACGTAATACCAAGCAAAATGTTTCCACACAGTGTCAGTGGAAGAAACACACACATGGGAGATTAGACTGTTACTCGATGTGGGCAGCCAAATAATTAATAAGAGTTCACACTGGAAATACTCTTGTCTTCCTCGGCGTTAAGAGCTTTTGGTGCTCAATTAATAGTTTCCATTTACTCTGGTTGCATGATGTGCCAATAATTCACTTTTATGGTGCAGATGTTGTTATATGGACGCCATAAGGCAATTCACTATAAACCAGTATGCATGTATGAGTATTTATTACACTTTTATAAAAGTGTTGTTGTTACTCCGTGGGGAGGACATGCACCATGAGCCATCCATCCTTTCATACTGATTCACTAAAACCATTAATATACTTTTACAGAATTGCGATAAATACCATTTTGCCTTCGACTCAGAAACAGAAAAATAATACAAAATAAACTCTAATGTAAAATGATATTAATTTAACAATGTATGTGCTACATTTTCTATAAACAATTTTCAATGAAAGAGGGGATAAACAGTTTGGAGTGCTGGAAAACTTGCACCGAGGAGGCGGATTTTTGTAGCGATTCCACCAATCACTGTTTAGCAATATAAATGAATGACGTGAAAACGGGGCAATAAAGTGCTTTAATAGATCCTCCATCCTCTAATGGTTATGAAACCAACGTCCATCTGATATGAAAATGAAGCTTTTAGATGCCTCAAAGGTGTAATATCAGTAGGGTTTAGTCAATTATAGTCCTCATAATCACATAAATACTGATTGGTTTTTGCCCCCGTGCTTTGAATGAAGTACCTCTTACGCAGCTTAAAATATGGAAAAATGTTACAAAATGCTTCGATTACACAATATCTGGTCATGTGCACGGAGGTTTGATAACAAATTCCCATCGCGTACGTCACGATAGGATGATTCGTTTGAAAATAAAACACTGAATTGTTGGTCTCTCGTGGTCTGTAACGGTTCACAAAAACCTAGTAAGAAAGGCATCATATGAATTTGTTTATTTTTGCTCTAGATTCTGAAATTGTTGTGACATTTGTTCAAACATCAAAGTGTGAGTAACTTCATCAGCCTTCAATGGAATCCTTTAATACAAAAAGTGCTCCATAAAGAGTCAACTGTGCCACATTTAGCACAAGCTGAAGGCAAGTCAATACAAACACACTGACGGATGACATGTTTTTAAAAAGTGATAACCGTGCAGAACATTTTTTCAGATACACAACTAATTCAAAAGGATTTGAACAAGTATGCCTTTTGTTTGAAAACTGTATGGTAGTGACCACAATGTGTCCTCAATCACACCCAAAACATGCTCTTTCTTTCTAATAATACGTTTTAAATCACAATTCTATCATCAATGAAATGAGTCTGGGAGGCCGGGTGATTCTAAAACGTACCGACAGGAAGAAGCAGGGATCATATGACTTCCACATTAGTTTCACCTCATTACCTGACTGTGAAATTCTTCTTTTGAGGTTCAAAACACTCTTTAACCAGGCACCATCTTAGCTTATAACAGCGGAAGTGTTTTAATATTAACAAGCACAGAACTATACCTCTCAAAACAATCTACAGGAAGTTATTGAAATATGAGGAAATGCATTCTGAGTATATTTTTGTACATGTTGAGTTTTTTTCTGAGCCCAGAGGAAATTTAATTGCAAGAACAAAGCTCATCTGTTTGAAGCCTTTCCATTTGCTAAATCTTGTAGTTTGTGCTGGTTCAGGTCTCCCTGGACTTCATCTCCCCTCATATATTTAGCTTCCACTGTAGATCATTAATTTTATGTGTGTCTCTGTTCTGAAGTCTGTCCCCTTTTGCTCTCTCTGCCTCTCTGGCTGATCGTGTGATCTGTGCTTCCTGCTTCCATTGAGGAACGTTTGAACGACAGCGTTTTCAAGTGAAATCACAAAACCTTTCTCTATTTCATTTCACCGTGAAGTGATATTCCTATGCTAAGTAGACATGAACACTGGTCCATTAGTGGATCCAGTCGCTGCTTCCTTCCTGCCATGTAGCCAGTGCATGAAGAGAACGGCTGAGATGCATGCTTCATTTCAGCAGCGCATTACATAAAACTGTTTGCAAGCAAGGGCCAAGAAAAACATACTACAGCTGGAGGCAGAGAAGGTGGGGAGGGAAGAGTTGACGGGGGGGGGGGGGGGGGGGGGTTGCTGCAGGGCTGTATGTAGCTGACTTGACAAAGGGCTGCCCCTCATCTGGTTTACATTCAAGATGGTATCTTCAAACTCGTCTCTCGCTCGCCATGAAACGCCGCTCCGCTTCCACTGCAGGAGGAAGACTTCACTCAGCTTCACTCATTGCGACTGACCGAAGCGGCCACACGCGGCGGAAAGGAAACCGGCGCGGTGTCTGAGCGGCGAGAGGAGGACATGTTTTCCTCCATGTGCTGGAAAAACGGACCGCGGTTCATTCATAAGTTCTGTTATTTCTTCAGACCGTGTGAGGCTGTGTCATCGCAGCGAATGATTCAGCCCGAGCGACACCTGATGCTGCGCAGAGCTTCCCGGGCTCGGCCGAGCATGAAATAAAGCCTCGACTTGAAATATACCTGCTGCTCCAGTTGATTTAAGCGAGCGCCGCGGCGTAGCGCCGGGCTCTCAACACTGTGACTTTTTAGCTTCTGCGGCCAAAACACTCGGTCCGTAGTCAACATAACGACAATGCGATTGTTTGACCAACATTTCAGCGCGCTGAACCACTTCACACCTGGTCTCATATCTGTGTATTTAACAGAAGTGTCAACACCGTAGCCGGGCCCGGCAGAGCCCACTCGTACAGTGAAGTGAGAAGCGCGGAGGTTTGAAGGAGCGCCAAGCTCTCACATGCAATTAATTCACCCCCGGTTCCCTGCTTATTGTGATTCGAGGGCTGCATGTGCGTCTGATTGCCGCCTGTGTTAACGCGCCTGTTTACATTTCTGGTGCAGACAAGGAGGAATCACAACTCTAACCGCCGAGCCCGGGATCGCGGCCTCGTCCAGACCGCAGCCTATAGCAGGGAGACTCTACACCTGTCATCCGAGACCCTCTCCAACCGTCGGGAGACTCTACGAAAGCTATACCGCTTACCCAATTTACATCGACCACAACAGGCGAGAGTCTCCAGCCGGCTCTGCAAACCGGTTTGATGGAACGAAGCACTCCAAAGAAAATTCCACAATTATTTCACATCGCTTTGGATTGTTTGGGTCTGGAGAAACAATACTCCTCTGTGGGTATTCAGCCTAAAGTACAAAAGCACTGGAGTGAAATGGAGATAATGGCGGTGAGGTCACCGTTTGGTTACCAGCCACCGTATCCCCTCTGAGGACCGGGTGGCTCTGGGCCAAACGGCGCCGATTTCGTCCCGCTCACGCATGCTTAGCAACATCCGAACGTATGGACGTGTGCGAGGACGAGGATATGCGGAGGTGTGCGTGTGCATGACATGCATTAACTGGGTCCAGAGGCCGGGCAGAGGAGGGGAAGGCTGAGTCACAGGATCTGAAGCCTCGCAGGAAGACAGCAGTGTGATCTAAGACATGCCTCTCCAGGCCCCCGCACACTGCCGAAGAGTTATAGCCCCGCTGCGATGCTCCGCTCGCACCTCCGCCCAGAAGATATACTGCAGCACGCACTCCATCTCCCCGTCTCCTGGCCTGGAGGAGCAGGGGAGGTGTGGTGGTGGGGGGGCGGGGGGCAGCGGCCAGGTCCACCTCCTCACAGGGCAAATAAACAGGTGGACCTGGAGGTGGGGGGGGGGGGGGGATTTATGTGAGATTGATGATAACCGCACTTTCTCTTGTTGGACGGGTCAGAGGGTGAGCTGAAACAGCAGGATGTAGGAACAGGCTGCTGTTGCTCAACAAAAAGCATTAATAATTGCTCCGAGTCGTGCAGCGGAGACTCTTTAACAACCGGCTGCAGGAGGTTTTTCACTTCCCTTTATGATTAATAAGCATAGCCTACTTTTACAGATGTTTTCTCAGTTTTGAAGGACTCCTGAACACAGTCAAGTTCCAAACACGAAGCTGTCGCCTCCCTCAAAAAACAGAAACACCAAAGGGGGACATTTTTCTGGGCGTTTAAACACAGGGACGCGAATAATAGCAAGTGCAGTGTGGGGGGAACAGAGATCCGGAGTGAACAGTTTGTGCTGCTGTGCGACCACAGCAGCCTGGAGAGCGGGAGCAGGGCGAATGTGGAAACTGGGAGCGGCTCAGAGGGGAACTGACGAGCGAGCAGGGCTGGAGAAAAAGAAAGAGTCACACTGAAGCAGTTTGAAAATTATAACAATTAAACAAAAGGTTAAAGGGCAGCACTTCTGCCTACTTAGCCTGCAGGTTTTTTTTTTTTTTTGTTTTTTTTTAATCAACCCAGATGCATGCATTCAAAGGAGTGTTTCTTGAGATCTTTTCTCTTGGTAAGTGTGAGTTTCTCACTGTATTATTGTATCAACATCTAATTTCACTTCCTCTGCCACCTTCCTATCAGTTTGACAGATCACTGTCTATGCAGGGTGACAGGAAATGCAAACAGTGCTGAGAAAACGGCGCCGAACAAGACGTTCTGCAACCCGCTGGATCAGTAACAATACGTCGATGCGTCTGTGTGGCCGCGGCAGACGCCGCGCCGCTGTCCCCATTGTTGCACTTGGAAAGAAGTTTGAGACACAAACATTTTTTTTAAAGTGTCGTTTCACCACTCGAGCAGTCCCGACGGCTGCTCCGTGATCGGAATCAAACCACGAGCCTTGGATCGAAATGATCCCTTGGTCTTACTGAGCGGCCGTGCCTTTAATAATATGATTCCAGATTTAAAACTTATCTTAAATTATGTCACAGAACAACATTTATTAAAGACAAATAACATTTCTGTTTGCAGACTTTTCCAGAGGGAGGATTGTAATCCATAGTTTTCCTTCTCTTTGATACTGAATCCGACACGTTCCCTCTTCAAGCCCAAACTGAAGACACTTCAGCAGACGTCACGCTTGAGGTGCCGTCAACTGTGCTGACGCTGTCGGAACGGCGGAACAGAGTCAAAGGAGAGGAAAAACTCAATTAATGAGTAAATTAATGAAGGAAACAAGACATCCTTCATCAGTGAACCGTGCCGGGCCACAGTTGAAAATGCATTCATGGAAACTGGCAGATTCTCGCAGGAAGAGCACTTACATAAATCGCCACACGTGGTTGGCTTCACAGTGACAGTCACCAGGATTCCTGAGCTTTAAACGTTTCGACGCCGACCGCTTCGGGACAGTCACAATCAGAGCTGTTTCAGCCTGCATTAGCAGAGATTGAAGTGACGTGAGATTATCTCCTGCCGCTGTTCTAAAGTCAAGTATAGTGAAAGGACATTGGGCCAGCCTAAAAGCAAGGCAGAGACGTTGCTCGTTGGCGGCAGCGGCCCTCGATTGATGGTTCTGGCACACAAAACCCACACAGCCTCCTCCGTCCCCCTAAATGCGAAGCTGCCTCGATTCCCTGAAGGGGGACCGCGCCGCTCCGCTCTGTCATTCTCCTGCTCTTGCGGCCACTTTACATTTAAAGGGGAGCGAGGCGGCAGAAATGTGCACTGCAGATGGTAGAAATTACTTAGCTCACTTAACTTCAGAGATATTTTTTTCCCTTTTTTTTTTTCCTCCCTGCCTTTTCCACAAATTACTCCAAGACTGGGGAAATTGATAGATTCCTTGTGCAAGGAGCCTTTTGAGAAGTATATAAGAAGACATTTCTTTTAGTCTAAAATCAATTGTGACATTGTGTTATCAGTCAAGTCCATCCTTGTCGTTGGAAAGACGACCAAAAGCCAAAACTGTGCTTCAGAAGCAATATCAACAGTGAATATTTTGACTCACGGGTGACCTCCATTTTTTTTTTTTTTTTTTTTTTTTTTGACTCAGAGTGGCTGAATACGCTTTCCAGGAAACGCCTGACCTCATGTACATCGCACAATAAGCCCCATGCAGTCGGGATGTCCTCCGGGGTGAAATATGTCCTCCAGCTCTTATAGGAACATGCAGATGTGGGGCTCATGCTGTCGGAGGGAAGAAGGGAGGGAGATGGCGGTAATTTATTTCCCGTGTGTTTCGGTTAGCGTCGGTCGGAGCGAGCTGCACCGTCTCCATTTTCCCATCTGCGCCCTTCTCTTTCGCTATTTTCTCTTCTCGTTTTCCTCTCCTTATAGCTCGGTTGTTTTTTCTCGCTCCGTCTTCCCAGAAGGACTTAAATCCATCCAGAGAGCTCTTCTACTGAAAACGTATTCTAAAAATTCTGCAGATTTTAGAAAATATACATAAAAAGAATGAGCAAAATTCTTCTTGCAATTCAATTTAATCCGTTTCATAGAGAAGCAATGCAACAGCGACCTCAAATGATTTCACTAAATGGTTTCGAGGAACCCAAATTCTGCTGTTTTTATAATATTTTCGGGTTTTTTTCCTCTATGTTGACCAACGTAGCCCACTTCTGACTCAAAAAGGCCTTTGTCTGGCTAATTACAGAGGCAGCTGTACAGCCCTCGACCAGAGGCTGGGAGTTACGGCACCGACAGAAACCAGTGGGGAAACCTGTGGCCGAGGCAGCTGCCTCTCACAGTGTTTCCAGCTGCAGGGAAAACGCAGCTACATCCTCAGGACAAGCACTGCAATTAAAGTATTCATTAAACTAACATTTGAGGCAAAGGTTTCATGTTTTTTCTTCCATTACCGATGCCAATCTACTGGAGTTTTTCTTTCCTTGCGCTACGCTTTATCAGAGAAACTCTTAACTGCTGCCAAGCTACACTGTAGATTTTACACTTCCAACCTGTCAACTGCTCAGTACGACCAGATCAAGTGTTCAGCTTCCGATATCTCGGTTTCCCAGCAGTGCAATCCCACCCATACCAGCAGCATTACATCATGCCGGAGAAATGCCTGAGTCTGGAGGAATGCTCCGGAGCCGACTCCGTGTCCAGTCTGACCAGCTGGCTAACTGGGAGCCATTCTCAGAGAGTCCGTGAACTTTTGTCCCGCCGCTGCTCCCTGCGCCGGCTGCCCAAGAGGACTTGGGCGACACCAAACAGGAAACTCCCAACAAGTGGAAGCTATGGATGTTTATCTCGCGCCATTCATCAAGCCCCCAAAACCAGACGGAGGAGTCGGGACCCGGCAGAGGCCGCGGCAGCGCGGAGTCTCATGCTGGCCGCGGCGAGGCCATCGGAGGGCCATCAGGGGTCAGATCTGACCTCCACAGTACCCGGGCCAGGGGTGGTCTCCACCACCCAACCGGCTGGCTCCCCTCATCCTTTCTCACAGTCTTCAAGGAGCCTGGCCTGCGTGCCAAGTGGCGACACTGAAGGAGTCGCCCGTTGAAATATCTGGTAAAGCGCAGGAGCGGCGACCGCAATGACTTCAGCCAAACGCCGAGACTGAACCGACCTGGATCGAGTTGCTCCCAACTAAGGTTGACCTCAACCACTAAAGTCAGTTATTGTGGTCCGGCCTGCTACTATCAAAACCAATTTCAGATCAGCACAAAGAGCAGAGAGAGAAAGCAAATCCGCTCCGTGGAAGCCGGCCAAGTCATGTGGTGGAGTCTTTAGCAGGAAGAGGAACGAGCCGTGCGAGATCTATACAATACACAACTATTATACGGGGCTGCGTGACTCGCTGTCAAACAATGAGACTGATTCAAAACTCAAGGGTTAAGGAAAGATATGAAATGTCAACCTTGGAGGCATAGCGCATTATACACAATACGGAGCGCACACACACAAACAGCAGCAAATTTTACGTCTGTCCAACTGCATCTGCTACGGTAAGCAAACAGTATCTTTGAGATAAAAAGTGAAAATTCGGCTCGACCTTGGTTGTGGAAATGTTGCTGCTTGGTAAACCAAAAGATCTCAGTCATCACTCCAGCGAGCCACTGAAGGCAGAGTCTCCCAAGAAAAAACAAAAATGGGGAACAGTGTTATCACAGCAAAGAACAGCCCTTTCACCAGAAACACACCTTTTTTCTTTTTTTTTTCCTTAAGCTATGGTCACAAGCTTTCAGAAGATAGCAAAGGAATGCGACTGCCAGATTTTAGGACCGAGATCAGAGCAACAACAACAAACAGCAAAACCAGCAGCCGTTCCTCACTCTGACAACATGCACACACAGCAAAACGTTCCTACCTTCTCCTCTGATCATATTCACTGAATCGCAAAGTGGTCCTCCCAATGTTGTTTTAACTTTAATGTAAATTTTCAAGAAACACAGTTTACGGTTAAGGAGTTACACTTAACTGAAAAGCTGGAAAATAAATTCCAAAATGAACAGCTTAACATGAGTCTTTGCACATAAACTGTTGAAATACGAGTACATTAAAGGACTCAGGTGACTTTGCTCTATTATCTATGTTGTAAAACCTATTTCATTACTCATCTGTGGTGGAACTCTTAAATTCCTCGATTTGATTATGATTAATACATTCAGTGGATCAGTGAGAGGTAGTAGTTACAAATACTTGGCTTTTGTAAAGGGAAAAAGAGCTCAGCGGGAGGAATTCAGCTCCAAACATGTCTGAAAGCACCTTGGAACAGAATGAAAAGAGCTCCAGGAAGCTGCAGAGAAACGAGAAGAGTCCATCTGGACTGCTGCTTCTGCTCCGCTGGCACAGTGACCCAGACTCGGATTAATCAGCGGTGAGAAGCGTGAACTGCGCAGCCACTGCGGCGCTGGGCTTGAAGGCTGACAGGACGTCAGCGCGGTCTCTGTCACGGTTCACACGCGACGGCGCGTCACCCTGAAAGTCTCCGGCGGCTGACGCAGCAGAAAGGGTCCGCCGGAGGTGGGATCAGATCAGATGGGATCGATTTCCCGTCCGGCCCGCCAGCGCTGACAAGACACCTGAAGTTTCCAGCGAGCAGACACGTCCCGGGACGACTGTCAGCGGCCACAGCGAGCCGGGGGGTCAGAGGTCGTCAGCTGGGAGAGCTGGCCGGGACCTGCGGGCTTCGTAAAAGCCTCTCCACTGTCATGCATATTTTCGAACGAGGAGCGAGGCAGGGTTAACTGAAAGCACACAAGGCCCACAGTCATATTTTCCATTGATATCAAAGCCATATGGCTGGATTTCATGAAATAGCTGAGGCAGTACACTACATTTGGCAGTGTTTAACAGAAGAAACGCACAATAACGTGGATGAGCAGGCTGGATGTGTTCTTCAGCGATGAAAAGAATAACATGTTTAGATAAACGTAGAATTTTCAAGGACTTTTCATTCCCATAAGCCGGAATGAGGCCGTTTCCTCCACACATTACCTTAACACAGGTATGTGGAACACAGCGATAGCGCTGCACAAAGGCAATCAGTGAGCCTGATCTCATCCTGGCAGATGATCAGCAACCACCAACGCACAGTTTGGATTTGTTTTTTTGTTTCTTTCTTTAAGGGGCCGTCATCAAATTTCCCACCGTTCTCCTGCTGGAGATTCTTGCCAATACATTACAGGATCCATGTAAATATATGCGCAGCCATGAGATTTTCTGCTCTGCGGACCAGAACTGTTCATAACTAGCTAGTGAGAATCAGCAGACCTCGTAAAGAACAACAACATTACCCTGCTCCTCTGGAATGTCAACTTGGACAACATGGAAGAAAAAGGACACAGACTCAATACACACTATCATTCATGTGTTGTTCGCTGAGAGTCTGCACCACATTCCTCCCCCCCCCCCCCCCCCCCCCTTTTTTTTAAATGAATTTAATCATTATCATCACGACCACCGGTGCAGCTCTGACCTTCCTGAATGTTCTGATTCTAGCGGCTGATGAAAGTGCTTTTGTTTAATCACCCTGTTTTTAGTCAGCCCCCTCTGATAATTACAGGCACAAACGCGGCAATCATCATTATTCACAAGGGGCCGAAAAAACAGCAACGTGTGGACGCAAACAGAAGCCATTTCATTACCGCGACAGGCTCCGCACGCGCTTAATCCGACACGTTTATGGGCTCAGTGATGCTGAGAGAACATACATATGATGAGAGTTACTGTACATCCAGCAGAGGTGGCAAAACGCACACGCATGTGTAAAAACATCGGGCCCCGTGTCAAAACAAGGATGTACATCCTCTGCAAAGCACAGAAAGTAATAAAAGTCTAACGAAGCTGCTCGTCAGCTTCAAACAGCCCATGAAATTCAAAATAAAATCTTCAGATTTTATCGTGTCAGTGGTTTGATTGCGAATTTAACACCCGATCTGTGTCAAATAATTGCAAAAAAAAAAAAAAAAAGTGTCATCGGCGTATTAATAGACCAGAATCTCTCCCTTTCTTCTTCCTCTACAACTGTGTCAAATAGATAAATTCCTCATCCTGAAGTCAGGGGTGTTTCCTGATTCTGCTTTCTGTAGAACTTTCTGCAGAACTACACACACAGCGGGGGTGTTGATCAAATCTGAAATACACCTGCTTTGAAATGTAAAATATGACCCTTAAATAGGCCCTGGATGGAGGAAGTGTTGCAGATATTACCGTCAACTGGCACCAATTCCATCTCATTCCCCACTTTGCCTAATTTGGTTACCATTTCTCATTGCGTTTGTATGAAATGGAAACTTGTCTTTGATTTCTGGCAACAGTGATTATGGTGACTGAACATGTGATTATTTTGATTATTCTGAGCTTGTAACCTTCTTTCACAAAATATACAAGGAGAGGGTCACTTAAACACAACAACCGAAAACTACACTAACAATCCTGATATACAGATGAAGGAAAAGCCCAATATTTAAAGATTAAAACAGTGAAAATATTGTGAATATTAACCAAATCAATTAAAAAAAGTTAGATTAGTAGCTGAACTGACAAAAACTGTTAATGAATGTAACTGAAATCAGTTGTTATTTGGTCCTTTTGGCAGGAAGTTGAAATTTTCTTGCCATCAACATGATTAATGTTGCCTTAAAGCATAAATATAAAGTATTGCTACTTTCTACCAGTGGTAAGATATAAAAAAAAAAGTCTTGAAATCTATTTCCATTCAAAGTATGCTGCGCCGTTCATCACAGTGCAAATGCACCGTTAAGTTTCATTCCCTGCTTTATGTGAAATACGTTTTTCATCTTGTTTGCAGTTGCACAATAAACATGTTTTACTGACAGAGAAAACCACTTCACATGCCCGGCGCTGCATCTGCTGCTGCTCCGGCTTCACTGCGCCGATTACACGTGGCTGCTTTAAATTAAAGGCAAAAAAAAAAATTTAAAAAAGCTTCGCCTTCACTCTTTACTTCGCACGTTAAAAAAGAAGGACACACACGGAGATGAGGACGCAAACCAGGATCGCGACTTCCCGGCTCTTCCGATGTGAACGGAGATGAAGGAAAGGCAAATTAAAGCTGGCGCCGCTGATTCACGCGTTGGATGTTCTCACGCTGGTGAAACACGCTGATGGATGCAGCCTATACTTGTGTTCGAGCTCCACTCAAGTGTCATTATAACACATTACCAATGTCATGGAAAATACGGAGAGTCCAACATACACAGGAACCACACAACCCTCTGTGTGTGTGTGTGTGTGCATATTTTAACCATGTTTCTGCATCGTGTCCAGTAACATCACACCACAGTGTGTCAATAGCTGGCACCGTGCGTCTGGAGGAGCGGCGGTGCTGCCGTGTGCAGACCGCTGACTCACTCCGGGGGCGCGTGGCCCAGATGTGCTTCTCTGGAAAAACACAACCTGAATGGACGGATGGCAACAACACACACACACACACACACACACACACACACCGGCGCATCGCCGCATCCATCATTCATATCACTGCCTGAAAACAAGGTGTGTGTGTGTGTGATGCGTGAGAGGGGAGTAGAGGGCACTTTTACCCTGATTCATCCTGTTCGTGTGGATTGCATGTTCTCCCTGTGCATGGGCCTTCCCTGTTTCACTGCCTCCCAGTCCTAGAGCTGGACAAGATCTTTGGTTGAGGTGTACGAATGGGGAGAAGTGTGGGACTCTACCTTCTGGTCCACGATGGAGCACACCAGGTCCTTGACGGCCGACAGCGACAGGTCGCCGGCCTCCAGGTTCACCGTCTCCCGGGTCAGTCCGATCTGCAGCAGGAAGGACACCCCATGGAAGGAGCTGCGCGAGTCGGTGGGGCTGGGGGCGCTGTGGCTGCCGTTGGACAGCCGCGTGTAGAGCGGTCCGGGCGGGCTCAGCGACGGCGGGTGGAGCGAGTGGAGGAAGGCTCGAGGTAAGGACGGGGGAGAGGAGGCAGACATTGGGTTTCTTCCAGTTGCGACGTGAAACGCTGAATGGTGGGGGGGTTTCGGAGAGGGCTCGGGGGGAAGGAGCACAGCTGGATTTCTGCAGGTAGTCCTCATCAACCGTTTTCCCTTCCTCTTGTTGTTGTTTTAATTACAGCAGCATTGTCTTTCTACACTATGAGGACAACAACCAATCCACCCACCTGGGCGCGCACTAAGCTCGCTCATTTGCTGCCTGAGCAGGTGATGGAGAAAAAGTCTTGAGGCAATCCAGACTTGAGAGAGCTGCAGAAAACTTCATATCCTGGAGTTTGGTTGCCTCTCCTCACTGAAGTCAGTAATCCAGCCTGTCCACAGGAAGCCTGTCACCACAAACACACACAACGCTGTTTTTATGATAAGAACAGAAAATATAAAAGAATGAAGAAAGACTCTGCTGCTGATCCTCAACACAAATGTGAAAATTAAGAAAACCACATTCTTTTGCTTACTTTCCTTCACTGAGGTTGCTTAAAAAAAAAAAAACTCCTTTCGAAGAATGTATTTCATGTTGAAATGTGAGCACTACGGACTCTTTTTTTCCTAAATCAGCAGAATTCTTTAGTAAAAGTGGGAACAAGGACTTTCAGAATCATTCGCTATAACGGTTCCCTCTGCCTCTTTTCAGTCGCGACTGCATCCTGCCGCTATGTGCGTCTCCGCGACCCATCCAGAGACGAGAGCCCCGAGAAAAAAGACGCGTAAAAGTTGATAAAGCGTTTACGCCAGTCCAAACTTCACAAACATCTGGATCCAGGGCTTCTGAACATCTGCACCCCTCCCACTTTCGATTGGCTCGCTGGCAGCACACACTACCCGAGAGCAGAATGCCAGCAAAACAAGTTATACAAGCCCTGAATTTGCACATTTCTGACAACATTTCGCTCCATCCGAACTCCCTCCGTGCGCGTAAAAGCGCGCCTGGAGCCGAACGTCGAGTGGAACGCTCCCGAATTGATACTTTACCTTCACTCTCGGCGAAGGGCGCTTTTCTTCCCATTGTGAGGGGACCGACGAAACTTTTCAGCTCCCATAAACTGAGGAAAGCGGAGCCTGAAGTTTGATCTTCTGCGCCGTTTGGGAGTCAGACGGAGGAGCGCGGCGCCGTGATCCGCTCATGATCGACTCTCCTCCTGCGCAAAGTCCCGCCGAGACCAACCGCGCCGTCCATTTATTTTCTCTTATCTTTTATTCCTGATTGTAATTTCATGCGCATCTTATTATCCTTCCAGCTGTGACTACTCCCCCTGCCTGGCGAGGAGGAGGAGGAGGGGGGGGGACAGGAGGAGGCGCCGCGGCTGGGGCTTGTAGTCCTCTCATTATCTCCGCACAACTGCCTCTGCGTGCGCGGTGAGCGCAACTGGAACTACAGACCGTGTGGAGCAATGGCGCCTCCGGCCAGTGCGCATGTGTGTGCGCCTTTTCCGTTATTTTAACTTGTCCATGCAAGGAAGAAGAAGAAGAAAAAAAAAAATCATTGCTTTACTCCACATGCCCGGCCTGCTTGTTGCCTGAAGAGGCATCTGAAACATCTGGAAAAGTTCACTTACCTCAAATCAACTTAATGCACATTGAAGAACAACTTTTAGACTTCACTTTCAGTGGATATGAAAGAGCATATTTGCTCAGCAACTTTCATTATTTCTGAGTACTGACAGATAAAAAAGGGAAGAGGGGCTCTGATTTTGCAATGATGCTTCCATGTCGTCTGAATGCCAGCTCTACTCAACACATTACACAAGACATTTCAGGAACTTGTCCTCTGCCTGGTTGTTAAACTCAGCAGTGGCGTTAGTTAAAGGCACATTACGGAAGCTTCAAGTGTTTTTGTGGCAGTGTGAGTTACAGCTGATGTCCAGGGGTCTGAAAGCGGTGGTTCTGGGGTCTCACGAGGCCCCTTTGACCTTTTTGTGGTGGCTCGCCGAAGCTTTCACTAACCTGAAGACAATTTTAAACTTATTTTTATTTTATTTACACACCACAGTCATTTTCAAAATTACTTTTATCTTTCAGATAAAAAAGATTTTAAAAGAAAAGGCATAAAAATGAAAAAGTGAAACGATGTTAAAGACAAGAATTAAAGCTTAAACATGGGAGAAAATTCAAGCAAAACTGTTAAAATAATGAGAAGCATAGATGGTAGCAGTTTCAGCTCATACAGTGGTATAGTTGTTATGTTCAAACTGGGTCTTTCTGTGTGGAATTTGCATGTTTGCCCTGAGCATGCGTGGCTGTTTTCTCCCAAAAATAAGACCCTAAACTGCCTGACTGTCCGTGTTTCCCTGTGATCGATCAGCAAACTGTCATTTATTGATCACTGGGATCGGCTACATCACCTCTCCACCCTGAACTGGACCCTAAAATACAGAAGCCAGACGGACGGCAGGAATGCAACAGTGAAAGTCAGCGACATAAATAGAGTTAAGTGTGGCAGTTACGCCATGGAGGTGAATTTTTTTTAAAACATGCATGCTGAAAGACTTCAGGAAATGTGTGCAGAAGGCTTGAAGAGGAAAAGGTTGAATTTTGTATTATAGAATAGAAAAGCTTTATTTATCCCAGAGGGAAATGTTGCATTTTATTCTCAATCTATTTCAGGCTCTTCATAATAGATTTTGTAAAAAAGGTAAACACATTGATTACTTGCTTCCAAACTGGGGGACTAATTTGAAGTTGTTATTTAGAAGATGTCGTGTCGTCTCGTGTCTGATTTGGCCTGATTGAGATCAAACTGAGCTGTGTGTGTGTGTGTGTGTGTGTGTGTTGCCTGAACTCCAGTGACTTTGACAAACCTGCCTGAAGGCTGCAAGGCTCTGATGCTGAGTTCTTTGTGGTCATTCACATAATTTCAACTGGACTTTAACAATCATAAAATGGATCACATGGACTTGATTGACTGGTGACCATTATTGATCCCCAGGTGCTACAATTTTCTTCCACAATTAAAACAATTAAGAGTATTATGGTGAACGGATGTTTCTAAATTGACCATATCCCTGAAAAAAGTGTGTTCTGCTCAGTGTGAGGTAGGATCAATGGATAGACTGGGAAAGCCGCGGTTTTTCTGGACTAGTTTGTCAAGTTCAATAGATTCTGCATCAAACATCCTGCAAAGTAAACACACATCTGCAACACAACATGAGAGACATCTGTCAGAATTTCTTTTAATTTACAAAAAAAATGTGAATCCTTCCAAAACAACAGATTTTACATTTTACATTGAAAATATGATCCCCATTCATGTGTCCAAAGTGCAGATTGTTGACAGTAAAGACACATTAATACTGTGGAAACGTGGGGTCGACTGTCCTCGCCCAGGCCATGAGTCCTCCGCTGATGTCTTTGACCGTGACGTGGTCCAGTTCCGATCCACTCATCTTCTCCAGCAGCTGCACGGCCTTCTGGGAGTCGTTCCCCTGCTTACAGATCACATAAACTGGAGAAAACCGCAGAGAGAGGAAAACAATGGGAGATTACAACTGGAGTGGCGGCACAATACTGGAGGTCAAACTTACTTAAACGGCTGAATTAAGCTCAAAAAGACTAATTTTGTCTAACTTTGTCTAAATTTAGCTCGCTGATTAAAGAACAGCACCAAAATAACATTTTGCATGTTAATGTCCTTGCAGTGGGCCAGCTGCTCGGGCCGACCCAGCGTGTTTTGGAAAAGGGGGTCACCTAGCAACCCCGTTACAACCTGTCCGGAAGGAGGCCGCGGCGTGGCGTGCGTCTCCACGCTCCGCCGTTGAATATGCACCGGCGGCTCTGCGTGCCCGCTCATCTCCAGCGGCGCACGGAGAGAGCGCGCCGTGCTGTTGTTCTGCCGCGTTACCTGGAGGCCGGCCGCCGCCCGCCATCTGCCGTTTCAACTGGCCAACTCTCTCCCGGAGTAACTGGAGATGTTCGCTCTTCCTCTCCTCGAGACTTGAAAGAGGGATATCTGGCAGACGCGTCAGGAGGGTAATCGCACAAAAATGAGGGAACTTGGATGACAGAAAGTGTGAAATTATTACACAATGACAGAGAGAGAGAGAGCTGCTTGAAAAAAGGATACTGAGAGAAAAGGGCAGGTGGCATATATCCACCTCCACAAGAGGGCGTACATCCAGCAGGAGATGCGGCCCTGCATCGTCCAGTATGGATTTGTAATCCTGCAATCACATTAAGAAAGAATTTAATGCAGCCACGCCTCCAAATCCTGGAATTCTACCGAGATGTGGATTTAATCTGAGTGAAAACACACTCATTTATGTCGTCAGTTAAACTGTGAAACCAAAATTACGAGCAGCAATCGCCTGAAATGTCACCTGGATTTGTAATTGCAGGGGAATTATGAGTGCTTTCGCTGCCTTCCCTCAAATCGCAGGAAGCAAAACTGTTTCTGACTGGTGCCTGTTGCGCAACCCCCAGCGACACCCCAATCAATCACGATCCCCATCGCCCGGCGCTTAATGACTCAGCGGCTTTGAAAGCGCCAACCCTGCAGAAATATCAACAGATGCAATCCGCCGCCAGCTGCCCTCCGTGCCAAGCAGAACGTGTTATTCTTTCCCATAGAAAATCTACGGGCGCATTTTAAGTCATTTCCCATTTGGGGCTGGGTCGGTGCGAGATGCAATCAGTTTATAAACGCGCAATGAAAACTGAGAAAATTGGGAGTAATCATACAATGAGCGGCGCTAAATGCAGGGAGTCACGCACAGACTGAGGGCGCTGGAGTCGATCCGGGTTACCTGAGCAGTGATCCTCTGATCTCTGGAGAGGAGGTGAAGTCTCTGGCACTGAAATGACAAAGATCCGTTTGGATGTACTTTAGAAATGCCATAATAATAAAACATATATGATATAGGAAAGTCAGATATTTGAACAGAACCACCTTATCTGTTGCGGCGGACCCACAGAAGGCCTCGTAGTCGACCAGCTGGGTCACGCTGGGCTCCTCTCCGCACACGGCGCAGCCCGCCTGCCTGGGCCGCAGCTTGATGGACCGAAACCTGGCGTCCTGAGCGTCGAACATCAGCAGCTGCTGGCCAAAGGAAGCTGGGACGCCCCCCAGTCAAGGGACAGATCACTCAGAGAGGTGGAGCTTGTGGTTGGGTTAAACACTGCAGCGTTTCCCTGCCTGATGCCTTGTGGCCAGGTGTCGGCCACAGGCCATTCCCATCATGCTCTCTGCTACATTAAAACTGCCTGTTGTCGCTTCGTTGTGATGATTAGGCAAAAAAAAAAAAAAAAAAAGCTCAAGCTGGAGAGTCTATGTAGCATGAAAGGAAATGACTGAACAAGAAAAGGATACAACCTTGTCCTGAGGCAATCTTGATCACTTCCAAAGCCTGGAAACATCCCATAATCCCTGGAACTGAACGTGGAAAAAAACGTGGACAATGTCACCAAGAAACGGTGTTCAATGTACAATAAGGGGAAAAAAAAGAGAGAAATATGATGATGATGATGATGATGATGATGATGATGATGGAGATTAAAGGTGGCAACACTGTGAAATGGTGAGATTAGCTCATCATCAACATGATGATCGTTAATTCAAATTTGGCTATTTTAAATCCTTTTTTTATTTTTGTTTTAGCAGCGTCTAAATCATGAGGTGAACCATAGATTCAACTATGGAAAACCTGGGGGGCTTCAAGCTGACGCCTTTTATCAGTTTGATCTTTTACATGTCATTTTGTAGTATTTAACATAGAATAACTACAGTTTTTATAACACCTTATGAGATATTTAAAGTTAAAAGCAGCTAACTGATGTGAAAGGAGCTTTATTTGTTTTTTTTATCTCCTACGAATCCCAACAGCTGTTAACAATAACGTCTTAAAATGTGGAAAAAGAAAGAAGGAAGTCCAGCATTCGGTTGTGTGAGTGTGGTGTGGGAGTTAGGCGAGGACGTGGTGGGCCGGGACATTGGAAGACGCTCTTATAAAAGCCTCTGTATTAAAATAAAGATATCCGCTGCACCTGTGAGACTCACCCACTCCCAGCACCCCTCCGTCGGAGCAGTTGGTCACCGTCTCTGGAGGCGGCGGCGCCGGGTACAGACACCTGTAGCAGGGCCCTCCACGGTAGTTATAGACTGTTAGCTGCGCGCAGGAAACACGGAGAACGTCACAAATCTCTGTCCGACACACTGGAGAGAGAAAAACAGGCGTTTTCTCATCTACCTGCCCGTCCATTCGTAGAGCGCTCGCTGACACCAGGGGCTTCCCGCTCAGCACGCAGGCGTCGCTCACCAGGTAGCGAGTGGGAACGTTGTCTGAACAGTCGGCCACGATGTCGTATCTGAGGTCGGCGAGGTTAAAGCAGCCCCGTGAGCAAAAGAATACCGGCATGACACAGTTGCAAAGCTTTCCTACCGAAATCCAAAACGCTCTCCGTGCAGTAAGTAATCATAAGCTGGAGTAAGACTGAGCAGATGGCGGCTATATGATGTTTTCATGGCAGCGGAGGGGTCTGTGCAACAGATGCAGGCTGAGGATACTGTTGAATGAGCTGCAAGGCGTTCTCCGGCGAGAGCTGCAGGTGGTAGGGGACACACTCCACGGTGGAATTCAGCCTGCAGACACAAACGCACACGGAGAAGTAGCGACTGATTAACTGAACTGACTGAGCCCTGCGGAATGAGCAGATTTAACACAAAAGGACTTGCAATCCCATCAACACGTGTGAGAGGGACGCCAGTCGGCTGATTTAACCATGAACAGGCCGCAAAACAGCAACATATGAGCTCCGACTGCCTAATCCTCACTGTCAATCAAATCATTAAAGAAAATATGCCTGAAAACCCACATTATCACCTGACATGTCACCACAAGAGAGGTTTACTGCATGTAGAGCAGAATCAGTGCTACAAAATGAAATATATAACATTAAAAAGGATGATAATAGAAGTGTATGACAGCGAGTTATTCAGAGAAATGACGCCCTCGTGTGGCGGCGGCGGTGCATTGTGTGTGGTAACCACAGAGGGCCCACTGTCAGGCGGAAAGGCACCAGAAACAGCAGTCTCTAAAATAACATGTTTACACAATATTTGTCGAGCGGAGAGAAATACACAACCAAATATAACCTGTGGCGAGACTGGAGAGCGCCAGCCTGCATCGCCGAGGAACCAGCAGGGTCACGGAAAACAGCAAAATACACAAATTATCGAAATGAAAGAGCATTTACTACCATTAATCAGCATACTGGCTGCTCTGCTTTGAGATTCCACAATAAATGAGACATCAGTGACACTTAAGACTATTTAGTGTAACAGGACACTGAAGCCAGGTCACCCTGTCTAGTTGGAAATGAAAAACTGCCCATCTGATACCACCTGATGGAAGAAATGACAAAAAAATTCTCCCGCTTAAGCCCATCTGAGTCTGGACCCAGAAAGAGCTTCTGTCTGACATGTGCTCTGAACACAAGTAGGCACTATTGTGGATAAGTCAGAAAGTTCCTCATTGCAGGCTGAACCTCTCGAGGAGTTCATGTGTCTCCCTCAATCAGTCCTAAATGCCCACCAGGCCCCACGGGTTATACAGTCATGGTGTAGATTATGTTTGGGGTTTTACTTGGCGTGTGTATACGTTTGTCCACATTTTCCTCTTATACAGATCACTTATTGCACAGGCGAAGGCACAATGTGGAAAATATGTGTTTTTACTTGTGTGCATGTGTTTCCACTGTGGTGTTATTTTCTTTAAGACCCCTATCAAGGAGTTAGACAAATGAAAGAAAATGTCTTGAATTAGTCATTCTTAATGTGGGTTGACAATGGACTGGTGTGTGTTTGGGACTCTCCCCTCACAGTTCCTTTACTCCTAGATCGTGCTGGTATGACATTTAGTCTACAAATTTGCACATTTGTGCATTATCTGCATCTGGTCGGTACCTTCTGACGGCGTTGGCTGCAGACAGAGCCTTGGCCTGGCCCTGGTTCTCCTCCCCGTGAAGCACCTGCCGGTGCAGGTTACTGAGCTCCACCTCGTCGTAGTCCAGCAGGCCGAGGCGCCCTGCAGGGACCAATGAGTCCGACAGAACAGTTTCACAAGAAATGTCACATCCATAGTCGAACAAGATCAATGAAATCCATCATTTTTACTAATATTTGCATTATTCATCTTATAAACTCTACCCCTTAAATCAGGCATATTCTGTATTCCAGGTTTTTGACCTCTGATTGGACGTTATGGCAGAATTACTTGACAGAATTATGAAAAATGCATCAAGATATGAGTTCATGTCTGCACTGTGTGAGTGTGTGAATGTGTATTGAATGTTTTTTGTTCTTTCTTTTGACCTTTAACTTGTTCTTATAAACTTATTTAGTATCACAATGTAAGCGACTCTGTGCAAAATGCTAAAAATATCTGTCTATTCAATTTCAGGCCACACCCAGCTGACAATGAGCAAAGGCAGGACACACCTTGGACTTATTGTTCAATACAGACAATCACATACACACACTCACATATACAGGCAATTTCCCAATCACAAATGAATTAATTGGCGTAGTTTTAGACGGCTAGAGGAAACTGGTTACAGAAATAAAACCCATCCTCATGAACTCCACACAGAAAAGAATTGGATATATTCCCACTGTGTGGTGAGACTGAAAACTACTAATTACTAACTATTAATTACTGAGTGAATCTCAGTCATCTAATCTGTTTAAAATGATTGGCAACAGTTAGTTTCTATTAATCTGCTCCTTTTTTACTGGGGTCTCCACGTCTTTGCCACTTGCACCATACATTTGTCCAGATTCATACTGATGTCCTTATACTAAACTCGGATCCCTTATTCTGAAGATGAGGACTTTATCTGATGCAACAGAAGTGTTAAAATAACTGTCAATGACAGGAATTATTCAGGTAAAGATGCCTAATATTTAAATTTAATTATAATCTAATGATAAAAAGCTCTGCAGAAAGCTTGTGGTGAACTGATCAAACTGACAACAAAACAGTTACCAGAGTATTTAAATGATTCATCATAATGTGATGTATTTAGATATGAACAGTTTTCTGGTTATGAACCAGATTAACACACCACACATTATCTTCTCATTAATAATCAATATCATCTATTCAGCTGTACTTACCAATGCCTGCAGCTGCCAGATACTGCGCCAGCGGGCAGCCCAGTCCCCCACAGCCCACAATCAGCACTGATGTCTTGGATAAGTTCAGCTGACCTGCGGACAGTCAAGATTCACACTGTTGTGGTCATTTCTGTCCTAACTGTGACTCTGCAGCGAACCACATGGCCTGCGGTCATCCTGACCTCGGACGCCCAGGTCAGGCAGGAGGAGCTGTCTGCTGTAACGCATGATGTCCTCGTTGCTCAGTGCATGTTTGGCTCTCAGAGGGGTGAGGGGGGTGACTTTGTCATGGAGGTCCAGCACTAGCGTTTGGCTCTGGTAACAAACAAAGAATTTTCATAGATTCAGTCAGGAGCTGGTTGATCACAGGTTCCATTGACTTGGTCAACAATGTCCGAACACAGAATTCTTACAAAATATACATCAGATTTACAAGGAAAGTTGCAAAGACCTTTGACAGTGCACCAGCGACCACGGGAGATATGAGGCTGCAATATAATTATGTCTTTCATATAAAAATAAGAGCAGATCATAGATGTCACCCATTTCTTTGATACTGGAAGCTCCTACTTCTGTTTGTGTCAAAGTGGGTGTGTTGCTTTCACTGTAATGTTTGGACAAATCAAAAAGGGGAGAGGGTCTGCAGCCATAAATGTCTTCAGATCACATTTGAGAATAAGGGATTTACTGTCTGTTTTCTTGTTTGTCCCTTGAATCACATGCATTTTGAATTATTTTTTTCATTTATTGACCAAATAATTCCAGTTCGTAAAAACCATGCAGTGCTGACTCCAGAAAAAGTAGGACAGTAAACTGTGGCACTGAAAAATGTTATAATGGTTGGATATTAATTTATTTATTAGCTCATTTGAATTCCTCACCAGGTGCAAACCTGAGGAAGAGCTTTGCATCTCAACCTCCCAGCCATTACATGTGTGTTTCTGATGCATCTGTGCACATCTCTAGTGTCAGGTCATCTTAAAACACAGACTTTTGTTAAACGTGCTGTCTGCAGACGATGGTACATAGATTGCAAAGCACTTAACAGAACTTCCTCCATTCATTAAGTTGGCCTACCTTTTCCAGTAGTGATAGTTTATTCTTCAGAGCAGCGATTTCTCTCTCTTTCTCTTCCAGCTGAGCTTTCAGACAGGACACGTCCTCCGACATGGCCGCTAAAGAGCACAAACACCGACGATTATTTGATACAAACCACTATTTTACTGAAGATTTTCACGGATCTAATGTACATGTGGTTTATCTGCGGCCGCTGTTTACATGAGCGACGCGAGACGCACACTTCCGGGTTGAGTGACACCACGTGGGAATGACGGAATGACGCCACGTGCTGGTGACGTAGCCGGCACGCGTTCAACTTTCATGAATAACTAATTTATTTCCTATTTATTACATAAAACATGGTTTTTAGCTTGAAAATTAAAATAATACAAAAACCAAAATAGCTGAAGGTTTTGTCTCTCTGAGTTATAAATACAGATTGATATCAACAAAGCTTAATGTATGCTCTAAAAATATTATAGCTTGTAAATGGCGTGAAATAGGTAGATATAGGCTTCTGTCATATGTCTATTTTCTGATATAAGATTAATTAAGTCAAAAGCTTGCAATCACTATGTGCAACATCCATTTATAACATGACTCAGTTTATATTATCCCACTCCAGTGTTTCTTTTATTTACTTGATTTTGCTTGTTTTTGATTCATAATGGAGAGCAACACTCATCTCGAAAAGTATTCAGATGTAAAAAAGAAAGGCATATTACCCCTTACTTAAAATCTAAACCTCTCCCATCTTAAATTCCTGCAAGATTTAACCCCTCAGGTTATGAAGATCACTTGCTGCGTAAAGTCACAGGGTCATTGTGGCGGAGGGAGCGAGGAGATGCTCGCGCGCGCGCGCGCACGCACGGTGGCGCGCCGCGGTTGGGAGCGAGAGCCTCGGGTCCTCCCTCCTGCCTTTCACATGATCTCCAGGCTTGAACACAGAGACAGGAATGTGGATAAGAGCGGCTGGCTCGATGGCTGGTCCCTGCGCCGCGCTCCTGCTCTCCACTGTGGCCATCTGCCTTCCAGCCGTCCACGGTATCCTCGGAATCCCCTGGACACAGGAAAAGGTAAATACATTCAATGTTTCTTTCTTTTTCTTTCTCATGTTTTTATTCTTTTTTTTTTTTTTTTTTTTTTTGGTTGTCTAATAACGCTGTGTAATTCCAGACTGGAATGTGTATACTTAAACCTCGTTGTAAAGTGAAACCATCTCCAAGACTTGATTTACTATGTATTATTATCTTATCAATCCCCTGCATGCTTCTCAGTAATTTGAACAGATTGCTTGCAATTATCGTCAGCAGAATTAGTTTGATCCTATAAAACAACATAGTTTATTACATAAAATGCACTGAGCTGATGGTAAAATTTGTAAATTCTATCTGTTCTGTGTGGAGACTGTATTTGTGTGATGCATACAATATTAATGATACTTAGATTACTATCAACCCAAACTAACAAAGGGATTTCCACCTTGTCTGAAGCAGTTTTACCATCATGTGTGTTCAAAATATTTACCCACAATGTTTCAGCAGATCTCAGTGCTGCTTGTGGTCACTGTTGTGTAATTCCCCTGAGATGCACCTGGCTGTGCCTGCCCATTCATGCTCCTCATTTATGTCCTCCTCCTCCTCCTCCTCCTCTTCCCCATTTTGCCTAGTTGCTATGGCAGCACAGGCATCATCATTGATCCTCCAATTGTGGGTCTTGGTATCCATCAGGCTTAAGTGGACCCCCTTTTTAACCCTCTCTGGGTTTGGTGAAGCCCACTTCACTGGAGGGCTATATTCAGCGTATGCCACCACATAATTATGCCTTTAGCTCTGTGCTGTGCTCCGCTGCACTGAATTACAGGCCCGGCGTTTGACTCAGTCACTGTTGAGCCAACTCCAGCTCTGAGCAGGTTTTGTGAGTGGATGTTTATGTACACATGGAGGAATGCGCCCTCCCCTCTTACCTATGAGGAAGAAGCAATGCTGGCTTCAATTTCCAAGAAGATATTTCGTCAGAAGATCCGCAAAGAAGCAGCCCTGGAACGCTTCAGTCAGGAAGCTCACGCAGTTTCAGGTTCATTTAATTAAATTTGCCATTAGGAAATAAAAAGGACATTCTTTTAGCTTTCCTTTATTTGTGTCCACATCGATAAATCCTGGAAATTTCACCATTCACCATGAATGGGTAAGTCTACTCAAACCCAGTTTCTTCAGTATATTGGAAACAACACACAGTCTGTAACCTGGAATAAATTATAAGGAGAATAAAACTGTCAATTCCCTCTACTGAAAAAGTTGATATGTGTTAAATGTGAATAAGAAAAAATTCTGATTTCTGAATTCTGATTTCATTCACATGAACTCTGCATCCTTAATTTTTGGTTTGAATGCTGTATTAAAATGAAATATTAGGATGGATTATATACTAAGTTTAATGGAGATATATGAGAATAATGAAAAATGATCCATAAGGTGAAATCTGAAACAGAATGAAGGCTTTGGCTCTCCTCCGTCTGATATTTACCATCAGCGACGTCTCTCTTGCTCCCCGTCTCCGGATGGTTACCGGGACAACCGCAGGTCTCAGCAGGTGAACTTTGAGACCAAATAGAAGCGAACCACCGGAACAAAGGATCAATATGTTGGGGTTTTTTTAGCCGATGACTATCGCTTAGACACTGAGAGCCCGGAATCTCAATCCAGATTCTTCTTGCGTTCTCTTCCTTCAAATTGCATCTTCCTGTGGGAACGCGTTCGTTCTCTTCAATAAAGCAGAGTACTTGTTAACAAGTGCCTTTCTCTCCTCTGCCGCTCTATTCACTCCATGTTTGTAGGAGAAGCCACTCGATCGATTCCTCCTCATCCAGCTCTAATTGGCTCTTGTGTCTCAGGAGATGTGTTTCACAGCTCATTTACAACACGGTGTTCAGTTCAGAAACATCACCACAGGTTCAAGATAATAAATTCATTAAACTAAGCTGTTTCCTCTTTTTCTAATTGGCGCGTGACTGTGGAAAGTCTCATTCATTGGCCATTTTCTTATATTTTCATCAAATGTAACGTGCAATTTGTTGTATGGTTAAATAAATGCTAAGAGAAAGGACTGCGGGCAGAGAAAAAAGAACCAGCACACATCTAAAAGAAGCTTAATGTCGCGAGAAAAGATTAGGAAGATTTATTTCTGCAAGGAAAGTCAGCATTCCAGGATTTCTTTTGGCAGCCACGCTGACAGCTGTGCTCTGTAGTTCATCTAGACTGAGGAATATGGGCGACGTTTGAGGCTTGTGTCATTTTTTTTGGATAACGTCTCTTAAAATATGAAGTGATGTGGATGCTGTGGTGTCTCTAACACAGTAAACATCATGACCGCTGACAGGTGAAGTGAGTCACGCTGTTTGTGTTTTCATCGTCCTTCAGTGGGCGGGATGTGGAGGAGTGCAAGCAAACATTTGGTCCTAAAAGTTTCTGTCTGTCAGAAAACATGATTTGGCACACGTGAGGATTTGAGTTGCGATGTAGCTGTGTGAGTCCACGCTCTTATTATTTCACAGTACGACGCGACGTCGGCCAGATCAGTGATGAAGTGAGGCCCGGGCAGGTCCAGTCCTCCTGGAGTTAAATCAGCTGAGTCAGCGCATCTCCAAAAACTGCAGCTCTTTGTGTGTTTCCAGTCTGCAGAGGCCCAGATCTATTAAACATGGTTAAGATCAGGAAAGGCAGATCATTTTACACATTTACTCATGGGTGAATGCAGGGGTTATCAGTGTCACACAGTAATTTGTCTTGCAGTACTCATGATAGGTGAATTAATTTTGAATCCACTTGTTTGTTTCCCGCGGCTGTGTGCAGTTCAGCCACAGAGCCATCACCCTAACGCAGGATGAGATCTGCGCGGCTCTGTCTCACACTGATCTGGAGCAGATGTGGCAGAGGGACCTGAGGCCGCTGCTGGTCGTCAGGTATCCGGGGTCCGAGGGCAGCCAGCTGGTGCAGGACGTGAGTCCATCTCATGTTATGCCATATGAAATGTAGTTTACTGACAATGTTGTACCAACAAAGGCCACATAAAAATTTAATGTTTTAAGGAATTTGCAGCATTTCACTTTTTTGAATGTGCGTTCGCAGCATGTCAAAGCAACCTTCGGCTCCCTCGGGGCCGGCTGGGAGGTGACAGAGGATCGGTTCGTGTCGCAGACGCCGTACGGCCCCCTGTCCTTCACCAACCTGATTGCCACCCTGAACCCGTCGGCGGAACGCCGCCTGGTCCTGGCCTGTCACTACGACTCCAAGTACTACCCGTCGCAGTGGCACGGCCGCGAGTTCCTGGGAGCCACCGACTCGGCCGTCCCCTGCGCCATGATGCTGGAGCTGGCCCGAGCCCTGGATGAGGAGCTGAAAGCTCAGAAGGTAGAGCTCAACATGGAACCTCAACCGCCGCATACCATGAGTTAAAGTGACGGTCAGACACGCTAAGTAATATTTTGATGATATATAAGAGTGGTTTAGAAGTTGACGTAGTTGTGACCTCAAGTCAGAGGGATTCATATGACAGCCGTAGCAATGAGTAATCACTTCATGAAAATCATTACAGAGAAGATCAGTAGCAAGGACTGGAGTTTCTCAACAGGAAATTTGAGAAATTATCAGTTCAAGCTGAGTTAAAAGTTTTAAACACCAAACTTTATTCATTAGGTTTTCTGAGACTTTTCCGTATGAGTAAAAATTGAACTTGCCGTTTAATGTCACCATGACCACAATGACCATCTAGTACAGCGGTAACAGGAAATGAGACTCATCCTCACAAACGACGCCACCTCTGTATCACTCATACATACAGAAGTCCAGAACATGTCGAATAAGAGCTGTTTTTCATCACATAAACAAAAAGTACAGTAATTCTAAACATGAATTTAATATTTTACGTTTTCTTTCTAAGTTTGATTTTTTTAAAAGAAGAAGAAGAATTTGTTTTTAAAAAAAACGTAACATTTCCCACAACCATACAACACTACCATTGACTGCAGGTGCACCACAATGTGAGAAATCAATTCAAAATTTTACATTGAAATTTTTGTGCTTTTGAAATGAAAACTTTATATTTTCAGAAGTACACAAAGTGTTCAGACTTGACCTTTATTGAAATTTCAAGCATTCATATATTGTTTTCTTGATTTCAGGCATTCGGTTTCATCAATTTAAATGTCATAATTGCTAATACTAATGCTAAAATAAGTGTATATGAGTGCATCTCCTTGAAGTATTGAAAATCATATATTATGTACACAATAACTTTTTTATTATGTCTCAAGACAGATTTCATCTTCTTATTTGCCGTTGCTTCTTATGATTTTATACTTATACTTTATACTTTTTTTCCCATCAAACTTTCCACCAAACTAATCTGCATATAATTGCTGAAGTAAATCATCAGCATTCACGTAGCGTGCCGAGCTGCCCTTTCCCCCGCTGCTCGCCGGCGCTCGGAGGCCTGTCTGTTGGTCAGACGTGGCGGTGACGGCGAGATCAGCCCAGGGACGGGATGTTTATCACACTCAGCTGTCTGTCACAAAGGTCACCGCAGGAGCAGCCGCCACAAAGAATACAAATACAGCGGCTGGCACGGAAGAAAATGCACCGTCAGGATCACAGCTGGTGAATCAGAGGGAAGATTTTGCTCATCAGCTTGACAGAGGCAAAGTTTCCTCGAGAAACAGAGTGCTATCAAAATAAAGGTTAAGATTCAACATAATTACATTTTTAACTCAAAATATTGCAAAATGTCCCTAAGTCAATGCTCACATTTTCTCACTGAGTTTTGTTGTAACCAAAATTAAATAAATGACTTGATTCTATGTTTTAGTTGGCGGTGCAGATCTGTCAAAAGATGGGAAATCCTGCCTGTCACGGTGTTTTTGTGGGTACAGTTAGTCGGCAGATAAGAATTAAGGGAACTAGCTTTCACTGCTTCGTCACTGATCTCTCACCCATAATTCAAGGTTTTGTTTGCTCCTTTTACGAAAAAACAAAAACGGAAGTAAATCAAGACGAAAGCTGTTTTTGGAAAACCTATGATCATCTCTCACCACCAGATGGCAGCAGTAGTCTTGTAAAGGTGTCTTCTGACTCTCTCCCAGGCCTCCAGTCCAAACCTGACCCTGCAGATGATCTTCTTCGATGGAGAGGAGGCTCTGCAGCAGTGGACCGCCACAGACTCCCTGTACGGCTCTCGCCACCTGGCCAGGAAGATGGAGGGTACGCCGCACCCGCCCGGAGCCACCGACACCAACGAGCTGGACGGCATGGTACAAGACATCCCGTCTGCTTCTTCTGCCCCTCTGTTGCTGGATTAACAAAATCAAAGCTCGAGATCACCCTTTCGTTAGCCCACATCAATTTCAGTCCGATCAGCTTAGCACTGATCTCCCGTCACACATCTCAGAAGATTTAAAAACCCCTTTTTATTGTTGTGTTGATCATCATTTGATTCACAGTTCTAAATAATGTAAAGTTACTGTTTTTGTATCAGAGCTGTAAAGACATCTTTGATCAACTGTTTATCTCTGTGCAGAGATAGAATAGACTTTATCTTAATGTGTGTGTGTGTGTGTGTGCCTGTAAAGATAGTGCAACGTCAGCGAGCCGGCACCCAGCACCACAGAAAGTGTGTGATTATTCTGGAAACGCATGTTTATCTCCAGGACGGGCTGAGAAAGTTTCCCAGGAGCGTCTCGCGGCTCACCCCTCTCCGTCTCCTCCCCTCCAGGATCTGTTTGTGCTGCTGGACCTGATCGGGGCTCCCAGTCCTCGCTTTGGCAGCCAGTTCCCCAACACGACGCCCTGGCTCACCAGATTTCAAAACATAGGTGAATAATCATGCTTCTGGGTCATATTTGACATTATGAATGCTCCGATTAATTGTGTGAAGGTGTGGCACAAACAGGAGTCATTTTGATCATGAGTCGTTAATACGTCACTTACAGTACATTAGTCATCATAAGGAGGTCACAGACAGTGACAGCAACACAAACACATTGGATCTTCCTTCTGCTTTTTCTCCAATTGACTTTAACTGTCATAATACTTAAAGATACAATCAGTATATATATTTTTTTTTTCTCCTTATGTGTAAATTCCTTATTGATCGGAAGTAATTTAAAGTACCTTATTTCAAGCAGAACAATAAAAGTAACTATACTGGTTCAGTTAAGCCACTGCACCCTCAGATAATATGTAGCTTAGCTGCTGGGTGTGGTTCTGTTTTGTACAATTATGTTTTGTTTGTTTTTTTAATTCAAGTATTACAACAGGTAGCTAAAGCTTTTTTTCTTATGCATACAGTTTATTGAAGGTACAATCAGTATCCAGGTCAAGTATCTTTTATTTCCAACAGAAGATACTGGTAATGTTTATTAAGATCTGAGTTCTGTTACATTCAAGATACTTGTTTTACTTTTTGTAAAAATGTCTTCTCAAAATTGAAAAAGATGTTCTTAGTTTTCTCATAAATTTTACTTTGATCATAATATATAGTATACGATATATTTGAACATGGCCTTTAAAGAACTCGGAAATAGTCAACTTGGATAACTACAGTGATTCCTCCTGTGATACACCTTCGTACCACAAGATGGTGTAGTGAGTCATTCTGAAGTTCTTGGCATAGTAACTTTTTCCTCTTTGTTCCGCTTCCTCTAAATGCAGAACGGCGTCTGCACTCGATGAATCAGTTCGTGGAGCATCCCGAAAGCGTGGAGTATTTCTGGCCCGACCGCCGCGTGGCCCACGTGCTGGACGACCACATACCGTTCCTGAACAGAGGTATGCGCGGCGAGTCACTCTCAGCTCTCTGAACTCACTTCCTCCGGCTGATCCCTCGCTCTGCGCCTCTCTGCCAGGCGTGCGGATCCTGCACCTCATCCCCTACCCCTTCCCCTCGGTGTGGCACTCGTTCAACGACGACGAGGAGAACTTGGACCGCGCCACCATTCAGAACCTCAACAAGATCCTTCAGGTTTTCGTTCTGGAGTACCTCAACGTCAGACCCGCCGTCCCCGACAGCCCGCAGAACATCTGAACCCACCACCGCTTCACTTCTTTCTCGTGTAGCTGTAGTAAAGATGGTTAGCTGAAAGAGAAGACTGCATTCGCCCCTGTTTATATGAAAACACACATGTGGCTCGAGCTCTTTGAAGGAGGGAATCTGTAAAAAAAAAAACCCTGTGAATTCCACCACTGTACATGGACAACATACATTTCCTGACAATATCTACGTCCGAAAGTACATTGTTTTTGAAATAAAATGTTTTTATGTGAAATGTCTTTTCTTTTTTCAACATTTCAAGGAATACTGGGCCTTCAGATTTCCTTCCCTTTAAGCTCCCGGCACCAGGATCTGCAGTGTGCTTCACACACACTGCTCTCTTTATGAGCCCAAAGCCCTCATTTACACCGAGAGGAGGCAGTTCTGTGTCACTGCGAGCATTTATCTGGATTGCATGCTTCAGAAAGGAGCAATGCAGTGTTGAGGGGTAGAAATAAGGGCAGTTTGGAGGATTTTTTTAGGGCACAGATAAGCATATGAAAGCGTGACAAAACCACACTTGTTGATATCTTTATTATGATTTGCTCTTCGAACAGCTTCAGCCTGAAGGCGCTTGGTTATGGCCATGCTATGTCCAATCCCTGATCTGTTATGTTGTGGATGAAATACAATATGGCCACCCACTCGGATGCTCCTGAACATACCGGGTAGAATATAAAAGGCATCACTCGCTGGATGCTGTCTGTACGGCCACCGATGGGACGTTTCCTCGCCGGTGGTGAAAATCTGCTGTGTTTAGAGAGAAAACTCGTCAGTGGCAGGAAGTGTGAGGTTAATTTGTCCTGAAACAACACACTCAGCCTCTTTATACCCCGTCAGCTGACATAACGGATCGGATAACTTCCTTTTCTAATGCTTCATGTGCCTGCTTCTGTTTGTACGCCACGAGAAGCCTCGTTTTAAAGTGGATGCCAGAATAATACACACTGCCAAAACTGGACTTCCTGTATTTTGTGACTGGAATAAATGTTGATTCAGAAAACAAAGGAGATCGTGAAGAGTTTGCTTTTCCTTGCGCGCCTGTGTTTGAGTGTCAGTGGTCTGTGAGGTGGGAGTGAAGGAGTAGATCGTGCTCTGATAGCTGCTCTGAGGTGACCTTTTGCGAAGAGGAAGTGCAAACTTTTCCCGTAATTCTGATTTCAAACTAAAAATAGTGTCCTTCTCGTGGCCCGGCATCATGTGAACACTCCTTTCTTTTCTCATGCCTGAGACCAAAGACTGTCTCCATCCTCGACAACAATCCCACGACTCCCTTAATCCTATCAGGGGGGCCCTCTTCTGAATTCCACACCACCTAAATCCCTTTCAGGGCAGAGCGCTCCGCTCCCATCGGCAGTGAGCAGGGTTTTCCAGCTGGGAGGCGTGTTTGCGACGCCTGGCAACCACGTACCACTGTAAATAAAAGATTTGAGGGTTCAGGCCACCTATCTCTCATTTTCTGAAGTCGGCTTAAAAAGCAAGCTGTGTATGCTAGTAATGCAAAGTTTAATTTATAACCTCGGGTTTGTTGATTTTAATAGTCGTCATAAATGTAACATTTCAGCTGCCTCGAATGGGATTTTTGTTATGATGACAAAAATATAATATCAATATCAATTCTTCCAAACTGTTCCTGAGTTAATAATAAAACTTCCTAAGTTGTTTATATTGTCTTTGTTTGACTTTATTGTTCAAACTGGTAACAAAACACTGTCGGATGAATCAAGTTGAAGCTGCATGGAGCTTCAGGGGCGACTACTCCGGCCTCACAGTGAGCTTTGTTTTTTGTATAGTTTGCACGTTCGTTCAGGTTTTCTCTAGAATCTCCAACTACTCCCAACAAACCAAAGAAACATGTGATAAGGTGAGGTTATATGGCAAAATTGGGTGTCTTTTCATATTCACCTCGTGATGACCTGTTTAACTTGTCCACCAGTTTTCAGCTGGGATCAGCTGCACTTATGAGTTTGAAATATGTGCAGTGGCTAAAACTCGTGTCAAACTAAGATTATCTCATGTTCAGGTCCGGGTCTTGAAGGTCCTTTTTTGACTTTTGTGCTTGACTTTTCTTTTGAGCTTTATAGGATCAAAATGTGGAGAAGTGGAGATCACTTTCCAAATTTCATTCTATCGGTAAACAGCTTATAACTTGAATTTCCTCCATCTCAGCTATATATTTTTGCAATTTCTTGCAATCTCTTTTGATGATGTGTTGCCGACATTCACATGTCAATCCTCGTGTCAGCTACCACCACAGTAGTTTGGCTCAGATATGGAGAACCAAATATTTCATTCGTCACGTGCTATCACTGCGTGTTGTGATGAGACTGGCCTGCTCAAACAGAAGGCTAAACATAAGCAGTAGAACATGTTATTGTGGCTCCCATTATGTCACTGACAGCAAACTGATACATGCCCAAGTTTAATATAACAGCCAGGCTTTAATCTGGCTTTGATTACTGATTATGGTGAAGATTATACAACAGCTTCCTGTTTTATAATAACAGAGGCTCTGGAAGGGAACCGGGGACTTTGTCTTCCTCATGCACGGTGTTTTCCAGACATGAATAATGAAAAAGCATGATTAGATATCTGTACGCTACCTTGTGAAAGTGTGAGAGAAAAAAAATCATAGCCGTAATTGCTATACACAGCCACACAATCAATATATAACATCTATCACCAAAATAAAGTTGCCCAATGATTTATTTAAATAATGAATAAATAAATGCAGATCCTATGTAATGTGATATTTAGGATTTTTAATTCATTTTTTTGCTGAAGCCACTTGTTGCAATAAGCTCAGTTACTCCCAGCGTCACATTAGATACCGTGTATCATCTCCTCAGTGAGACAAATATGCTGTTGTTGAGTCATATGTTGAGTCATACATATGGCAACAGGCCATATATACGGTATATATATATATTAAAACATCCTCACCATGTATGGATATATACTGTATTTTGATTTTTATGACTTATTGTCTAAAATTAAGAATATATAATTTACTTAATGTGTAATAACTGTACAACAATGTCTCAATTAAATTATGTGAAAAAGTAAACTTTTCCATTGCATGTGTCAGTGGAGGAGCCCATGCAAGTAGGCATGTTACCAACAGAGAGCAGTGGTGTGTCATACTCAGTGCATAACAAGTCTCTTCAGCTTGTTTTTTCTTTCACGTGAAAACAGACTTTAGGATCTACGTGATTGCTTAAACATGCTGTTTTCAGGTAATTTCTATGACTGATTAATAACTGTGTGTGAACTGTGTTGAATAACTCATGAGGAAAAAAACTGTCACCCATTGATTTTGAAATGTGAGGAATAATCTAGTGTTTGTCAACATATTTATGTATCCTTAATTTCTTCAGAACTTGTTTTGACCAGGAAAGTGTTTTCAGATGAGTAACACATTGTTTGATAATCACACCTCCACTTTCAAACGAGGGCGGTGAACACCCAGTAACTCACTACATCATAGGCTGCGTTCAAGGACGCTCTAAAATGTCCGAATTTTAAATGGGAAGTGCTGGAATCTCTTATTGTTTTGTAAATTTTACAACTGAGCAGAATAAAAATTATCACTCAAAAGTAAATTAAGCAATCTATTAAGTTAAAAAAATACAACAATATTTTTTGAAGCACATTTTCCATTATTTTAAGCGCGGTTTGTGGTTGATGTGCTGTGTTCCCTGTTGTCCCTGAAGGCATCATGAGTGCAGGCGGTGCGGTGCGGGGTTGCGGGGGATTTTTAGTCCAGCCTCCGGTCAGGCGTGCGCAGAGTTGTTAAGTGCGTGAACCCAAACATACAGACAGCGCAGAGCCGAAGAGAAGAACATGAAAGAATACAGTTAATTTAATTCTTTAACCAGCGTTGACACATTTTTCTTTGTTTCTTTTTTTTCTTTTTGTATTTTCTTCGTGACATTTAAGAAGAAATGGAGCCGATAACGAAGTGGACACCAAAACAAGTTGTCGACTGGATGAAAGGTGAGTTTGAGAGAACTAACTTTAACTCTTTAATTCATTTAATTGATGACGGAACATGCTACTTTTTAATTTCTCGGCCGTAAATTGAGGAGTCGCTCCTGAGTTACTCCAGCTGGTTTCGTAGAAACTGCTCCTGTGTGACAACATACCTCCACTCAGGCATTTAACAATGGGACTGTACTTTCTATCACTCTGACAGATGTGAGACATTTCACTGCACAGCCGCACAATCCATCCTCAGATATCCCTGATTTTACTGTAAAACTCTTTGTTTTCAAAGATCAAAGATCAAAAACCAATGGTTTTATTTAGTACAGGAGTACTCTCCCATTATAAAGAAGTCAGAGTATTTAGTGACTTTTTAATCACATTGAATAACAAGCTTTGATTCACTTTACTTGTATCAAAAGTGTCAACCAAGAGAAAGTATTAAAAAGTATATGATAGTAAAATATATATTTACTGTACACTTATTGGATACAAGATTTGGGGTACTTTGTATCATTTTCCATGATGATAATTTTACTCAATTATGAGAAAAGTTACATAACTGAAATACAAATTCATCAACTCAAAGTATCCCAAAGTACTTGTCACTTTAATCCTTGGGATAGAGGTATTTACCAATAGTCTTTAACTTGTTTTGTTTGTGAATGTGCTCTTGTACAGTGTTGCATTTCAATCTCTCATTATTTTACTCAGTACGGACTTTCTCTCCTCCAGTACCTGGGATGTTTTGTCCTCTCGTAAGGTCTGATACTCTGTAAAAAGCAGACTTGCCCCTGAATGAGAGGAATGCCGGCTATGAAAGTGACATCATGATTCACTGAACCTGACTTCAGCCACAGCCCGAGTGTGTTTAGAGAGGGACGCCGGATGGTATGTGGCTGAAATAGTCCCGGAGATACCCTTCTAAACAGAGACGCTGAACTTTGTGTATATCGTACAGCAAAGTGAGTCATGGGCTGTTTATGACAAGGAATTTACTCTGGAAGGACTATTGGAAACTTCCCAAAACAAATCATAGGTGATTCCCATTTTGGTTGTGTAGCGAATTAACTGCTGATTATGGCGCGCCTGCCAATAGCAGGGCGTTAAAGGGGATTGTGGAGGGGTTAGTTTCCATGGGTCTTGTGAATAGAACTTGGCCAGGGCATGCATGCATGGGGGGATTAGTTGTCTATACAGACCCCCATCGCTGTCAGTCTCCTGAAAATCTGACTCAGCAGTTCTTTCTTGAGGTCCCAACCGCCGAATCTGCAAACACAGTGGAAGTGAAATGTAGCATGAACAGACGGACCACTGGGCCGACGTGCATTCCAACATTCATACCAAATTATAGGTATTGAGTACAGAGTGGGTTGTCTTGTCATTGTCGTCATATTTGGACAAAACACAAAGTACTTTCTGTAGTTTTGTCTGTACACTTGAGATTAAGTAAAGTGGATGATGCAGGCTTTCATGCCCCCTGTGGAATTGCTTCCCTCAGTGTGGTCTGGCAAGCCTAAATAACCATTTGCTTAAGTTGGAGGTGTTCTCAGTGGGTGTACGCTACAATTACTTTGCAAGCAAGTTGATCTAACTTTAAGCAGCGAGAGCCACAGAACAAACGAAATGCTAACCTAAAATTTAAAACACAGCACCGCTTTGTTGATGTCATCCAAGCCATTGGTTCCCAACATTGTTTCCTTGAAGCCCCCCCCCCCCCAGATTTCTCATGAAAAAGGTTGTGAAAAGCCTCTGTAATGTGGTGTTCCAGTGAAGACGACACTGACAGACTCACTCTGTCTTTATTATTATAACCAGCAAAACTGCAGAAACACTGAAACGATGAAGTTAGCATGTTGGGCCATCAGTGGGTGTCGTTGGTTGTTTTTGTTTTGTTTTTGGATTTGGATTTGCTATTACAGGTGACTATCGAGAACAAAACTACCAAGTCCCAGTCGAATATGGAAAATATGCCATTCTGGAGGCTGCCATTGTTATTGTCCATCCACTCACAAATTTGCAGAAGAACTGCTGACAAGCTGCCTTGCACGGCAGCTGCATACTGCCCGCTGGTGTGTGTGTGTGAATGGGTGAATATGATTGACAATGTAAATTGGGCTGTAAGCAGTTCTTACACACCTGCTAACGTCATTGTTTCAGCATTTTGGTTATGATAATAAGACAGCAAACCCTATAAGTCCTTATACCAGCTCTTTACTACATTAAATAAAGTTTAATTTTTAACTGGCTACATGGGCATGTGCATTTTCGGTGGCACAGAACACCACTGTCATGTCAACACAACCCCAAAATGCTACAGGAGTTTTTCCATTTTCACTTAAAGACATTATTGTGTAAAGACCCACTGTAAGAAATCTATGATTTGTACTTGTTTGAAGATGCAGTGCATGCCTTTCAACAGATTTGATCTTGAAAGTTGGCCTAAACTGATCCCTATTCTGACATTTTTGTGTTTGGGAAAAACAAAGTATGCAGTTTTCAGAGGTCGTGAAGTCAGCAGAGACTTTGTGTTGTCCAGAGGGGAGGCTGCATGTTTCTTGGCCACAACATGCACCGAGTAACCACTGTCGTTGTTTCCCTTCCATACCAGAGCCAAGCAGCATCTAACTCAAATAAAAACCCATGTCGACAGCGAGGTCATGGCCCCATGTTAAACGTTCCCTCTACTGGCAAACACGCTTGTTTGCAGAGTTGTTGTGCCTGTGTGTGACAGAAGTCAAATTAAAGTCTCGGGAACCGCTGCGTGGAGACCTCCGGCTCTCATGTGCCTCAGGTTGTTTTCCCCAGCAGGACAGGGACTGCTCTTGTGTATTGAGGCTCTTGTTAATCACTTGCATTGTTTCGGGAGATCAAGTGGTGGGTTGGTAGATGCTTATTGCCAGTGAAAGGCCGTTTGATTCTCCCAGTTTAAACACTGTTGTTTTTTTGTTTGGGAGGGGGAGATGCCCCGAAGCGCTTTCCTCCCTACACAAGGCCGGGTCTTCCAGCTGGACCTGCGGTGTCGTGTGATTAGTATGCCATATGTCATGTGCTCAATGAATTACCCCAGGGAGTAATGCACACTTTTCTTAAGATACATTAAGCTATAATTCCAGCAATCTTCAGTATATTGTGACACTTTTTGAAATTAGATTGGGGTTAGCGTTTAATGACTTTAATCCACTGACCCACATACTCGTGTTCACAAAGTCAAAAGTTTAAATCATGTGCTGCGAGTCATTTTCCAAATATAGTCCTGAATCCACATGGGCAGTCTTCCAATTGAGAAGTGCTGGCAACGTTCAGAGCATGTTTAATTCTTATTCTGTGAAATAGTTCTGCAAATGTAAGTCTTTTTTTAACTCCTACATTTATCTGTCTTGTCGTCACTGACAGTACGGCTGCCAGGATTTAACAAGGCATCCCAGACATTTAAACTTTTCCATATAATGTCTGACTGGATGTCGTCTGTCTAATTGTTTAACAAGCCCAGACTTAACAGTGTAGTGCCCACTGGAAGCCCTCCAGGATATTACACACCAGCTATTCAGTTTCAAAATACCTCTCCAATTTTCTCAATGAGTTTATGTCAGGTCATCACTGAAGTTGTTTGTCTAATCATCAAAGGATAGTTTCAGACAACTGTCTTGTTTGTGACCACCAGTTTCAACCAGAAATGTGGTTTGTGTAACACCACTTTCGTGTGCGTATCCTGCATTTCGAGTAGCACCAAGGTGCCAAGAAAGCAATTACCTTGTCAGCGAGGCGCCAAACATGTGCTGAACGTACTTTTGTCTTTGACCATGTGTGAGGCTGGAACAATAACAGGGTTGTGTGTGAATCTGCACTCGCACACCCCAAGCATTAGAGATACGGCAACCTTCCGCAGCCTTATCTACAGGGATGATAGCAAGGTGTGGGCAATGATGGCTTCAGTGATGGATCCTTATCTGGGAGAGACTTCCTAAACAGGAGTGCAAAGGGACATTGTGCAGACGCCTCGGCCTTATTAAGTCATCCATAGAGCTGGCTGTGTGCAGCTCTATGTTTGGATAGCCGCCGCAGACATTATTAATCCATTTTAGATGATACTGCTGTGGCTTTATGTAAGCATCCGGTGGAAAAGGTGTCAGATCTATCTAAATACATTTTTTTTTTAAACTGTTGCTTTCAAAGACTGTGAGGACAACCCTCGCTGATTACGCACGGAAGCAACAATTCAGTTTAACTCCCTCTTTTGTAATTTACCAGTTTCCACTTCTTCGGTCGTGCAATTTCTAAAGTCGACCCTTTGTGTTGCATTGACAAGCAGATGACCGTGTTACTTTCTCACAGAAAATGGCCTTTAGAGTTCAGGGGAAGTTCTGTAAGCTGATTCCACCCCAGGGAGAGGTGACTGAAAGGGAGCGCTGTGGTTTCGTCCCTGTCAGATCTTCCCTGGCCTGTTTCTCACATGGCCCGCGCATCCGACTTATGTGCTCCAACATATGGGACTTCTAGACTAATCATCAGCTGTTAACGTGGCCGTTGTTATCGAATGTTCGAGAGACAAAGACGAAACATAAGTGTGCATTTTGATCTGGATGAGGTTTTTCTCACAGTGACTCAGGCTTAAAAAATCTTTTAAGTACTCAACACATGACAAGTCTGTGTTTTTTTCTTTAAAAAAAAAAAAGAAAAAGAAAAAACCAAGGCCAGGTTGCATTGTACTTGTCCTCGTCACAGTGCCCACAAAGGAAAACACTGGCTGTGTCAGCCAACCTGGGCTAGACCAGTTTGCTTTTCATTCAAATCTAAAATGTGCATTGCAAATCTCCCAGATGATCTCAGCTTAGTGGGACCAGCGAGCCATTTGGCCTCGGCCTGCCCTAAGAGCATTGGCCCGTGAGGTGCCGTGCTTAAGTCACGGGAATGAAAGCTGCCGACTGAGGTATCGTGCTGAGCGAGAGTGCTGCGCATACCAGAGCATGCACGCGTGCTCTGCGTTGTGTTAGCATTTCGTCGTTGTGCCTAAAAACTCTTGCTGTTGTTGGATTGAAGTCTGGAACTGCGGGCAGCTCAGGATTGATGCTTTCACGGTGATAAAAACTGTCGGAAAAGAGGAAAAAAGGAAATGCATGGCTGCCTTGTTACTGCTATCAAAGCACTGCAAATGCATTTACGCTCAGATACTCACAGAACATGAGAGGAATGCAGTAACTGTTGTGTTTTTTAATCCCCCACACCAAATGAACAGCTCTGTGAATGAGCAGTAAAAACAGGTCACACATGACCTTTGTGTATTTGGGCCCACTGGCTGCTTTTAAAGGATTTAAAATGCTGAAGCCCGGCAGGTTGATGGTCTCCCCTCGACGCGCCGACCAAAAACACACGAAAGCTCTTCCCCGCTGCCACCTGCTCACACCGTAATGGAGTTTAATGTCATTATGATTATGACGTGAGCTGGAGCTTTACGAACAGTCCTCTACTTTTGGGTTCAGCCGGGCATTTGGGCAGGTGCCAGATCCGAGCACGTTCTGAACAAGTCCGGACACGTCTACATTTTCTCAGCCCTCCTCAGAGACCGGCTGAATTCCTGTCTCGCCGTTCTCACAGTGTAGAAAATGTAACATCATGGTTTGTCTTGAAAAACTCTTGGCTTTTAACCGATTTACAATTTGTATTTGCATGTTTGCATCACATTAATGCACCATTCAGGCAGTTTGTAGGCTTCTATTTTTCTGTTTTTGCCCACTGAGGCAACTCCTGTTTTCACTGGCTACATTCAAGAGTGTTAGTAGATGAAGCAGCTATAATGGACCAATCTTTGTTTTCACTGCCACTCTCAGTATGGCTGTGTATACACTGAGTAGATGGATGAATGGAAGTAAAGCAAGAAAACACCTGGTACTCCCATACTGTCTTTGTTTGCATGTTTGGTTTTGCAATACAGCCCATAGCACACAAAGGTCCACATTATCGTGTTGTTGAAAGGTCATAAATCCGATACGGACACATGATTGTGCCAAGCTTCTGTTTGCATTCAGTTATCAGCGAGGGACTCCTCCTCAATTTCCACAAACAGAGTGAAACCATACAGTACTTCTTCACAATATCTCTTTCACTTGCTGCCTATTTTCACTTGGCTTTCCAAACCACTTAAAGCATATTTTTAGCAAACAAGAAATTTGTTCAACATTTGCAGGCTTTGTCAATACTGAAATGTGTCCTCTTAACCTACTGAACTTAAAATCATCCCCTGCTTTTTGGGGGGAATTCTGCCAATCTCATGGCATGTTTCTGCTAATCTCAGATAAAAACCGCTGCAGGGTTTTTATATAGACCAGTCTTGCTGTGTGAATTTTCAGCTTGATGCATTGTATGAAGGATATTGGAGCAAATACAGGTTTTGCATTTGTTTAAACTGGGAGTGGCGGCTCCACTTTGCACGCTCAGGAAATTCAGTTGGTCGTCCCCTTTGTTTCCGCTGCAGCAGACAGCGGAGAAAAACTGTGTCACCTGCCCTTCACCTTCATGTGTGACATCCTATTAGCTATATTAACTTCCGTCATCTAACGCGACACAACTGTCTCAGCCTTAATCTGTCGTGGCTGTGAGGGAGACCCACAACAGGTGCCGGGAATACTGTAAACAAACCTCACCTGCAAATGGGCGTTGTGCAGCTTTTGTGTTGGGAAAACACAGCCATGTGTGCGATTATGTGTTTTATGAAGACTCCATCATCGGCTTTTGGGAGCTGGATCGCAGAAACCAGAAGGTGTGCGGTGCGACTGCGACGCAACGCGCCGTGTGCGTCAGAGGTACCCTGTCCTGGCCTGTGGGTGACACACTGTCATTCAGCTTTATTGATAATGACTCACCCTCCGCCACCCTCACCCCCCTGGCAGAAGTGGGAACAGGATCAGCTGCCCCGCGGCCTGTCGGCTGTCTCGTTCTGTTGCATAATTCATTCAGATGCTTGTCTTTGACGCATTAGGAGAATCGTAGTCGTTAGGGACTTTTAGGGGAAAGCCAGTGACACCTGGACTCTCATCGACGTCTCTTCTATGACGTTGTCTTCCTCCGTATGTTTTCTGTCACTTTCAATTACGCTTTTGGTCTTCTTGACCTCATCTACTCCTCCTCCTCTGAAAGGTTCACAAGTCAGCTGTAAATTGTGCCCGACTCCCCCTCTTTGCCTCACACGGCGGCGCCTCCGCACACCCTCGCCATTATCCCCAACCTCTCTCCATTTCCCCTGTCTCTATGGAAACCTTAATTTTAGTTACACCCTACGTCTGATCTTGTTTACAGTCATTGTGACTGGCTGGGGGGTGGGGTGGGGGTGGGGGGGGGGGGGGGGGGGGGGACCACCAGCGGCACTTTTTTGCACTGCCGCAGCAAAATGCTCCAGAGGCGATGGGGGGGGGGGGGGGGGGGGGGGGGGGGGGGGGGGGGGGGGGGGTGGTTGTTAGCCGTGGATAAAAAGCAGGCTCACATTTGCGTGTGGACAGGCCAGGAGGCTGGCGAAGGGACTGTCACTGTGCCAAGGCCAGAGATGGGACCCGCTGTCGGGTTTGATCGAGCAAATCCTCTGCTCAGCTTGGCATCAGAGTCCTTCTTTCTGCTTTTTCAGCCAGGCTTTGTAACAAGATTTGAGGGGGGGGAGATTTACCCTCTGGGAGATTTATGGCAATTAGCAGGTTCTTATCCAAAGATACTTATGGGGATCCACATTAGGAATCTAGCGAGCGCTACGTTTAACCATTCCAGCCACCAGGGCAATATGCAGCCATGTCCAGTTTAATTAAAAGGTGTGTTTCTGTCCGTCCGTCTCGTCTGCTTTTAATGAAACCTTAATAAAGCACCGTCATAAAACAAAAAATATCACAATGGGCACAACGCTAAACTTGGCTCTGTTGTAAAATATGCCCACATGCGGCGATACGAGCACGACGTGCACAGTTCCCATGGCAGACGAGTTGAGTGAGGATCATTTCCTTCCCCAAAACCTTGTTCATCTTTATTGTGGTTTCCATAGGCAGCTATTATGGTGCTGGTAAATTGGTCTGTAATCAGCATGCAGGGCCACCCTGATCATACGCCACACATGTGACGGGAACTAACCGACTTCCCAGTTTTCCCTTAAAAACTCGTTTGCGTCTTTTGACTCTAACTTTGAACCCATGTTTAATATTACTACAAAATGTCACCCTTTAAAGGGATAAACAAAATCATTTTTGGTTTTTGTATCTTGTTTTTGTTTTCCCACTTCTTTCCATCCGTCTGTATCATTTTAGAAAGCACAAAAAGCCTTTAATTACAGTTTTTCTAAAGGCAGTGATGTATAGGTTGTAACAAAATGAACTCTTTTGAAGTCCTGTTGACACAAAAGCAGTCAGCAGTGACTCTCAGGCCGCAGAGGGTGAGCGTCCTTATTAATTTGTGTTTAAAACTGGAAAACGTTAAAGCCTTCTCAAGCTCGTGAATTAACCATTGTGTTTTGAGCTAAGCACTTTGAAGACGCTAGGACTGCGACTATCTTGGGATACGCGGCCACTGCCGGAACCACAACAATATGACTGATGGAGGGGTCAGGAAAGATTTAATGTGTGGTGGGTGGAGGGATAAGAGAGACAGTGGAGAGGAGGAGGAGGGGGGGACTGAGGCATTTTTGAGGTCTTTGTTGCTTTCTTTAGTGATTGTTTATGCAAGTGGTAACGAGCTGCAGCGTAGGCCAGGCGACCAACTGACTGGAGAGTGATGAGTATTTATGTTGGCCTCAAACCCTACACTTACCTGCAGACACTGATGTATTTTCAGGAACGATGACTGATTTATGAGCAGGTTTTTACTGTAAGCTCGGACCTAGAAAACTATACTTAGATGTAGTAGCAAATCATCTTCATATGAATTAATCAAATATACAATGCAACTATATTTGGATGAATGTGTTTGGGGAGTACATATCTGATTATTTATTTAGGTGAATTGTTGAGACAGTACAAGAAGTTGCAAATTTCATAATAAATTGAAGATTTTACTCTCAATAAAAGTGAAAAACTGATCTCACACTGTTGTACACTGGGATGTGTCGTGTGTGTCTATCAGTTACAAGTTAAAACTGTGTTTTTTACATAAGGCCGGTTTACACAACTGCTGAAGAATTGCTGATAACACTGGAATGTAGATGAGCAGGTGAACCAGTACTTCATTTCCATCACACTGAAAATTTCAACTCGACTTTCCTCTTTGTGTTTTTTTTTTTGTTTGTTTTGTTTGTTTTTTTTTTTTGGGGGGGGGGGCTCTTGCTGAGCTTTAGAGGACTATGGGATATCAAATCCATTGGGGTTGAAGCTAGCTAAACTGATACGCCGGTTGTTTCTACTAAATGGTACTCATTTCGTGAGAATTCTGCCAAATCATGACAAAAGGTTTTTGAAAAACTGCATTCAGAAGTTCCCTGAACAGAAAGAAAAAAAAAATCCAATGTTTCAGGTGTAAACTCATCAACACATTTAAACCTGTTTTTCAGATTCATTTTTCCACACCCTCACCTCGAGCAACATCTCTGCTGGCTGCTGCAGGCTTACAAAGATTCTCTTTTTTTTTGTCGTTTCTCTTGCTCTGTCTTGTTTTTCCTATGTCTTCTGACCAAAAGTCATCATATATCAGGCCCTGCTGTAGCCTCTCATAACCTCTTGACGTTCCTCAACTCTGACCTGCGGCACCCCAAGACCTGACCTTTACCTCTACTCACTCCAGTCAATATTAACTGAGCTGTCCAGCCTCCCAGCCCCCTCCGGCATATTCAGACTTCGAAATCTGACGAGGTACCAGCCATGTCACTGGGGCGGTTAAACTGAACCTGAGGGCTGGCACTCACCCTGGCTGATGTGCCTCAGCCCCATGAACTGTGACCCCTCATCTCTCATCAGTCACCATCCATCATCCCGTTAGAGACAGGGCTGCTTTTGTCTTGGCGTGGAGGGACCAGCCTCAGCTGCTTCTTCACTCATGTAGGAAGCCCTCTCAGGACGTCTCACAGCTTGTCTGGGTTTGAGATTAGTGTACGTGAGGTAAAACAGTGTTTGAGGAAGCAATGAGAGGAAGAGATAGTAGAAAAACTGTTATCTTGAAATGTCTGAGCACCACAACAAACCCAACTTCAGATGATGCCTCCAGCTTGAAATGTGAAGCAGCATTCCAGATCTTTGCACCTGTTTTGGAGGTCTTCAGCCGGCTTCTAAACTGTGTCCTGTGCCCTATAAAGGCAGTTTCTATACAGTCCACAGATGCGGACATAACGGGCATGACGACGAGATGTGGAGCGTCATTGTGCAACTCCTGTGCCCTGCTCCCACTGTGTGTACAGGCATTGTTGTTTTCCTGTGAAGTCATGCATTAGAGGATAGCTTAGCAGTCGCCGAGAGAAGCTTTTTCTTTCCTTTTTAATTACAGCACGGCCTGGTCTGACCAGAGACCATTGTGCCAGAGTGCTGCAAGTTCCCACAATGGGGCTGCTCAGTGGAGAACAATGCGTCAAATTCCTGACCGTTCCCCACAGGTTCGGAGGCCGGACCGACAAATAAAGACAGTGCAGTTACAGTGGCTTTGCTATTCTACACCCAGTAGCCCTCCCAGTGGCCACCCCAGTGGGGATATTGGTTTGTGTGTGTCCCTGTTTGCATCAGCCCTTGTCTGTCTGAGTGTGTGTGTGTTTGTGTGTGTGTTACAGGGTGGCTACAGCTCCCACTGGGAGCACAGGGAGGGGTTGAAAGATGGGGGAGGGAGCTTGTTTGGTTCTTTCTCTTGGAGGTGAAAGACTGTTCACTCTTTTGCTGGTGTAATCAAACCCCTGAGAACCAAGTGTTGGTAACCGAAAGCATGCAAAGGCAATAACAGATTAAAAAGTGAAATGTGTTTCCTGAAAACGCAACGCAAAACCCATTTAACAACTTCTTGTTCTCACCTGTTTTGTTGCTTTTGTAATGAGTTGCACAAACTCAACTTTATCCTGTATTTTATATTTTCTGTGTTAAAGCCACTGTGTTAAGCCAGTCTGCTTGAGTTCTGTATAGATTGTTGAGATAATTACAAGAATAACCCGACATTTGCGAGTGGAAATATCGTGTTTACATTGCCAAAAATGCATGCTTACACAGCCTTTGTGTAGGCTGCAGGGGCTTGAAGGCATCCAGCAGGGTCCACTTCCATTTGTGTTGTCCAGATTGTCCATTTTTTGCTTGTCTAGCTGTCCAGAAATATCCCAGCTTGAGCGTATTTATGCCTTCTCAAATGGTTGTGTTGGTAACCTGTGCGGCACGGAATTACTGTTTACTGTAATTAAGAGGGTGGGTGGTAAGACGGACCCCACAACTGGACAACAGATGCATTTAGAGATGTACTGATTCCTTCTAGTACGCTCTGCAACAGACCAAGAAGCAAGCAGCGAAATACTTACAGATCCAGGATTTTCATATGGCTTCTCAAAAGAGTGAGATCAAGGACTTGATAAGTCTGTGCAATTGGATCAGGAATGCCTTCATCTTTGGAGAAGAAAGAAAATCACGGGGTGTGCATGGAGCTATCTGGCGTTGCATTTTCTTTTCCGCAATCAGTCTATGGGTGTGTTCGTGTTAAAGCAGTGCTCCTCAAACCTTGATGCTGGACAGCTGTGTGCTTTAGATGTTTGCATCTCGTACCGAATGAGCAAACACTCCACCAACGAGCTGCCGTCTCATGACTTTACAGCACATACATCCTCAACGCAGAACTTCAAAACGTCCACAACGATGGCGTCTGCACAGCATTCGGCCATTTGTATTGACAGAGAAGCTTACACTAGGCCATTAGAGAACATTGGTATAAATTATGACAGAGAGTGAGTAATTTGTCACCATTTCTAAATACAAAAAATGCTATAATTTGTATTTGTGAAATGATTTATTAGGCCTGTTAATATATCCTCTAATTACCTATCCCTACTAAAATTAAGATTCAGTAGTTGTCAGTGTTAAAACAGTCCGTTTTAAATGGTTTCTCATTATGTATTGAACAGTTTATTTAGACTGTAGGAACTGCTCAGCGAAATTCATCTACATGATTGATAACTGCTATTTAATTTATGTCATAAAAGTACAGTTTATCACTTTAATTGACACTGAACCTCAGATTGCTCTCGGCAAACTTGTAATCAGAATAAACTTATTGGGGCCAATAAAAGTTTTTCCAGCTTGCTGACGGTGCAGCTGAGATCGGTGCTGCGTGCCTGCGCCTCCGCTTCACAGCTACACCCACTTGCTCTGGTCTGAGGACATTTGCCAAGCGGTTCACAGAGACCATAAAACTCCAAAGCGTTTCATCCTGCACGGGCTTTTGAAAAGCATTCACGCAGGCCTCCCCTCGTTCTCCCCTTCCCTCCACTCAATTCACAACAACGCGACACTCTATCTCTTTTACTGGTTTCTCTGCCCTTAATGAAAATTGATAGTCCCACACACACACATGCACACACCCTGGCAGCTATTGATCGGGGTGCAATAAATGTTTTATAAGCCGCACTGTAAGGATACCCTCTTTTTTTTTTTTATTCAGAAGGTGTCAGTAGTTGGGTCCAGAGGGACCAATTGGTCTGTTCCCCTCTGGTCCCCTGAGGTTTGTGGGAGGGTACAGCGTTTCACTCTGCAGTGCACGTTGAGCCTCCTGTCATTCAGTAGGTGTTTACAAGTGTGAGATCCATCCACTGACAATCAAGCGATTGTTGTTCTTCAAAGCTAAACGTAGATCAGCCTGGAGTGAAACGGTCAACTCTGATGTCGGACATCAGGATCAGAGATAATCTAGAAAAGGAGGAAACCTTTGAATGAAAGTGAAAATCGCCTAAAGGAGAGGACAGGCTGTTATTCATCAATTACCAGGCGCAGACAGTCCTCCCACCAGTTCTGTCCAGACTGGTTAATAATATGTCCCTCAGATTAGAACATGTTTTGTGGGTTTTCAACAATCAAGCTTATAAAACAAACCTCACACAATTGAAGTCCCTCCAAGTCTCCATTGTAGCTTAAACCACAACTTTCCCTCACTGGTGGTAAAGATGGATGGTGGCACAATTCCACAGGAAATGCCTTTTTAACCCAGCAGGAAGGAGAAACTTTCCCCCCCCCACCTTTCCAAATCCTAAGTCTTTGTTTTCGTCTAATCGCATTAAGTGACTTGCCCAGTGTTTGTATTTGGCTTGCGTTCATGTGCTTGTGGGCTCAGGCCAGCTCTCGGCCCCTCTCTTGCAATCCGAAGTGAATTCCCCCGCTGAACCCCGGCCAGTCGGGGGTTAAGCTGAAAATTCTCTGAAGACCTGCCGAACAATTAGCATACCAAAGAATGAGAAAAATGTCACGAGCCTAACTGGACTTGACTTGTGTGAGGGCTAATGGTTAACACGTCCTGATGGCTTTCCTCTTTCATAAGTTGGTGATAACTCGCTCTCACACATACTCTGTATTTCACCAAGGATTGAAAATACTGTCATCAATGAGTTTTGATGCCATTATGAGTTTTTAATGGTACATATTTTCCACTGTGAAGACTCAAAATATACAAATTTGTTCTTTCAAACATTCTCAAGAACTTTGGCTATTTCTCTGAAAGCATTTATGTCAAACTCATTCTAATTTAGGATCACATACACAGCTTTATGTTTTGAAATGTTTCTGTGTGAAGGCAAAACTTTCTGAAATGAAAATGCAAAAAACAGTGTTTTCACTTGAAACGTTGTGTAAATGCGCCTTTATTGTTATGTTGCCTCACCGAGTGGACTTTTTTTAAGGATAATTGTGGATAATGTCTCCTTTTGTAACTTTCAGGCTAAGCAAGTGTGTCGAAATGAGACATAAAAGTAATTGCATTCAAGCGTCCTACTAAAATCATCAAAGTTCCTGAAGTAGGGAGTTATAGTAAAAAGTGTGCACAGACTCCAATCTCTGCTCAAGAATAGTAACAAAAAATACTGTGCATTTTGAAGCGTGAAGTAACAACATAAAGAAAAACAACTTCCGATGGTTGACACCCAATCGCCATATTTACCTGTTGCAGGTGCACGTGTCTGAGTCACCGGATTGTGATTCACGTGACGTTAAACTGTGACTGTCGAATGAAAGTATGTTCCCGCAACAGTTTTACAACTTATCCCGCCCACTCCTCACCTGTTGTGAAGAGCCCAAAGACAAAGACGACAGCGTTTGAATATGAATCACACAAACCTGTTTTGAAATTTTGCAAGAAAAACACCTGGATCACCGAGAGAAGATGTGTTTTTTCAGGTCATTTAAAGTAAACAATGTCTGATACATTCAGTGTAGTCTTGTTCGGGCAGAATTGACTACCACATCGCATCTACACACAAGTATCTTTGTCTTTCTTTAAAGCAAACAGCACAGACTGTGTCACAGCCATAAAAATATGATGTGCCATTTGAAAAAAAAGACTTAATTATAACCTATAGAACACACCCGTGATGCCTTGTGGCGTTTTCCAGTTTAATGTCATGCTGAAAGTGGATATACTGAGGAGTTGTGTGTGTGTGTGGCGTGATCTGAAAGAGTCGGGGTGTCTTGCAGCTGACAGGTCTGTTAGCCATGCAGGGCACAGGGCCATGTAGCTGCAGCTGCCCCCTCTCTGTACGTTCTTTGATGGGGAGAGACTTGGTGTTTGCCTCCACGCCCTGAGCTAGACAAACACACACACACAGGCTCATTTTTTCCCCCTTTTGTTTTCTCAGCATATACAGCGTTAGCGACCATGAGAAACGCCGCATGCACAGGAAGAGGATGGTGTAACACGCGGAGTATAAGAAACATCAGAATTTGCGGGGCTCCATAATTTACAGTGCATTGTGTGACCCGCTTCCTGGTGCGTTCACTGACCGCAGCAGTTGGCGGTGTAACGGTCCCACTCATTTGTTATTGGAGCTGCAAATAGCTTGCGAGGTGGGGGACGCCCCGAACACTGGCACGTTTATTACAAACACCCACACCCACATACGTTACCCGTGTGCGCACACACAAATGCACAAATATAGCAATCCATTGTTTAACCATCCCAACAGACTCGCAGGTCTTAACCGTTTCTCTGTTTATACTGTGTTTATCTAGCAGAGATAGCTGTCCCACCTGTTCCTTATCTGCACTTTGCACACACACATGCTAATAAACCTCACAATACCGAGCAGCACTGCTTTTTTTGCTTTGCACCGAGGTAAAGAAGCTATTTTAAGATTCTGCTTTCTCTTACCCTTGTGCGTGTGTGTATGTGTGTGTGTGTCCAGGTTTGGATGACAGTTTGCAGCAGTACGTCAGCAACTTTGAACGGGAGAAAATCAGCGGGGAGCAGCTGCTAAAGATCACACATCAAGACCTGGAGGAGCTCGGCGTGGCCAGGATCGGACACCAGGAGCTGGTGCTGGAGGCCGTCGACCTGCTCTGTGCTCTGGTCAGTAGAATCAAGTGTCCCTGAAAAATCCAACTTATAGATCACTCCAAGCCCATACTTGATTAAATACGTTGAATGAACGTACGTTGATGAATGGATGGATGCTTAAAAATCTGAAAATGTATGGACATTAAGTTTGAAAAACGTTTCTATAGTTGTATGGGTGTGCTGATCATCCCCCAGCCTCGATTTCCACTTTATAATTGTATGTACAAGTCACTGAAATGGTTAAAAAAATGTTCCTGTTAAAACTCAAGGCCCTTGAAGCTACTCCAAGTGAACCCTCGAAATACAGATCAAAAGGGAACGGGTCTCTTATAACTCCTGTTATGCAGCACCAGAAAACAAGTCGGAACTTGGAGGTCCGAGGCCGCTGGAAAGCAACACAAGATCCTCCAGGAAGGCTTTGTAGCGACGTCCCTGCGGTCACTGACCCTCCCCCTCCTCCGCTCAGTGTCCACATTCCCTTTAAAACCCAGCCACAGTTTCTGGTTCGGCAGCTAAAGGAGTCGGCGATGCAGAAGGGCTCATAATTTCCCACACAGCTCAGCGGGGTGTGGAGGCACCGCGGCACATGAAGCGACCCGGGGACGCTGAGCAACAGCGGTATCACTCAGAGGAGGAGGAACGATTGGCCCAGAGGCGCCTCGGGCTCTTTTTGGCAGTTTGAAGCTGTAGGTGATTATTATACGTAGTTAATTGTAGTTATGGCGAAGAGAGGAGTGGCTGTTTGACCCTCTTTATAGATAAGCAGCTTTTTTCTCTTTGCACTCATCAAATACATTCAGCTGTGTTCATTTTTTTTTGGTCCCAAATGTAGATAAACAATAGAACTATCAAACAGTTGGGTTCATTGTTCCTCCCACAGCCTCCTCCCTCTTTGTTTCAAGAGTTTGGATCCTATTAGTCACTTTGGGAGAGAGTTCACCCGCTGTCCATCATCACAGCTTCCAGAAGAACCTCCGACAAAAATGCGTCTGCCTTGAAACTGCCGGCAGGAGAAGAGTGAAGGAGAACCAGGTTTTCCAGCAGATGGGATCGATTTGGAAGTTTTATCACTTCCTGCGCCATAAAAGCCTCAGATTATAGTCCCTGCGTTTTGATCAGCGTCAGCATTTCTGCCTTTGTGCTCCCTGAAAATGCTTTACGTTAATCGTTTGTGGCAGGGTTATTTTCACCCCAAAGAGAAGTTAAAGGTTCGATTCTTTGCTTCATCAGTCGGATTCCACTCTCAAGGCCACATTGGTTTAGATCTGCTGTTTTTTTGTCTCACGTTGTTGTCAGAAACGTGCATCAGGTTAAGACTTGCGGTTTGAATCCTGGTTATGGCAGGAAACGCTTTAATCGTAAATGCCAATCAATGTTTGACAATGTGCTGTGACGACCCTACTTAAAGGGAGAAAGATGCTAAATAAACACTTTTTTTGTGATTTACGAGTTTGAAAAGGATATCCTCTGATCCATGAGGCCTAATCTGACTGCGTGCAGGCAAACGGCATGAGCATCAAACAGCAGTGTTGTAACCTCTGGAAGTGCTTCAGAATAATCTTGTTAGACCAGCTGTCCTTAAATGTGAAGTATGTCAAATTTGGCATTTTTGCTTTACCAGTTTGAATATATTTGTAATTATTTACTAAGAAACTGGACTCAGAGCAGATTGGATGGACCAGTGCTTGCAGGGACACCAGCTAAACCTTGATGCTGTATTCTTTTATTACCTTTTTAGATATTAAAAAAAAATATAGAAATATTACACTGTACATTTGAAATCCAGATGCAACCACACCTTTTACGTTCTTATCATTCACCTTTTCTGGGAAATAGGTGCCTGTTATCTGGAGTGGCAGAGTTGAAGTAAAGCTTTCTTTATAAATTACAAAGGTGCAGTCGTTAGGAGAGTAAAGCAGACGGGCTTTTAATTTTAAAGATTAAAACCTGTCTAAAGTTTTTTTTTTATCTTTCTTCAGCCATGTATTAGATTAAATCATAGTCTCTTTTCTTAAATTGGTATATTTATTTTGATCCACACTTTGCAATCTAACTCTGTTCAATATTATGTAGTCCAAGTCAAGGCATACGTATTCCTCCATCCCCATACTTTGGCTTTTTACCTTATTATTCAAAAAAACTTTAAAAAAAAAGCCAAAGAGAAGCAACCTGTCCTCATCAATCTGCCGTATTCAGTGCATGTCAGCAGTGTAGCAGACATATGGAAACACTTGGCACATGTATGTTGCTTTCTTTGTTTTGATAGATTTACTCAACATAGAATTTGCACCACATGCTGCATCCATCCGACCGTATCCTCTTTATTTTTACTATCACAGTAATCAGGCCCAGACTCTTGCTCACTCTGAGAAGCGTTGTCACTGAAGTGGTGAAATTTTAGGTTCCCTCTGCAGTGAATTACAACCTGTTGACACAGTGTACAGTAACCATGCCTCTTTACTTTCAAGACTCCTGGACCTTTCACCTCTGGTTGCAGCGGTCCAGCTAAATGTTTTTTGTCCGTTTGGGATTTCCTCATTAAGAATGAGGCCTCAGCCTTCCACAAGTCCCCTGGGAGGAAACGGGGCCCCCAATTCAATTAGCTTTTACTGAAGCGGGGTCATTGCTACTGACGGAAACACCAGCACCCAAACCCCCCTCTGTCACACTCCACCCGCCTTTATCTGCCCTTTTATTTACTGTGCGGTCAGAGACTTCCTGTCTGCGCAGCCACATTCATTGTTGTCATTCCTCAGCTTTGCTCTTGATTTTTAAGTGTTTCTGCATGTGCACGAAACCTTAAAGTTTAGCCTTATCATGCAGCGAAGACCTATTAGCAGCTTGCAAACCTACATCAAGTTGACTGACGGCCAAACACTCAGCCCACACAGCCCTGAAGGAGACATTCATACTCATGCTTTCCCTCCACCCGAACGCTACACCAAGGCCAAACTGCCGTCGTGGGACAGAAGAAGAAGAAGAAGGAAAAAAAAAACCCTTTTAATTAATTTTATTTGACTCCTCTCCTTGATGGCTTCTGCAGACTTGCTGCTGAAACCTGACTCTTCTTCGTGTGTGCTCCAGCGTCCCAGGCGGAGACCACCACCTTCTGATACCCACAAGCACTGGCTGAAGCCAGTCAGCACGGAGTGTACAGCGTATTACACATTATCTTCATAATGGGCTGCATCGCTGCTCTGAATGTCTTCGTTTATTATTCCTCGAGGGGATTGTATCATGTAACACTTAACCTTCGATGGCACGCTGCACGTCCTGGCTGAAGACATTTGTAACTTTTATAGAGACGTTGGATCCATAAGATCCCAGGCGTGAGGAGGAAGTGCTGTGTTATTTTAGCCGTTTCTCCTGAGGACTCTTGCGGCAGTGTACTGCACTGGAATCTTCAAAGAGTCCCAGCTACATCTAACGCAGACAAAATCTGATTCCAGATGAACGCCGTGCCTGTAAAAACGGACTGAACACAGAGAAACTGTATGTTATTGAAGCAGCAGATTTTGCTCCACCACTGTTTCTTGCTCCACCGGCCAAGTGGGACAAAAGCTTTCTGGACATCTGTGGGCCAGTCAGAGTGTGATTAGCCTGCTAATGACAAAGCCAGGGGAGATGTTTAAGTGCTATCATTTCACTCTGGATGTGTGATTTTTACGTGTTTTTAACCGTGTTTCAGCACTTCAAGTGGTGCTGCCTGCAGCTCCTGTCTGACTCCTCCAATTATCCCAAAGTTTCTGTTAAAACTGAAATGTTTTCTGTTTCTTTTTCTTTTTTTTTTTATTTGAGCACATATTGGAGAACAGCAGTGGAATAAAAGGAAACACTAACCACTTGCAGATCTCCTCTTCGGTTGCCAGACACGTGCTCTTTTACTCTTTTCCGAAGCATATTTAGCTACTGGCACGTCATGCATAGAGCAGCATTGCTGGCAGAGATGCGACGGCCCTGTAAGCTGATATTCACCAGGCTGCCTTCCTTCAGCTCACCTATAGCATTACTGCAATCTTATTTTTTTATAAGCGAGGACTCTGCAGACTTGAAAACGAGTTAGTTTCTCCTTATCCTCAAGGATGATGCACGCACCCTGTTGCAGCTGCACTGTACTCCGTGACCTTTGCGAACGCCGCGCATGACTACTGATGTGGAAAACCTAAATAAACAAAAGGAATGCAAAAGCAGGAAGCAACATGGACTCAGGAATGTCGGCTTTGCTCCGCTTGATAGGATTCAGGTGATGGCACGTGCGCGCTCCAGTTGCACGCACAAGAAACAATCCTGAGTCTGGAGGGGGAATTTCACGCCCGTCATGTCCTCAGAAAGAAGCGCACTTCAATTATATCTGTCAGGAAAATGATTAGAGCTGTTCATTTGGACAGGAAGCAACAAGTTTTTCAACCACATCCCTTCCAGGTCAAGACATTTCTTTTATAGTTTGTTGTGTGGGATTTTTTTTTTCTTCCTCCATTCTTATCTGTTGTATCTTTATGGACGGTTTCAGAACTACGGAGTCGAGACAGACAACCTGAAGACTCTGGTTGTGAGGATGAGGGCTGCGACCAACAGCCTCCACATGGCCACGGCCGACCGCAGGAAGAGCCCCGCGTACGACGGAAGCACCTCACGCAAGCCGCCCAACGACTTCCTCACGTCCGTGGTGGAGCTGATCGGCGCGGCAAAGAGCCTCCTGGCCTGGCTCGACAGGTGATAACGCCACACGCCGACGTGTAAAATGTAGCACGATACAGCCAGTGTAACTGGTTAAACTGAGTCTGTACACAGCAGCACGTGTCACGAGTTAAACATTCATAAGCAATTTGACCAGACTTGATATATGGATTTTTATGTTTGTGATAGTGGGGTATAAATCTTCAACACGAATGTTTACTGGGATTGTCCAATTCAGAGCATAATGCTGCAACAGCAGAAACACAACAGAAAGCTGGATTGTATCACAAAACTTCAGTTTTTGATGTTATTTTATGAATATTTATTACTATTATTGCCATGATATATGAAAATACTCATGTTATATCGTGATCTTAATCACTCTTTCACATTTTCAGCTTTTCTTGATATGTTTGACTGCTGTTGTACAGTTGTTGTACTTGGTCACGCCAACAAAAAAGATCTGATAAATCAAAATGAAAGCATAAATAACAACTATTTCCTCACTTTCATCAGAGGAACGTAATCGGAGCTCCTCAGAGTTTAATAATAATAGCTTAATTTAATTTATTTTAGGTTTTCAACATCTAAACATGCTTAATTAAATAATCACTTATTCAGTGAGTAAAAACTTTTCCCATAGGTTCATGGTAAGGACAAAATTGAGAGAATGTTGTGTTGAGAAATATTAAAATCAAAATGTATCAAACTTCAATTTCAAGAAATGTTCTCCTTATGCTCGCAGTCTGCTGTTTTTTTTTTTTTTTCTAATCCAGTATAATCACCCACTAGAGATCATCAGTGTTTGTAACAGATACAGAGAAGTATGAAAAATGAAATAAAACGGCACCGGAAGATCGGCATTCTTTAGTTCCAACCAGATCTGCCCGTGTCCACTCAGCCAAACACAGTAATTTGAACAAGTGGCGAGCTCTGCGGCGCGCCGCTCCGTTTCCAATCTTCTCTCTTTCTCCCTTTGTCTGCTCGCAGGACGCCTCTTACAGGGATCAGCGACTTCACAGCCACCAAGAACAAGATCATTCAGCTGTGCCTGGAGCTCACCACCACAGTTCAACAGGTCGGCGCGCCAGTTAGCTCCACAGCGCACGTGTAGCTAACACACACACAGACACACCACACACACACACACACACACACACACACACACACACACACACACACACACACACACACACACACACACACACAAACGCTTTTTCCACTGAGCACAACTCGCAGGCACAGACGAGTGTAGAAGAGGAGCGTTATGGGAAATGTGGTCTGGCAGCCATGATCCTGTGTGCGCCTAAAGCCAGCAGTCTGAGCACATTATTGCAAACACAAGTGTTTTTCCGAGGAGATTTTTTTCTCCCCCCCCCCCCCCCCCCCCCCCCCCCCCTCATGCTGGCTAATGAGCGGACCCCTTCGGTGCGGGGACGTTTAATAGTAAACGTCGCTTTTGTGTTTACCGGTTTTATGGAAAAAAAAGCCGCTAGTGTTCTTTTTAAAGGCGGCTGCCAACAATCCCCAGGCTGCTGTCGTCCCTCAGCCATGTGGTTCCTGTTTCTGCATCTCCAAGAGGTTCATGGTGGGAGAGCGAACTGTCTGAAAAGCAGTTCCTGCGTGTTGTTTGATTCAGGGGTGAGGAGTTGGACCAGAGTACCAGAAAGAGGACTAACGGTTAACATGGAATAAGCAGGAATAATCTCCTTCAAAAGAATGAAACTATTAGATCCAACAATTGGACCAAAAGCTTCAAATCTTAATTGAAATTGTTTAGAAATATCAATTCAAAATTTTGAAACTTACAGATAAATACTTGGTGTAAACTCTACTTAAGTATGAATAAACTGACCTGCTTTTAGGAATACTCAAGTCTTGCTCCAGCGTTGCATCATGAAGCCGTTCATCAGGCTGCTTCTGTCGCCTTCATTCATCCAGTTCTTCACATGACGGCTGGCCAGTCTCCTTTCTGTCCGGCTTCAGTCTCATTAACTCACATGAACAGTCTCTCCCTCCTTAAGTGTTTATGATGGGCATTGTGTCCAATAAAGAAAAAAAAAAAAAAACAGCTCACTTTCCACAGCACGGTGAAAGTGGCTACTGAGACTACAGGTGTCATTTTTAGTGGGTTATTGCATCAAAATGAATTACTTTCCCAGAGTGCCCATTTCCTCAGCAGAGTCTGGGATTTCAGCGCCTCTGGTGATTTACTGTGGGTGCCTCGGTCATGGTCATCTACCAGAGGCGGAGGGGTGTATGTTTTCCCACACTGCCATGTGAGGGGGCGGTGATGGGGGGTGTGGGGGGGCAAGGTTGTGGTGCAGGATAAACTCCTGACGGGTGGTGAAAGAGTCAGAGCGATTAGCCTTCTCCCCCAGCTGAAGCAGAGATGAACCTCGTCACTTAGTGTTGAACCAGTTTTCACAAACCCGGAAGGGTGTATAAAAAACTCAAGTCATGCCACTTTTGTGCAGTGAAAACTGTACTCCTCCTTTGTTTTCCATAAAGTTGCCGGCCGGCATGCAAAGCGCAGGTTAATAAAGCCAGGTTGCGCCGGGGACTGCCACAGTGATTAGTTTTACGACGGTGGAGGACGGCGTGCGGTTTGCACAGGCCGCTCGTGAACTTCAGCCAAGAAGTCTTTTTAGATCGCACAATTTATGTGCTCTGCCTGAATGAGGCCTGTGTGTCGACACACGGCCGTAAAGCTGAATGCGTACCCATCTTGGCCGACCCGTCCGTGTGGGGTTCATTCTTTTTAAGAGATCATGATTTTGATTGATCCCCCGTGTCTTTTGTTCCCATTCCTGAACTGTTGAACAACACATGAAGTTTATTTCTCCCCGCATTGACTGGAAAAGCAGATTCCATTGTGTGGGCTCAAACCCGACATTCAGTCTATCACAGCCGACACATGTTGATCCTCAGGATGTCACATCGACAGGCCTGAAGTCCTGCAGGCCTCACCTACCTTCTCCTGTTGTCGCTCTGCGTTCCTGCACAATGCTAGCTCTCCTCTCTTTCAGCCACTTCATTGCCCGACCATGCAAATCGGCTCTGGTGGCAGATCAAAGGCCCAGTGAGCTGCACACAGAGAGTCATCTGATCCACACTGGTTGTGGGATCAAGTCCATAATGTGAGGGATCAGTACACCCAGGGAATGGTCCCCTCAGCCTCTCACAGTACTTAGCTCTGATCCCATCCCCTGTCTACCACGTTCACTTTGGTTCTGACAAAAGATATTGCATTCCTTTGAATAGATTACCTCCGATATTGTTTTTACATGATTTGATGCCGTGGGATGAAGTGCTGTAAATGTTTAAGTCAGATGGGAGACATGCCAACTCATGTGGGCAGCACATGATCGTACCGTTTTGTTTCACGTCTTCTAAACGTTGAAATATGTATTTTTAGTTTGTCCCTCTTGGCTCAGTCAGCGGTGTAGTCATCCAAACAGTCTTTAAAAAGAAATGTTCGGTCGCTTGTTTACGCAAGCACGGCTGAATTCTTTGTGAAACCACCATATATTCTTGGCCGGCAATAGAAAATATGTTGTATGGAAACACGATTTTGAGGTGAATCTTTGTCAAAAGAAACCTTTTATGATGGAACATTTTTCCTACTTGATGTTTACTTTGGATTTCTCACTTTACCCCCATCAGTCAGAGAACCACGGCGAAGACACGAGCATCGTACTTCATTAGGAAGCAGCTCAGTCCTCCTAACAGGCAGTCCAGACAGTCAAACACAGATTGAAAAGGATATTTAGGGACTTGCTTCCCGCTTTGATGTGAAGCCATCGCTCAGGGCCACAGACAGCCATGCAAATCCTCGTCGGTGCAAACAAACCAACAGGACGACGAGCCAAGTGCATTGAAAACACACGGTCTGCTTCAGCAGCGTGGAATGTGCAAGCTTTGGAAATATGGAAAAACTTGGTCGACCCCAACATACGCTGTCTGCACAATGGATCTACAAAGAGCAACAGAGCTGGCTTTGTACATGGCACATGCCTGTGCACGTCACTAATACTGTAAGAGGCCACAGCACCAGTTTTCCCTTTATTATGCCTCAACAAAGGCGAGCGGTTCTGGAGAAACAAGAGACTTGTTTAAGTCTTCTTTTTTTTTCTTCCTTTTTGGCTTTCTGGTGTGCACAGAAGAGTTTCACCTGTGTTTTGATGGATGACTTCCCTTAGGGCGCAGCCTAAAACCAATTCCACTAAAAGGCATTTAAACCCTCCCACCCCCCACCCCCCATTCACAGTTACTGTGAACCCCCACCCCTCTCTAACCATGGGCTCTTTCACCAGCAACAACACAGTTGTCAGGGGAGGCTGTTGCCTCAGCTGTGTCAAGTTCAGCTGCAGGAGGGCAGCGCTGGGACCTTCGGAGGGGAAGATGAACACTTTCCCAGCTGACTTTGCAAATTTTCGTATCTGATGCCCCTTGACCCAGTCGACCAAGATCACAGGCATTGTCTTTTTCGACTTCCAGTCGACCCACAAGCAGACATGCGTGTCAGTGTTTACAGAAAACCAACAGACGGTTTAGAAGAAGCTTGGCTTTTTCTGAACATGTTTTTACCCCTCTGGTTATCTACACAATATTTCTCCGTGAGTGTATATAGATACTTTATGTGTGTGTATGGCTGTTAAAGTTTTAGTGTAAACCAAACCTCAAAGGACATTATGCTACTATAGTGTCCATATAATTTAAACTAAAAACTGTTTCTTTGTGGCTGTTCTCCATTTTTCTCGGTTCTATATGTAGAATTCTCAATACATCGTTTTTCTAACAAATCCCTATACTTTTCCCTCTTTATCTTCCTGAAAAACCACCACTTCCTGTGACTGGATGTTTACTGTTCACGGCCCTAATCTGTCTTCACTGTCTTCTCTGCTACAGGATTGCAGTGTTTACGAGATGGAGGAGAAGATCCTGGAAGTTGTAAGTATACTGAATCTTATCTCTTTGTTTCACCTCTGTTGGGAACTTAATGGGACCCAGAAGCAGAGGGACGGGCCTTTACGTGTATTTACATTGAGGCTTGTGTGACAGCTCTGAGGCAGAAAGGTCAATTTTCTGGGCGAGTGGAGTAGACATGTCTTCAGGATCGCCAGTGGAGGAGGCGGATCTAATACGCCCCAGCCATCAATCAGCGTTCCCCGCGGCCGATAACTCTCCAAAGTCCATATGCTGACACAGAGCTTCCTCTGGCCGTCTGTCTCCCGCTCTCAAAGACAACCCAAGCGCTGTCCACATTGCCGTGGCTTTAGACGCTTCCTTTGCTTCGGAGGAATTTTCCATTTGTGTGCACCTGCCTCGTGTTTTCCTGCTCTCACCTGCTTTTCATCTCATTCTGCGTGTTTGCTCCTTTATTCGTCTCATACGTATTCACACACACTAAGATCCTATTGAAGTAGCAGTGAATTGTCTGCTCATGCAGAACCAATTGTGGCACGCTACAGGTGGCATGTTCCCATGTCTGTGTTCAACAGATCTCCCTGCAAACCTAGAGGCCTTGAGTAAATCAGGGCTATAGTTTAAAACTAAAAGCATGCGCTGCAGCACAGACACCCCTAATGGTGACACTTTAAAGGTTTTTGTCCTGAAAACAAATGAGGAACAAAGAAGCAGTGTGCGCAGAGGACTTATTTTAGTGTTGTACATCCAGTTAATCACACACTAATGGTCCCCTTTAAGACCATTAAGCCTCCCGGTAAACATATACAGATGGAGGTATGCACACAGAGAGCAACAGAACTACCTGATGAGGGATAAGGTGTTCCTCGTGAACGTCTAGAATAGCAGCTGACTAGTTCTAACTCGTGAAGACACAATGGCCCTGCAGGCTGTGATTGGGATAATATGCCATTAGAGGATTCGGCTCACCACTTGTGACAAGAACCCTGATGGACGTCATGTGCTTTTGATTTCACTGAAAGATGCATTTTGTTTTTCTTCCCCAGTCAAAGACTCTGAACAGCATCTGTGACCAGACCGTTAGGACCACGTCTGACCCCCTGATGAGCCAGTCCGCCTGTTTGGAAGAGGTCCAGCTGACCAACATCAATCCAGGCGAGGGTCTGGTGAGGAATCCCGTCTTTTTTTCTCTTTCCCTCTCTCTTTTCAACCTAATACTTCCTTTCTCTGATTTCGATTTTCTGGACATGAATCCTTACGATGCGTGCCAAAATGTTCTCCTTACATCTTGCTGTAGAAATGCTGTTTTTTTTTTTTACTAAAACCGTTGCTGAATCTGGTGTTTTCTCTTTTTACCCACAGGGAATGTACATCAAGTCTACCTACGATGGACTACATGTAATCACTGGAACCACAGAACATGTAATTACAGCCACACACTTGAATTACCCCTGCAAACTCTCTTCTAAGCATACCTCTCTGATATCGACTTCAGAACACTCGACTCTCCTCCTCCTCCTCCTCCTCCTAGATTCACACTCTTCCTCCAGAGTTACAATATCTGGAGGAGTGGAGAGTTCCTCTTCTGTTCAGGGAATTGTTTTCTTTCCACGCTCCACTAACCAGTAAACAGCCTCCGCAACAACAAGTCCTACCTCTTTCCTCCACATTGAGATAAACCAGTCAGTGACTAATCCACCGGTCGGTTCCTCACGCCTCCGGTCCCAAATTGTGAATCAGAATCTGAATCATCACCAGTGATGACTAGTCGATCTCATTTGAAATCTGTGTGATATGAAAAAACAATTGATCTGATATTTAGCCACAGAGGGAGGCGTTTTCTCACACTTTTGAATTTTCTGTTTGTTTATTTTTGTTTGATCTGTTCAGAATTTTTCCAGGCAAACAAGTAAAGCTCAGACAGGAAAAACACCTTTTATAAGTCTTTGTAGAGAAGATTAATTTGAGAGGTTCTAACCTGTTTTTCTGTTTTGATGCAGACACACTGAAGTGGCTTTTAATGAAAAGACTTCAGCTTATTGTATCTTCTATAATAGAGTATAAACAATGGTGAGTTGGTTTTGACTTCCTCTGTCTGTTTGTGCCCTTCAGTCACCTGCCGATTTATCCAGAAAGATCCACGCTGGCGACGAGGTGATCCAGGTGAACCATCAGACAGTGGTGAGTGTCTTTCCAAACACACAAGCAAATAGAGAAATTAGGCGCACACCCTGAAAACTAATAGAAACTGTGTGTGTGAATTAGGTGGGCTGGCAGCTGAAAAACCTGGTTTTCAAACTGAGAGAGGACCCAAAAGGCGTGGCACTCCTCCTGAAGAAGAGGCCCACGGGCACCACAGGTTTCACCCCCGCACCGCTCAAGAACATGCGCTGGAAGCCCCCGGTCCCGCAGGTAAACACAGCCTCCTTCAGATTGAACGACACATCTAATCAGTGTCGGCTAATTATCAGCTTTTTAGGGAGTTGGTTCCAACGCTGCAGGTTCAGACAGAACCGCCCTTTTTTAAAGCACAACATTGAGTCGTTCGCCAGGCAAAACAAAAGAGACAAAGACCTCAGATCTCACCGTCTGACAGATAACCCTGCAAACCTGCAGTGATTGGGTCTGCTGAGCTTGTTTTGAGTTTGCTATTAGAGACGAATGGCCGATGCTACATCAGAGGAGCGCAGTGAAAATGGTGACTCATCACTTCTGTGCACTTCTGTACTTTTGTTTGGGTGGCCGTGGTGAGTCACTCCGACTGTCCTTCGCTTGGCTTTCAGAGGTTTGGCTCGAGATTCTGGTTAATAGCGGCAGTAGTTCAGATTTGACGTAAGATGTGCAAGCTTTTCGTGATATTAGTTTGGTCATCTGAAAAGCAGTGTCTCACATTGAATGTGTCAGCATTTGCTACCTGCTCTTTTTGGAGGACATATAACAAACCTGTAAATCACTTATATTAAATCGAGTGGTAGCCAGGACCTTCATCCATTTCAATATCTACTCTTTTATTTGTTTGCTTGAGTGACTCAGTATACCACCTTGTGGAGCAAACTTGTTTTTCAGGTCGAAACGGTTCTGAAAAAGTTGAATGATGTGCGAAAGTTTCTAGATACACCACAGCCCTAGTAAAGCGACTCCCCTGGGACTCAGATGTAATTAATCGCCATCACGTGAACACATTAGGCTTCATATGGCGCTTAATCAGCCGAGACGTGGAGGCAAAAATCCCACTGTAGACGTCTCAGATACACACTGTGGCATTGTCTTCTCAAGCATGGCCTGTTTTATCACCCAAGTAGGCAAGATGAGATGATAGCGGCTCGGAGTGGGCTTTTTAAGACAACAAAGAGGCTCTCAACACAAAGGTGGCCAATGTCAACATGTTCACCAGCATCTTGTTTTAACAAGTAGCCCGGGCTATCACAGCTCGCCATCTCAGTTTATCTGTGTGAGCTGGCTCCAGACAGAGACAAACTACACTCCCTGATTTGGGAATGAGTGACACAGGCTTTGTAATACTATATAATTTGTACTCGGAGAAGCGTTTAGACAAAGAATGAGTCACAAGTCCCCGGATCATGTGTTTAGTTTGCCCCCCCGTCCCCCCATATATCACAGCTACACTGTTGTATCAACATTTCACTCTGATCAGAATGATGTATATTTAGTGAAGGACACCATGTTTTTTGGAACTCTGGGAAACATAGCTGTGGTGAATGAGTACATGTCTCGTATGCTATTTTGGACTTCACTGACAATCTTTCCATACCTCACAAAACACTGGCAAAGCTAAGAGCATCACCACATCTGGAGAGCCACTCAACTCAGATTCAGTCCTAATCTGAAAATTAGAAGTAACTTATCATAAATATGCTTTTCTTCTGTTTTGTTTTTTGTTTGTAGAGTAACTCCTCCCTGATCAGAGCCCAGTCTCCCTGCAGCTCCGCGAACGGATCCACCAAAAAGGAGAAGCCAGCCATCCTGGACTTGTACATTCCTCCTCCTCCTCCAGTGCCATACACCCCTCGGTGAGCTTCATCCTCACTGCTGTTTATCTCACCGCTTAGATTCGGAAAGTTGAAGTTGAAACCGTAGTTTTTCAACCTTTGCCACACATCGTTACTGAGAACACGGAGGCTGAAGGATCAGGACTCCGCTCCGGCTAAATAGTTTTCCCCACACGCTGCACTTTCTGTTCTGCTCGTCTTCCCACTCTGCTCCCACCAGTCCCACCACAACTCTTATGCAACAACCAGTTCATCCTCCACCTCCGGGAAGATGACTGAGTGTGGTGGCTTTGCTTTGAATGTTGGACGGACGATAATAGGAAGTTTTCAGTGTGTCGTGTTATTAGCTGGAGTCTGATTACTGTGAAATAAACAAATGTGCTTACAAATGCCAGTTATAAATCATCCCGGTCGTGACTGTGAACATTTGTTCCTCCGTGCAGAGAGGTGAGAACAGACACCTTCTCCAGCATTAGTAAAAGACCGAAGGGCTCTGAGTCACCCAACTCCTTCCTGGACCAGGAGAGCAGGAGGCGCTGCACCGTCGCCGACTATGACAAGATGAGTGTGGGCTGCCCCATCGAAGCCAACGTCATCCAGCCCAGGATGAGGGAGCACAGGCCGTCACGTGGTCAGTGCCTTCTCTTCTGCAGAAATATCCCACAGACAGTGAATAAAGATGCTCAGAAACTATTTAACTGATACATACCAAATGTCTTCTTTTCTACAGGGAAGCCCCGGCCTCTGTCCATGCCTGCAGACACCTGTGTGGGAATAGTCGATCCCTTCGCCAAACCCTGGGCACACGGAAGAAAAGGTACGGACAACCAGGCTTCAGCTTTTAGCAGTTTATTGTGCAAATAATATTTGGTCTGAAAGTTCACTTCTTTAACACAAATACTATCAAATACTATGCACATACTAGACGCTTAATATAAATATACTAGTTTTACCATGGACTTATTTAGTTTTGTTGTGACTTTTTCTTATCATTTCAACGAAAAGGACATGCTCTGAGTATTCCAAGAGAAGGCCCAAACCACACTTAAAAAATAAGGGAGAAAAATCCCATATTGTACTCTTACATGAAAAATGATCTGATCACTTTTTGCTGGTCAGACGTCACGGTAACTGTGGCCTCACGTTGGTGCCATTATTGTAAATTCAAGCTCTCCTGAAAACTTTTCACTACCTTCCAGAAGGGTCTTTTCCACTTAGTGCACATAATAAGTAACGTTGATCCTACCCATTCATACATCCGTCTTCTGTATCTCGTTATTCTACTAAAGGCTAATGTATGCCTACAGGCACTAAACAGATGTGTGTGCTTCAGCCAGTGTGAACGTCACTGCATTTAGACCTTCTTGTTTCCATTCCTTTGAATGGAAAAGTTTTTAGAGAGAGAGGAAAGTCAATGAAAACTAACAGAAGAAAGTAGCACCAATGTTGATGATGAGAATTAAGGCCTCAGAATGTTGATCGTGAATATTGTTAGTATTTTCTCACACAATCGCTCTTCTCACAATCTGCTATTCTGATATTTTCCAACCTGAGGTATATTAATGTCACAAAAAAAAGTGAGAGAAACCACACTTCAGTGTTAATGTATTGATAAACTGACATGTCCTCCTCTCTCTGTCTCCAGGGGAAGACCTCCTCTACCGGTACTTGAGTAACGAGCGGATCCCCACTATCGCCGAGGAGGTCCCCTCGGTGTCGCCGCCCTACAGGCCGGCCGGGGAGCGCCACCTCGTGCGGGTCGACCACATCCGGGGCAGCCGCTACTACTCCAACTCAGACCTCCACAACAGCGCCACCATTCCCTACCAGGAAGACACAAAAAAGAGCCCCGTAGCCCCCATCTCCAAGCGCGCCACGGCTGAACGCTCACTACTGGTCAGTTGGATCACGCGGCTTAAGCTATTGACTCACTGATGATGTGCTTCCTGTCCGGGGCTTCCTGTCTTGTGTCCTCCTTCAGTGCCTTTTTGACATTTAACGTCCAGCTGTGTATTTTTATTTTTTTGTATTTTTGGCAGCTTCGGGCTTTCTCACACTCCTCTCTCCCCCCTCAAAAAAAAACTTCCCCTGGTGTTACTACTACTAGCAACTACTACTCCTCATCCGAACTCGCTTCAGTAGTACTCACTACATCACGTCATCGCCGCCTTTAACAAACTGCCCACAACCTCCCCCCGCCTCATCTCTGACTACAAGCCTCGAGAGGACACACTCTGATCAGGTTTAGGACACTCTGTTTTGGCCTTGTGTGTTCTTTAAAGACTCCTCTGTAAATATTAAGTTATGTTTCCGTTACGATGTTCTCTGGTACTTTTATTTAATGCTGAAGTTAAAAAAAAAGAAAACAAAACTTGCCTGATATCATTTCCGTTGTGTCGTACTTTGGTTTTAATACAATAAAACAGCACATATTTGTCAGTGAATCTGCTTTTGTTTTCATGTTTGTTGTTTTTTCAAATGACTTCTTCTTTTTGTTAGTTACCAATGGTTGCCTCTGTAAGCTATGCATACGACTCTGAAAGTCACTTTAGTTGACGACGCTGCCTCGGTTGGTAAAAAAAAAAAAAAGGGTGTTTCTATCTTGTCACGAGCAAATATCTGTGCATGTTTTAAAGCTATGCACTGCATCCAGTGATTTTCATTTTTATTTGAATACCCTGTGTTTCCGTTTACTCTCCAGTCCCCCAGCTGAAAGGCCTGTTCGTACAGCTGGTGGACAGTTTTACAGCCTGTGGTCTTTTTAAAACCAATCCTTTAGAAACGAGCAGGTGAAATGGCCTTCTGTTAAAACCAGTCACCACAAGAGCCAGAATGACAGTATTATTTAAGAAACTGCAGGGAGGAAGTGTCTGTTGTTGCTTCATCTGCCTTTTTTTTTTTTTTTGTAAAGATTTGAATAGCGATTGATTAAAAACTGCAGTTCATTTCAGTGCTGTTTTTGTGCTGTCTTTATTTTTCCCAGTGCGTGTGGAGCGACTACTAAATGTGTACCTATAATGCGGGGACTGCTGAATTACGTTGTCCCGGTCTTTATTTATGTGATTCAAATGACCTCTTGTGTTGCTGGAGTTTGTAATTGAAGCTCAGCTGTGCTGAATCAGAGTGCGCTGCCTCTCTCTAACCTGCTTTGACCTTTCGCGGTTAAACCCTCCGCTTCTGTTTTTTAGGCATGCGGTGTAACAGGATAGCTCATATCAAGCTACCTTAGCGCTGGATCTTAAGACGGCGATGCTCGAGCAACCGTTTCCACTCTTTGATGAACTTTAAATTCCAGCTGAGAGGACCATATGGTCAGAGCGCCACATGGGGATTTTTTTTTTTTCTTCTTCTTCTTCCTGCACATATGTTGCCTTTTTAAACATTTAAGCAGCAGGTTAGGGTTACCTTGCCTTTGTATTGATGATTTTTTTTTTCCTCAAAGTGTTTCCCTGGGAAGGATCAACTCTGTCCCCTCTGTGTCTGCCTGCTGTCCTCTCTCTCTCTGCATGCCCACCGATGGAGAGGAGCCTCTTTTCTTATCTCCCCTGCACTCCCTCCTTCCTCGCTGTGTCTTTCCAACTTGCTGAGCTCTATAGTCGCCTGCGGCCCTTTACTAATGTGCACTCTCTGACGGCCTGCGGTCTGCCTAAACACCACCTGTGCTCTGCATAAGTTCACTAACCGCTAACATTTTTTTATGCCTTCACTTCCACATGCAGCCACAGGGGAAATGAATGCTGAATTACTGCTAGTCCGTGCATGTGGAAAACAAAATAATCACAATCTTTGACATGTAGAGTACAGTGAAATGTATGGATGCAATGACTCGTACTGAATCTTTACTTTCTATTCCTGGGAACAATTCGCAAACGTGGTGGAGACATGTGGTGTCACAAGCTATTAACGGCGTGTATAATTTAGTTCCTTGCAAGAGAAGACGTTGCAGTTTTTTGCTGTGAGACGCAATGTTTAAAAAAGGATCTGAGGGATTTAGATACTGATTTAGCGCATCTCACCAAAGCGGTTTAGGTAAAAACGCTGCGTTCGCTTTAGAAATGAAGTAATAAGAGAAGCTAAACTGGAAATAGTAACCTGGCTGATTAAAAAAAAAAAATGAACTGATTTAACATGTGCCAGCTCATGTTGAGATTATTTGAACTATTGAACAAAAATGTCAGTGGATTGAACTCAAAGGTTTAAGAATGTGATTTTTTTCAAAGGTAGGCTATGAAAACAATATTCTCGCTGAATAAATTAGTTCGGAAGTAAACCAACTAGTTAACCCCACCTAACCCATTAAGTCCTGGACTATGTGTATACGACAATGTTTCAAGTGAAAACGCATTATTTTTTGTGTTTACACAACAACGTTTTAAAAAGCAATGTCCATTACTACAGAAACTGAAGAAACAATGAAAACTGTCGTTTGGATTACTATTAGAGGTAATACCACCAAGTCCCAGGAGAATGTGGACGGTGGCGTTACTTTAAGTTTAAATAATAAACATCGTCCATGTGGGGGGTTAAAGGTCTTGTTTAAGAATTCAAACACAGTGAGTTTCTTCCCTAATCTCGAGGCCACAACTGTCCCCAAAGACACGTCCTAAATGTCTTTTCTTGCACTAGTTGTTGTTTTTAAGGCAGTCAGTTTGCAAATGATTTTAATCTGAGCCAGCCTTGTCATTTTGACAGTTGGTAACCACACACACACACTGTGTGATCCAATGTAGCACTGAAGCTTTCTTAAAATCAACTGAGGCTTTAACACCGAAATCTTTATGTATCACAGGGACCTGACTGGCACTCTAGCAGTGACTTCCTCAACCGGTGAGTTCCTCTCTCTCTTTATCTCTCTCACACACACACACACACATGCAGTGATCTATAGCTCCAATGAGAACCATAAACACAGGGCGAGGAGTAGTTTTTCAGGCTGTGGAATCTTTTTAAAATGATCCAAATTGGCCCTAGATTTCAGGTTCAAGGTTTCCTGATTAAACGCACAATCACATCACGGAGGCAGATTTCTTTATGGAAAGAACTTTAGAATATAGTAAAAAACAAAATTTAGAAAAGCTGTTTAGTCTTGATTTTCAGCTTGGACACTGACTCTGAAAGTGAAGCCTCATGATGCTTCTGTTCTGACCCTTCAGAAAAGTTGAAGTCAGTGGAATCAGGGATCATCTTGCTGTGAGATGGGAATGCAAACCACTACACCACTGCCAGGCCACCAGTCATTCCAGATTACATATAAGCAGTCGCAGTCGCACATTAACCCCAAACTCATGTTGAAAAGCTGCACAGGAAAGCCCCTGAACCTTGAATGGAACTTTAGATTCTGACTGTGGCAGGAAATTACCAACCACTGCACCACCTGTTGAGCCAGAACTGGACTTTTTTTTCACCCCACTAATTTAATTTCAGGCTTGATATTGATTGCGTCTGAGAGCTATTTAAAGCCCCCCTTTGGCTCAGCAGTGTACGCTGCACCCACCCACCCTCCCACCTGCCCCTGAGACGCATCCGTACGCCTGACAATGTTCAGAAACGTCACTCTCGTGACAAATCCTCGCTCCTATTAATAACGTCCTCCATCCCACTGCGAAACATGACGACGCGCGAGGCCTGCCGCCGCCGCCGCCGCCGCTCCTCCCTGGTTTTGGACGTGAGGTGTGACTCCCCACATTAACACCACCGTCGATTACTAAACGCCTGGCTCAACCCCAACGCCACCCTCCCTGCCTGCCTCTTCTATTCTGAGAGCATCACATCCGGTTCACGGAACGCTCGGATCAAAACGCATTACTCGCATCCAGAGAACACGCACAGATGCTGTAGTAAATCTCACAGACGAGCGGCTGGTGGCGGCTGGGAACAAGTGACGCCGATGCAGGAGACGGAATCTGATTGATGGGGAATTTAATCAGGTGTCATATGAATTTTAGCTGCTTCGTCTGTGGAGACAAACCTGTTTTCTCCTCTCGTGACACGGCGTAAAATGTGACGGTGCGTCAGTTCCTTTCCTTTTGTCATTCGTCAAAACAAGTCACAACACGACGGGGGAAGAAAAAAAGGATCAGTATCCAGTAAACTGGTAATTTAAGGAGGGGTTAAAGAGGCGGTAATTGGTGAATGACAGGAGGAGGAGGAGGAGGAAGGTGGAGGGAGAAAAAAAAATGCTGGGAATCTGAAGGCTGGAAAAACGAGTCAGAGTCAATTTCATACCCTGAAATTGCAGGGTGAGGCCCCGGCGGAGGCAGATAGAGTATTCTGAGCGGTGGGAACCAGCGTCTCGCCTGCCCCGCGCCACTGTGGCTGGTTTCCAGGAGGATGATCACAACCACTGGAAACACCGGGCCCCAAACAAATCAGAGTGATCTGGAGCACACAGGAAATACAACTAGTGTTTTCAGAGAATGACTTCATTTCTATTAGTTTTACATCAGAATTAGAGGGTAAAATTATTGACGATATTTGAAGAAAAGAAGCACATAAACATAATTTCTCGGTGAAGTTTAGACTACTTCTCATCACATATTGATTTCTCTCATCTCTTTTGATCTCACAGGTATAATCAACCACATATACGATCCTGGTCCTTCTCTCAAGCAGTAAGTAACACTTCATGGAGCCGTCTGAATGGCACAGATTCAGTACAGTGTATCGCGGGGACTTGTTTTGGTGGCTGTGAAATGTGGGGAATTGTTTTATCAAGAATCGGTGAAATGAAGAGCCTCAGTCTTCAGAGCATTTCAGTTCAAAAATTCATGATATCCCACATATATAGACAGAAACAGTTAAAAAAGACCTCAAAAGTACCACAAAGACAAAACTAATGAACACACTGAGTAACAAAAGAAATGCAAAGCTGCCACAAGTCAACAAAACAACTTAAGGTTGATACTTTTCTCATTTAATGGTTGATCAAACCATCAAGGACTCTATTAATTAAACCACAGCTATACACTACAGTGATGAGTGTCATACCATGACCATGAGAGACCCAGTGCAACTGCACAGCTATGAAAACAGCCAGAAAAAAAAAAAAAAAAGAAAGCATAACACAAGGAGAAGCAATATGAAACCTATAAATAAAAATGATAAATGTGCTTTATTCCACTTTTGGAAAGACCTTCAAGGAACATTTAGAATACCTACACTTATAATCACAATAAATTATCTCAACCACCCTCAGAAAATTCCATAAAAAGCTTCAAAACATACTACCAGTGCTACTCAAACATGAAGAGACATAAATGTTGAAGTGAAGAAGATCCTTGTACTTTATATCCCAGGCTATTAACAGGTCACAGAAGCCAGAGTAGGAAATCTAACCTGCAGATTCCTGCAGAGCTGGGAGCGCTGCAGCTGCTGGTTGGAAAATCGATCGCGCACCCATCAGCTCTGGCAGATGTGGAACTGAAGCGACCACAAGGGTAAACTGAGGATCGCTGGGCTGCGTGCGCCGCGCACACTGAAAGCCAACACCCCGGTGCCATGACTTACTGTCGGGCCCTCGGTGGCACATACCACTCACACGCCTCCACGGGGGTCAGACGGATTAGGAACACAGTCAGCCGTGGCAAGAGGACAAATCACTTCAGTGCAGATTTATGGGCCAATCACCACGTGTTGTTGCACCAAACAAGAAAGCCTTGACATCGCCGTCGGCCTTTATATATGACAGAGGATACATCATATTGTCAGTGGCTTCTCCTCACATTCATTCTTTTCTGCGTAAAGCGAATGCATTCAGTGTCGTTCAATGCCGCGTTTAGAGCTGTGAAGACTAATGAGGAGGTGGAAAAGATGTCAACCGCTTGTTGTGATCGGTTCCAGGTCAAAGGGGAACGTATCAGCTGCCGCGCCACCGAAAAACTCTGCGAACTCGAATCTGATATCATCCCTCCCCGCCCCACCCCCCTTTCAAACTGTGTGAGATTCTCCTGCTGAATAATGGCCACTTTGTTTGCCCCCTCCGCTCTGCCTCACACATGCACCGCTCAGTTTATGGGTGGCGTTGGAGAGGCGGTGAAAGGGGAGGGGGTTCATCTGCTAAGTGCCATGACAATTCTCAGCATGGCTCGTGATGGGAGATGGAGCGCCACAATGGCGTGACCAATCCGCATTCCCCGTGAAACCTCCAGGCCTTTGACATGAGTCGCAGGCGCGGTTACCTCACTTCCACCGAAACACGGCTTTCCCAAAACCGCTCCTTTAAATCACCCCAAAGTGGCCCGCTGAGGCCTCGCCCTCATCAGAGGCATGAGAAGAGGGCGGCCTGTGCTGAAACGCTCCTTTCAGATCAACACTTTTAATTGAAACGTTAAAGGATTCGGGCGAAGTTACTCGATATGAAGGAGGAAAAGGGTGGCAAATGGGGGAGGAAGCTACAGTGTGAGAATGTGGGAGATATAAAGGGAGGGGATCTCCTCATGGTCTCTTCAGAGCACTTGCTGCAGCACAATAGCGAGCAGAGGGAGAGTGGAGGGCCCCCGTGTATTTAAGCAGAAATGAAATGGAGACTATAATAACGCAGGGCTCTGGAATGCATCTGCCGGTTCACCGCCGTCCCAGACGCGCAGACAGATACTCAGACGCAGGTCGGAATCATCCAGGCCTCCGCTCTCGAGGCAGCTCCAGCCGTGCTGTTTTGACTGCAAAGCCGCTTCCCACCAAGACGGCGCGAGGCGTTGACGGCCAGGCCGCAGCTTCCCCAAGCGCCAAGGGGAACATGAGACGCTCATATTTCTTATTCCTCCAAAAAGTCTGTCTGAGTGTTCAGTAGTGCACATCATGGCCTTAACTCCATTTATAAAGACATAAAAGTATTCGGTTTGGGCTCATTTAGAATCCCCTCTGTTGACTGAAAACTATTCTATTGATCCATCAGACAAACACACACTCACATTCACACCTATGCAACAATTTAGATTCATCATTTGACCAAAAATGTTCCTTTTTTTTACAGTTAAGAAATGTAATCGTGATTTATCATATAAACTTAAACTCAATTCCTTGAAGGTTTGGACGATGTGTTAACTGTGAAAACAGAATTCTTACAAAGTCAGTTTACCCAAAGCAGAACACACATAACATATCTTGATGAATCGTATTGTAACATATATAAATGTTGACCAAAATCTATAAATATCTGCAATATATAAATGATAGATTTTTCCAATACTGTTGATCCCTATAATTTCTTGATGACATTATATAACAGCATCTACTACAACGATCATAGTGAGGATGAGATGCAGGGGATATTTGTGAGCAATCTAAATATTTGTTATGCATTATCATTGCATTCATTTTATTAAGTAGGCAGCAGGTCAGAGTTTGAATGTATAAACCTTGAGATTTTGTTTCTGGTAGATTGAAGGCTGATGCAATGTAGAGAAGCAGCGACATCCAGCGGCGAGAAGTGAGAACTGCACGTGGTTACCGAGAAACTAGTTTATAAGTTTTTTTGTTTTGTTTTTTACTACATCAAAAGTATATCAGAGCTGAAGTTAACAGGTAAAATAAATAAGTACATAAATTGAAAAACAAATTAAACGTATTTCTAGGAAGAAGTTTGTTCCTGTAGAAGTGTGTTGCGTTCAGGGACCTGCTCACACAGTTCTGAACTCAGTCCGACATGCTGGCAGAAGTTTGGGAAAACTTTCAGCGGAGTGTTCGGGGAAAGCTCCGCTCGTTGAGGTTATGGTGGCAGGTACAGTATGAACCTGATCAAAAATGTACCAGGGTTTTTAATTCCATTCCCAACAAATTACTTGAATGGAAAGTTTTCTGTTGGAAAAAGCAGCTTACAGAGCTCAACAGACTTCGGGAGTTTTGGAAATTGGGAATCTGCTTAAACAGAGACGTCAAAGTACTGAAAGTTGTTTTTGTTTTTTGTTTTTTTCAGAAATAAGATCCTTTTCAAAATTTAAACTATGAATTCCACTTACAAATTTACTGAGAAACCAGAGGCCAATGTTTCGGATTAAGTGGTTTCCCTGCTAATTGGTGGTCGTTTTCGTTCCCTGTCCCTTTGTGTAATCGTACCTGTCCTGGCGGGCGCCGCTTTAGCGCATTTAATATAACGTTTGAAAGTGCTGGACCTTTTTAGGAGTCTCTATTCTGTAAAATTTTCGAATATTTGTTCTTCCCAGCAGCGACAAGGAACGCTACAGGAAGTCGGTCACCAGGGAACAGGGAAACCACATAATCGGAAACACCAGAAGTTTTATCATTCGACTGTGACTGTTGTAAACTTCCAAATATTGTTAAAATCTTCTGCTTTGATCAAATAACTTTCACTTAAAATTGTCATAATAGTTCGATCAAGAATTTAAACTGTTAAAAGTTCAAACATTTGTGTTCAATTGTTGGGAGTAAAAGTAAAATATAATCTGTACAGTACTGAGATATTTGGAAAAATCCGTATAAGTACACTAAAAAAGGACAAAGGCGTTAAATACATTTTAGTTCAGGGGCCGCATACAGCTCAATTCATCTTGAATGGACTGGACAGGAAAAAAGTGCTTTAATAACCTTTAAATCTAAATGTAAACTTAAAGCCTTTTCTTTGTTGTAACGCAGAGTGCACCTACGTGATGAAAATTAAAAAAAAAAAAAATCTCACAAAACCAAACTATTTCATGGAAAGTTACTACAATCTCAAAATAAAACTAATTTTAATGACATCTTCTGGTGCAAAATACAGTGAAATGTCCTTAAAAGTCCTGTAGCTGCAGCATAACACACATTTTTCCGAACTCATGGCTTTCAGGCTAGTCTATCTGTCATGGCAGCATCACTGACAGCTCGGGTCTCAGTTTTGTGTTGTGTTTGCTACTCTAAAGAAATTTGTTTTAAAAATTAATATTTTGTTTTAATTCTTTTTATAATTTGCTTGGCGGTTTTTCAGCCTGGATTGGAGCATCTTGTGGGAAGGTTTTGGCCCACAAGCCTTATGTTTGACACCCTCGATTAAGATACATTATATGCTCGTGTTTTATAACATTTCTGAGCTTTCTACAGTTTCAAGATTTTTTTTCCAAGCAGTGACTAAAATTTTCTTATTTCCTCTCATAATCAGGCCTTTTATCTCTCCAGTTGTTGCCTCCAAAGTGGAAAAAAACCCCTACTTTTATTGTTGGAACAAACAATGACATTATCTTGTCCATCTATGGTTACTGCTCAGAGACAATACCTGTAAATCTATTTGAGAACAACATACAGGGAACTCAACAGGAAGTGAGCTACTCAACCCAGGCACCCAGTCTGAACCAGGCCTGTGCTGCGGTTCATGTGATCATTCTCTGCCTCCCACAAACTCTGAAAGAAGATGTGATGCATACGTGTTGTGCAAGTATACCAAGCACAGAACTGCTTTCTGTGTGTACCCTGACACACGTCAGAGCGGCTGGGAGCGCTCCGCTGTCAATCAGTGTTTTTATAGAGGCTTGACTCGAGTGTTCGGAGCTTTCCACAGTAAGGTAGGATGTTTTTTTTCAGTCTTGTTGGGGTTATTCGTACCTTGGTTTTGTGGTGATTGAACTTCAACAACATATGACAAATCCATCACCTGGTTTTACATTTCCTGAAGCTGGTTTGTCTCATGTAGCACTAAAGGCGAGGTTTAGACAAAAACTAGAACACAGAGGGGCTATTTCATGTTTGGGGAGCTATCTCACTAACTGAATTTGTTGAGTGTTTGGTGTTGTGTTCCTGTCCCTGTCCCTCACACAGCTTTGTCATTATATAAATAAGGAACTGAAGAATGCAGAGGAAGTTAGCCAATAAAACCATCTTGGGTTTCTCAACATCATTGTCCGTTTAGGCTGTTAAATTGCAAACTGAAGTATTTCACAGTATTCCTTTTTTTTTTATCTCTGTTGTCAGAAGTGAATTTTGTGGATTTCTATTCTGCACACACAAAAAAATCCAACCTGCGAGTTCCCCTCAGAAACCTCGAGGTGTGTGCCATCGTGCCATCGTGTTGTAGGTGTCATGAAATTGCTGACGCTGGTAGTTCACGCTATGAGTCACTGCGGCTACTGGGCTTCAACCTTTATTTCTTTTTTTTTTTTCCCTTTGTCTCAGCTTCCACTTCCACAAAATAATAAACTCCACATCCTCTTCTTCCCAGTTTCTTTAAGTATGAAGGAAAAATGATCAAACAGAGAAACTTTGATGCCTCATCCTCTTGTCACAAAGGGGAGAAAAAAAGGCTCATTTTCTACCTTTTTGTCTGTGGGTTCATAATACTACCAACCTACACATATGTAGATATCTTCTCCTTTGTCTCCTCAGGCGGCTTTCCCCATATCTGTGAGTCCCTCCATGGCTGCCGATGACTACAATCCTGTAAGTGCTTCGCCCAGAATAGAAAACGCCGCTCACCTTTTAATGTTGCAGATATTTCTGTTTCTCCTATTTTCACCGACAAGCCGCAACATTATGACCAAAATATTGGAGAAACCCCTAATTTACTGTCAAATCAAGGCAAGGACTGACTAGGTGATAAGAAACAGTTATCAACTTTTAATTGTGAAGTGGAGCCTTCATGGGACAATATTCATCTTCTCTAAAGACACTGAAAACTGAAGAAAACAATGTGATATTCAGGATTTGATAAATAACCCTTGCAAACTTTAACAGGTAAGAAATGGCTCAAGTCAAGGTCAGCGTGAGTTGAGAATCTTTGTTTTCAAATTTCAAAAGCAGGAGCTTTTTTTTTTCCTCTGTAATTCTGGGAAAGGAGGAGAGCATAGCTGACTAAAGTCTCTCTGCAGGCCTGTTATTGACTCCATCTTCATTAAAGGTGCTGTAGGCAGGATTTTGCTAGTCAGTGTTCATTTTTCTGTGTTTTCTTTGGATTAAATGTTAGAGTATCCATTGATAATCCTTTAGGAGTGTAGCATAATTGCACTACCGCGAGGGCGCAGCGTTTCCATCTGTCTCTGTTCTGAGCTGAAAAGGAATCTCGACAGCTCCAGGTATCTTTGACCAATCAGAAGAGTCCATGAGGCTCTAACCGTGATTGGTCAAGGGGCGTTCGCCGCACGTTCTTGTGGGAGGGGCTTAACTTGCATAAGGGCGTGATGTCAGAGAAAACAGGGCAGGATTAGCTGTGCTGGGTTTCAAATCGCCATCTTAGATGGGTCAAATCGCCGTCTTGCTTAGGTAACCCTAAGCAAGATGGCGGAGATGCGGAATCCTGCCTACAGCACCTTTAAAAAAAAAAAAAACAAAAAAAACATCATTACTCCGTTGTCTGCTAATTTAATAATCTGATGATCTAAAAAAAAAAACATTAGGCATTGGCATATGAAATATTCACAACGGATGAATTCTTCACCTGTTTACAAGGTGAAACGAGACATTGTTCAGGTTATAATTGAGCTCAAGTCCTCACTCTTTTCCTTAACTTTCCACCTTATACTGAACCCCACCGACTCACTGGTTCCATGATGAAGAGATAACCTGTGTTATTCTGTTGAATTTTCATAATCTTATGTTCGATTAGTCCATGATCACCGGAAATCTTTGACACATTATGCAAATTTCAGTCTGTATTTCTGTCTGAATCATAAGAAGTTTTTGGGAAAAAAAGAAGGTGTGAATAAATTACAGACCGAAACAACACGTACAGTCGCAGATGAGGATGTTGCATGGTGCGAAGAGAGAAAAATGCATGTGACGCTCAGAAACAGGATGTTCCGCGCTGCCTCTTCTCTGCGCTGCGGGCTTCTGATAAGCTCCAGTCTGACCTCCTCCTCTCCTCCTCTCCCAGGTCTCCCTCCGACACAAGTCCAAGAAGAAGAGCCGGGGAGGTGAGTCCCTGTCACTCTATGAGTGCACGTGCACCCGCAGCTGTAATCTGGAGCCCGAGTGGGCGTGTGTGAAGTGGCAGCACAATTAGTGTGTACAGGGAGATTTCAGCGCTGCTCTCGCCTCGCCTCTTCTCTGTTCTGTGCAGCAGCTTCTCGTACTCATCTGCAAAGCCTTCAACATTTTTTTTTTTCGCCTTAAAGTTCATTCATAGCCTTTTACAGGTAGGCTGATTCCAGCACTTTTGTTTTGAGTGTGCTCGGGTGTTTGTGTGGGTTTGTTTGGGTTATTTTTAGAGTTCATCTAGTTATTGACCGAACGCAGTGGCCTACTTTCACTCGAATGGAAAGGTTTTAGTCGTGGGGACGTTGCGCTCTGCAGTCGCTTGCTTCCTCTAATGCTCAGTCTGTGGCTTTTCGTCTGTGTGGACAGAGGCGGCGAGGTCTCCGCGCGCTCGTACGCGTTTTAATTGTGCTGTCCGCGCAACAGGCAATGGTACGATGAGCAGGAGACGCATCTCGGTCAAGGAGCTGGGCCAGCCGGACCACCAGGGCTGGCTGTACCGGAAGAAGGAGAGCAAAGGCTTCCTGGGCATGAAATGGAAGAAGTACTGGTTTGTGCTGAAGAGGACGGCTCTGTACTGGTACAGCAACCAGCTGGTGAGTGAAAGACACGCGCTGATCGCGGGAAACCTGTCACAGAGGGTTTAGAGGAGCTTAGTGAAGTTTGATTGGCATGTTGACATATTCTTTCTCCCTCTGTGTGTTAAAGTTGTGTTTATTCATAGTTGTTACTGGCATCAAAAGACACAGAGGGCATAAGGAGCGCCCGAGGCTTCACCGAGTCTTTGGTTTTTAAGATACTAGAATCTTGAATCGACCTGTGAAACTGTGATATTTTCAATGCTCGTGCTGTCGGTGAGAGAGAGAGAGTCCATCAGCGTTCTGCTTCACTGGGATGTTGAGAACAGAAACTTGAAAAGGATTTCTTAGAGGGGGAAAAAGAAAGTCAAGCGTTTGTTCGACATGCCCTCTTCTCCTGAACAAACAAAAGCAGGAGCCTTCAAATAAAAACAATGAGCAGATTGACTGCATTTTCTCATTTGTCCAGACAGGAAGTGTCTCAAAACAGATAATTCAGGTTAACTGGAAGACTTTATTCCCTTCATATCCAAGTAGTTTCAACAATTGATTTTATTTCCTTGACAAGGCTGGATCGACCTGATTCAGATGTGATGAGATGAACACATTCTAAGATTTACATTTGAGAAAATATCCTGTTGTGGGTGGTGTGAGAGGAGATCGTATTTTTTCATTGTTGTTGAATGCTTTGGCTCATTTTAACATATAATAGTAAAACGTTGACATGCATATAGGACATTAAAAAAAAAAACATACAGCAACAGACTGCCATGTTCCGTTTTGACATAAAATTGCCTTTATAAGGCAAACAAATGCACTCTTAAAAAGGTGGATTTTTTTTCTTTCTTACATGATTTCTTTAGAAAACATCAGGCTGACCCTGCAGATGTTTCCTGTTGAGCAACGCCCCAAAACTTTAAAAAAAAAAGCACCGCTGGAGCATATGATCAAAATGACATTTGATAACCTCAGGGCAGACTGTGACACCTGCTGCTGTTTTAGTCTTAACTCTACAGAAGTCCGCTCATTTGAATCGCGCTAAATATGATATAATAAGCTTGTTGTGAAGAAAATAAACAGTTTGGATGAGTTGCAGTTTTTGAAGATGGAAAGACCTTCATCATGCTTAAAATCAGCATGATGTTGCAGTGTTTCCTTCACAGTTCATCCGTTTCAACACATCGTTGGGCTGGATGCAGGGTGACTCATCCTCAAACAGCCGACTCTCTGTCGCTGTGGGAGTCTGCGTGCAGAGCAGCCGTGTGTGTCACCAACGGCTTCGTCAGGTTCCCCGATGCGGCCGTATGTAACTGTCAGGCCCGGCGCGCTGACCTCTGTCACAACTATCATGCGAACGCAGGCGTCACAGATGAAGCAACCGCAAATCGAGGCGGCGGCAGGTGTGGCAGTCAGGAAGTGGTTGGAGCGTTTCGGTGTAATCTAATGCTCGCTGTTTGTCAATCTGTGTGTCGCAGGCAGAAAAAGCCGAGGGCTACATCGACCTCACCAACTTCATGATCGACAGAGCCATCGAGTGCAAGAAGAAATAGTAAGAGCCGGGATTCCAGCCATTAAACACTCAGAATACTGTAATTGTGCAATCTGTTCACGCAGTATAATTTACACCATATAATCTACTTTTCGGCTCCGTAATCACAGGTTGCCGGCGACAGTAAATCAGATGTTTGCTGTTGCAAAAATAACTACAATTCGATTGATACTCAGAGTAGTTTTTGAAAAAGGACTTTATAATTTGAGTATTTCTTACCACTAGTATTTTTACTTCTGAGTAACATATATGCAGTGGGAGCTGTACTAGTGTCCAAAAAGTGGATTCTCTCTGTTTAGTTTGATCCTCGTCTGGGTCAAGAACAGCCCACACATCAGCAATTATTACAACGAAAAGGGAACCATTTTAAGTGTTGTCACACACGTAGGTGGGAAGTGTTTCATTCTGAAAGTGCTGCTAGCAGCCATTAAAGTGGAATCACGTTTAACTCACTGCTGCCGTCGGCTTCTCCTCCCACAGCGCTTTCAAAGCCTGCCATCCGCAGGTCATGATGTTTTACTTTGCCGCCGAGAGCCAAGAGGACATGAACTTGTAAGATATATGTTCTTTTTTCAGGATGTACTGTTATGTGCATGTTTTAGCAGTGTAGCTAAGGTGGATGATTTCTTTGCAGGTGGTTGAATAAGCTCGGGCTCGCTGCCATCCAGTATGAGCAGACAGAACGACACACTACAGCCGGTGAGCTCCACTGAAATTAATTTATTTTTTTTCTTCTGATGGAATTAGTTGGTTTGTTTTATTCTCTCTGACTTCTGAAACACAGTTATCTGGTCAGGTACCACATGTGGTTAAATTAAATTCAGTTTTAGCTCTAAACATTCCAATTATTTTTTCTTCAAAATAGCCATAATTGCATATTCAATGAAAATAAAGAGGAGCCTCAAAGTAAAAGCAGCTGTGAACTCCTAAATAATATGCAGAGCACATGTCGATTTCTTCAGTTATGAGTGAATTTAAACCATTCATTACATTGTATTTTATTTCTCTATGTTGATATTATACCTTCACTTCTGTCGCAGAGCTCCAGTAACATTTAAAGTATTGTAAACGACTTGCATGTGATCATCCATGACTCTATTTGTTTCTCTACATGATTTAGAGTGTTACAGTGAAGCCAGTGATCATGAAGAAGCTGAAAGCACAGAGATCCCCCCTCCTCCGTACTCTGAACAGACTCTGCGGGACGCCGTGGACACGCCCTGTCCGCCTGGTAGCACACATCAGGTGAGGAACCGCCGCCTGATTGATTATTTATTGTATGTTATTAAGCTTTTATTGCTTGAACAGGAAGTTTTATGTAAAAATCACTGTCTATGTGTTTGTTAAAAACTGACCTTATGACTGTGATGTTTTGATTTCCCAGGGTACCCTTCCTCCACCCTACTCCTCCGCGGTCCTCGGCGAAGCCAACGGCTCGCTCTCCTCGCCCGTCAGCACCATGACGTCGCAAAGCTCCGCCTCCTCGCTCGCCAAGAACCGGCAGTCCTGGCTGGACCTGGTCTCGCAGGCAGGTCCTCCGGCCGGGGAGACGGCGGCGGCGGCGGCTGCGGTGGTGTGCTCGGTCCAAGTCCACTTACCTCAGCCTCCACAGGAGGAGCTGGAGGAGGAGGAGGAGGCGGCGGCGCTGGAGAGCTCGGCTCCTCCGGACTCCTCAGAGGCCGGCTCGAATGAGGAAATCCCTGCAGCGCTCGGCGGGGAACAGATGGAGCCTTCAGGAGCTCAGAATGAAGGTGAATCTTTGGTTTGCTCCTTTGAACTGGTGGATTCGTTGACTTTATTACTCACCTTAACCTCAGCATGAAGTGCGGACGCTTTCATGAGCTTTCAAGTTGAATGCAACATTTCTGGGGTACCAGTGATTATCAGAGTGCAGACTGTGGCTTCACCGCACTGCACTGCTCTTTATCTCAGCCTCCTGGCGTTATGGCACAGTTCAACCACTCAGAACAAGCTCGTGGTGACTGAGTGAAACATGAAATGTTGGTGGGTGGACTCCTTGAGGGTGACTCCTATGAAGTGAGTTCTCGGCAGATTAATTTCAAGAAGTGAGCATTCAGATGATCTATATATAAACACCACATGTCAGAATGCATTCTCTCTTAAATTGAATAGCTTTTAGGTTCCTGTAAAATCCAATGTTTGCACTGGTTACACTTCTTTCCACTAATTTTATCACTACAATTTCATTTAAATCACAACTATTTCTACAAAATGTATTGTAGTTTTATATAAATTCAGATTTTCCCACACCTGTTCTTCATTACCAAAATAAGCTTAAAGTCTGTTGCCCCACTGCTTTCCCCGCAAAACAGAAAAGTTAACCACCCTATGTTTATCTAGGTTAGTGGCTTGTACCGAAATAGGCTGTTTTGTGGCGCACGACATTCAGCTCAAGTGCATTTTTCATTCTTCACAGCTACAGCTCTGTTCGTCGGGAACCAGTGATTCTCATTTACAGTTACTTTTTGTGCCTCGTTACAACAGGAAGTCGCACAGCGTTATCTTTGTGTTGCGCGCCGCTCTGATGCAATGCATTGTGATTTTATCTCACTGCAGGCAAATGTGAGAGCAACTCCGATGAGATGGAGAAGCTGTATATTCACCTAAAAGAGGCCAGCCTGTCTCCGATCGGAGACCGAAAACCATCCACCAAGAGGGAATTCAGGGCCTCCTTCGTGAAGCGCTGTAAGAACCAGGCTGTGAACGACAAACTGCACCTCATCAGGACACTCAACAGCACATTAAAGGTACGTCTTCGCTGAGAAAAGAGTGGAAGTTTGATTACGCGTGGCAAGAGCACATGTACTGCAAGGCCATAAAGTGTGAGGTGCTTGGTTCTCTCTATTCACTGCAGGATCAGACACATTTTATGAGGGGTTTACACTGTGTGCACTCTCACTTTCAACAGTTCGTTCTTGATCTGCACAATATTTGGAAATGTGTCGTTAATTCGTTGCATTATTGCATGTGGAATATACACACAGAAGACTGGTTAAACTGTGAGAAGTGATGTTTCAGAGGAAAGTAAGATTATTCATGACACATTCACATCATTTGTGCAATAAACCAATTTCTAGAAAGATTGATTGAAGCCCCAAAATTACTTAATAGCTGATGGCCACATGAAGCACAAAAGCACAAAAGCATTGCTCAACGTTTTGAGTGTTGTGGATACTTTGATTGACTTTGTTTGTTTTTTTTTCCGTCTTTCATTCGATTTTCTTTCCAATTGGTTTGACTTGCAGTGTCGTGTTTGAGGTGAAGAAAATGATGGAATATAGAATTCATAATTTTTGCCACTTATTGGACTTCTGAACGTTTGCACATTATACCTCCTGAGTGGTTGTAAACATTGTGCAGTTCATTTGGCGCTTATATTTTCTATAAAAGGAAGGAAGAGCACAGTGTTACTGAGGAATCTGCTCAGTTGTTTGGAAAACCTTATGAGTCTCCTGGGCATTTTGTGTTTGGTTTATTGAAGTTATGTGTCATTTAGAAAATCTTTGGTGGCTTTCATTCAGAGTATAACTTCTGTCAGTGAAGAACAAGATGTACCACACATTTTAGTATTTGTGCCACTTATTGTCTGAACAAAGTTTGCACCTTCTACCTTCTGAAAGTTGATTAAAATCAACCAGTTGGATTGGATTTATGATTGTCCGTCAAGCTTTAAATTTTACTCAAGTAACTTTTCTTCAAAATGAATAGTAAATGAATGGGTTGTTGCATGCACTGAAGATGAGAAAATATGTTAAATGTAGAGTTTTATGTTGTTATTTAATATTTCTTTGTCCTCTTCTGCTCCTGCAGTCTAAAGAGGCGGACTTGCAGGCGATCGAGCAGGTGCTGCTGGACCCAGGGCTTACCTCAGACAAGTTCAGAGAGTGGAAGGAAGCCAACGCTCCTCTGGTGCAGGAGATCTGTCTCAGACAAGACCAGCAGGGGGCGTCAGAGACCACCACTGCTGCAGCACCTGTCACTGCTGCTGCTGCTGCTCCTGCTGCTCCTGCTCCTGCAGTGCCTGTGGTGGAAACCAGCCTATAAAGACTCCTCATGAACTCCGAGAACTTCACACTCACAATTCTTTGGATATACACACACTAGTGTGGGGCATTCAGACGAGACTTCAGACCCTTAAAAGTGGATATTTAAGTGCTGTTCAACAAGTAACTGTATCAATGAAGAGTGTTTTGTTTCCTAAACGGGAGATGGTGGCATTATGTGACGCACAGCTCACGTTAAAAAGTGAACTGTGTGGTAGTATTACTTTTACTGCTCGTTGTTTTTTTTGTCTGTGAAGCTATTCATACACTGTTTTTACATTCTAAAGTGATTCTTGTTTTTAGTCGTTTGTATGATCTATTTTCAGTCCGTCTACTCTGTACTGAACAATTTTTTTTTTTTTAGCCAGTTATTGGTGCCATGCACCATAAGTGCCTGTTACACATGTTCTGCAGTAGCTGTTGTGATGATTTGTGTGTTGTTGTTTGCCCTAGAAATGATCTCTTGACTGTAGGATGCTCCAGACTGAACACTAGGGTCTGCACAAACAGGATACAGGTTGATCACAAAGCAACGGTGACTTCATATCTGAGAGTCAAAACTGTCAGCTTCATCGTTACTGTGGCCTTAGTTGGAATAGACTGTAATTATGTTATACTAAACCGTAACATTCAGACTACAACCATTGATACTGTGGAACTATGTAATTTCAAATGTAATAAAAAAATTTTTACTAACTGGATCCAATTTTATGTACAGTATGTCCGAGTGTAGCAGTATTAATTATCATTTAATCACAGGATACATGGTGGATGATTCTCAGGAAAATAACCCTCCAGGATAAAAACAGACAAGTGTCACTGAGCCAGAAATGGCTGCACCATCAGGCGTCAGTCAGACATCAGGCATTATGTGGATCAACAGCACAACTAACTAGCAACGACCTCCAGACTCAACATGCAGTTTCCTCTCTTCCATTTCATGTGATGTGCATGCTCGCTGTAAATACCTGTACATGTTTTCTCCTCAGCTGTGGTCTGAAGGAAATAAAGTATTGTCACAAGTCTTTCCACGGCTGGTTTATTTAAAATGATGTATTATGTATGGTATTGTGGTTAACACTTGATAATTTGCATGATTCAAGTCTGTGTGGAGTTTGCATATTCTCCCTGTTGATTTTTCCTCACAGTCCAAAAACATTCATATCAGGTGAGTGTGAGTGTGTGTGGCTGTTGGTCTTAAATCCAGAGTGTATCCTGCCTTCTCTAATTGTCCGTCTATGAATCTGAAATCTGGTCAGATATCAGAGCTGCTTGTTCAATTCCAGAATCATATCAGAACTTAAACAATCTTTAGCTATTCCTCCAAAAAGATGGACTACAAACAGAGCACTCAGTGAAGAGTCTGGAAGTCTGATTTATTGAAATGTCTGATTTCTTGTCTACTACATAGTTCAAAATTCTTTCATGTGCATGATTTTATTTTATAAGTCAGTTTATTATATGACAAAAGGGCTGTGTTATGCATAATGGAGGAGCTCAATGTGCCACCTGTATAAAGTTTGCCCCTACATACCTTCTTGCTTACGACCAGCAATGTCATTTCCCAGACATTTCTCCTTTTCTGGCACAATTTCTCGAGAGAACTTGCAAAAATATAGAAAGAGGTTTTAGTTTGTATCCAAGTATTTCACTTAAATGTCAGCATAAAATTTCCCAAAAACTGCTATTTTTTAACATGTTGCTTAATCACACTTTGATACATCCTCTCTTTGCTCACTTCTGATCTGAACTGTATCCATCCTATCTGTAGAATGTGGTGAGCATCCACATTAAGGTTCCCTGGGGAGCTGATCAGGGTCAAGGGTCTTGCTCAGGAACCCACAGTGGTAAAGCATCTACTGTGCCAGAGCATGGGTGCAAATAAAAAAGAATGCACATTGAGAACATGCAAACTCTACCTCTCCGTGTTTGTCTCGTGATGCATTGTCCAGTGTTTATCCTGCAGACAGGGATCCAGACTTATTGAAACAGTGCCTGTTGCAGTGTCTTTGTACTTGAACAATGCAGTACCACCAACCCGCCGCTAGGAGTCGCCTCTCCCCCTGTGGACTCTCCATTGAGGTTATTATGCGCCATATTGGCAGTCTCCTCCATCTCACCAAACGTCGGGCAAGCATGTCTCCAGCCGGCTACTGAGGCGATATCTGTAGATAATTACTGTGTCCTGCGAGCCGAACTGCAACACAATGGAGGCCGTCAAAGCCTTTAACAATGAGGTTCGTTCCAAACCCTTGTAAAAATCCATTTCAACGCCGTGTTATCTAATTCACGTTTGCGCTAGCTAGGTGGCTAACGTTAGCATCAATTAGCAAAAAGAGTCTCACACAAGGCCGCCGTTTATACCACAACAATGCGGAGATGGCGTGGTTGTTATACAGTGTCTATTTCATGTTAATTAGTCGCACATGAACTGCAGAACGGGTGTGTTTTGAAAGGTGCACCGTGGTAAAGCAGTGAAGTCTGGCGAAGCATTTTCCACAGCTATCGGCGGTTAGCTCGCTGTAAGTTAGCTAACCCGCCTCAGTTGCGTGATAACTTGGTGAGCTTATTGAATAATACGGGCTTGGAGAAAACACCACTCCCTCCATCTGCTTAAAACGACAGTAACTGATAGAAATGTGCATTTCCTCAATAAATATAATGTAATTACAGTTAGGAAGTAATCTAGACATATAATGCTGTTAGGTTGGCTAACAGTAGTCTGGGCGCTAGTATTAGCGAAACCATCATTTGTCTGCATTGACACTGAATTCGGTGTGTGTGTGTGTGTTTCTGCACGGCCTCACTGTCCACTTATAGCCGATGCTTTTCAATATCAGTTCCCACAGTCGACCGCTAATAAATCGCCACTATTGTTTTTATTGATGTTAAAAACAAATGCATTAAGTCTGAGGCGAGGACGTGTTAACTGTCTGACAAGCATCACATCAACGACAAAGGAAAATGCTCTGCATCTCCACAGCGGTGTGATCGTGATGTACTGTTCTCATCGTGTCATTTACAATGCTTTCTGTTCCCTTCCAGCTGTACTCATTGAATGAGTACAAGCCTCCCATCTCCAAGGCCAAGATGACTCAGATCACCAAGTCTGGAATCAAGGCAATAAAAGTAAGTATGTAGTGTTCAAGGATGAGGCAGGTAATTGATGAATAAAGGAAATGGTTTCCTTATCATTAAACTTTAGTGATATAGAGCAAAATGATCATATCGGCTTATTTGTCAAGTTTTTATTCTTTTTGTATTCAAATGGATTCCAGTTGTTCTAAAAAGACAAATGCATTCATGGTATTTACACAAGGATGAAATATGCTGCTGTCTCCATTTGTTTTTGTACTGGGCTGTACTGTACTGAAAAGTGTTAATTTAGCGAACACCTAAATATTGAGACACCATCCTGTTAGTGGCTTCAACTAAAAATAAACATAAAATAAGCTGTTAAAAAATATTGCGGTATTCAAACCATATCCGTGGTTTCCATTCTTAACCATAAGAAAACCTTTGCAAATAATCCAAGTAGAAATTTTAATAATAAAACCTAATCATAAGAGACAGAAGCATTTGTGCTTTTTAATATCTGAACCTTAAATGCTTAAATAATTTCCCCGTAGATTCATTTGATCGAGTAAGTTCAACTAAACAGTGATTTTTCCTCCAAGCCTCGAGGCAGTAGTTCACGTCCCAGCATTTAGATATGTAGACTAATAATTAAGCCAGGCGTTGGAAAAAAGTTTACGGGTGATTTAAAGAACTTGCTAACACATGTTATTGTCTGGTATTTATCTGGTAATTCTTAACTAAATCATGCAATACAACCTGGGTTAAAACGAGTGTCAGATGAAACATGCAGATCACATGATCCGCTGTAGCAGACCAAGAATGATGCGACCTACGCTCACCCTCTGTCCCTTTCACACATTTTGTGATGTTATGATAATGGAGCTTTCTGCTCCATCTTTGCATTCAGTCAGCTGACTAATCCTCCTCCCTCACCTTTATGTGGTTTAAATTATCTTATGGAATCTGACGTTGAGCTGAAATTTACATTGATCTAATTGACTGAATGACTTTGCTAGTTGGGCTGTGTCAAGATAATATATTAAGAAATGACAAAAGACTAACTCATACAGTTTCATGGTTTGGTGGTGCTTACAGCCTGTTGGACAGTGTTGGTTAACAGGCACCTTTAGCAGTGACAGCATATTGAAAGCTTTCCCAGACAAAAATGAGCAATCGAGACCACGTGATGGTTTTATGTCCCATAGGAGAGGCTTACTCAGGCCATTGTTACAGTCTCGTAACCAAAGATCATCTGAAACAGTGTCAAAGATTTCCATCTTGCTACAATGGACTCGGGCTGCTGCTGCTACTTTTAACTAGTAGGAATGCAGCAACAATAATCAAGACACTGATAATATTCAAATCAAATGTAATTGAGTCAAAATAAAATGTTGTATTCCTGATTTGCTTCATATATTTACCTTGGTTTGACACCAGTAACGGTTATTCTTGTCATTAATTGCCTCTAGTCTAGTAGACAAAGCCGATGACTTGTTGACACATGCATGCACGCCAAATTCTTCACATTCACGTCATACAAGTAATGTTCACGAATGAACTTATAGACTACTAAATTCACAATCTGTATGTAGCTTTAAGCGAGTTTATGGTTTGTCAATTATTACATGTTTATTATCGCTGAAAAACCACAAAGAACCAGTTTTTTCAACTAATTTCTTCATTTTTAAAATTTTTTAATCTCTCTGGCATGTTTACCAAGTTTCCATCCCACCAAATCCACACTGTAGACACAGATTCCTGAAATCTAGATATATTGGAGCACTGATAGCAGGCCCACCTGATAAGGAGCTTTGTTGATTTTGTGAAAAATATAGTATTCTAACTTAGCTGTCAGACATATTCAGACTGGTGGTGCCTTGATGTTACAGTCAGCCATCCGTAATCATCACACACTTTTTGGTGGTTTAATCCTGTAAGCCGGTGGTGTCAAATCCTGTAGAGGCCCTTATCTGCGTGTTTGAGGTGTCTCCCTGCTCCACCACTCCTTGAAAATAAAGACAGGGTCAACAAGCTTTGTTAGAAGCCAGATAACATGCTGCTCAGTACAAGCTGGTTGGACAGCACCTACAACATGAAGGCAGGGGCCATAACCCGGATTTGCACACTTTATGACGTGCATTAGCTTTATTTTTCCAGACATAAGACCATACTATGACAAAACTGACTAAAATATAAGCATAGTGTCTTTTTTTTTTTTTTTTTTGTTTTTTTTGTTTTTTTAACGTGAGTTGTACGGATCCGTCTAAAAATCTGTCCCCTTCTATTGGAATCATACTCAGCTGCAGCATGAAATATATTTAACAAATTTGCCTATTACTTTATATTTTTGGCCGTCATTGAATTTCATATCGACATTTGTACAATTTCTGAGTTAATTTGTTTTTTGTTTTTGTTTTTTTGGAATATGAGTGTTTCAGTCTGTGTGACCATCTTTTAATAACTGGACACTCATTGAAATCAATGCACATTTCAAGTCCATAGTGCGATTTGAGGAAACATCAGTGCATAATCAGTTTAGATGAACACTCATGCAATTTTTTGGAAGAGCATTCAGTTTCCCAAATGTAAATTTGTACTTTTGAATAGCCTCTAACTTGCAGTGAATTCTCTAGATTTCTGTTAAAAGATTGGCTAAAAGCTTTCAATTACCCCTCTACTGTCTTATTTTCATGAGAAGTGACATACATTCTTGTTCAAACATGTTTTTATATATATTGCTCTGACTGGGAGGCAAAGACACATTATCGAATTAGGAGAATTAAAATGTTAAATGCTTGAATGTTCAACTTAATGATTGTAATCCATTTCCAGTTACTGGTTTGGAGAGAACACAATGAAATGCAGAGAAAACTCTGATCACTGCAGTTCAGCGTAAACACATTTAGGAGAAAAGCAACTTTGGTAATACTTTACTTGAAGCCCACCTGTATAACACATAAGTACATTTATAAAGCATTATAATGCCATTATAGCACGTGTAGCTATAGTTATAAACATTCATAGATGATCACAATGCCAGGACCTAACCCTAACCCTAATCCTAGGCTGTATAGTGAGTTACAAATCATTGTGATCATTTATGAGTGTTTATAACTACTTCTAATGTGTTGTACCGGGTGCTCCAAGTAAAGTGTTACCGCAACTTTTTTTCCCCTCTTTAATGTTTTACTCTATTGTAACTACACATGGAGAACTTGAAGGCCTAGCAGCAGAAGTGTACTTGCTGTAGTGTGTGATTGTTTTGTTGTTGCTGTTCCTTGTGTTGCCTGTGAATAACTCCCGTTTTCCCTTCCCTCAGCAGCTCTCCCAGCTCCCCCAAAGCACTGAAAGTGAAGCAGGAGGATGGGGTGGAGAGAGTTACAAAGAGATAAGAGAATCCCTTACCAGCTTAGGTAGGAGTATGGGTTGTTTCAAAAGGAAGATGGAAGAAGACTTAAAGTCATTTTTAAGCTCGGTTTTTCCTCTCACACACCCAGGGAAGCAAGGCTTCTGCTGTCCTGACTGTTGTGTGCTTGATCCATGCTGGTTTTGTTTTGATTGAATGTGGAGTCCTGGGAACTGACCTGGTTGACAGTGTTTGTGTTTTGGTGTGACTCCTAGGCATGGTGGACTCTTCATATAGATGCAGAGTAGTCAGTTTGGAGAGCTTCTCGGTCCCAGTCTAGATTCTGACTTGCTCACTTTATGTTTTGCTGCTGCAGCACATGTTATTTCACATGGATGTGTTGTTCATGAACTGTGCAGGATCCTGTCCTTTGTTTCCAATATAGTGTTCTCAATTCAGTTTTCCCCGTGATCCAGGCTAATGTCAGGTTTTTGTTTTTTTTTTTAACTTATTTTTGGGTTTTAAAGAAGCTAAGATTTTTTGGCTCCAAAGATAGAAACGGATTGCCTGTCATAACTTGCTGAGCTAATTGTATTGCATGTTGAGATTATTACCCAGGTGAAAAAAACCTTTAAAAAAAAATCTATAAAGGAGGTTAAAACTGGCAGGATAGCATATGTATGATAGCACATATTAGGGCTGTCAGTGTTTTTAAATATAAATTCAAAATGACCCATGATTTATTAAGATGAACTTGGACTTGTTAAAGAAAGATGTGTTCTTTTTACAAGGTGTACAAACAGCTTTGTCTGTGGGTTTGCCTCCACAGTGTAGATCCCACAATGCATCCACATGCTGCTTCTCGGGATTGTTGGCTCTGGATGACTCTGCTCAGCGTTGTCTCATTTTCAGAGCAAAACAACACAATATTAGCTTAATGTAACAACGTTAGTCAACATGTTAGTCTTAGAGCAATTCTAAGTTTGTTCACAAGGGAAACTATGTCTACGTCTGAAGCACAGATAGAGATGTTCAGACATGTAGCGACAGTTCAAGCAACAACTTTTCACCACGTTTAAAGAAATGCTTAAAACTAATAAAAAGTGACATGCTTCTAAAAATCGGTCATCAATACATTTGGTCAGCTTACAGCTGACACACTCATACCTCTTATCTTCATGCTGATTCGATGAACACTAATAACAGCAGCCTCCAGAGTAGCACGACTCCTAGTTCATATTGTCCTGGGAGGACTTACTAGTTTTATAGTTGAGTCACATGGAACAGCAATTCAGTTTCGGTTGTCTGTATGAATGTCTGTGGACTCGTCATTGGCGATGTTAAGAGCATATTGTCCTTTCATTACAGAGACAACCAAAAACACCAACACTTGACTCAGCATGCTAAGTACATAGTTTTCAGTGTTGTGCCCATTTCCACGTAAACAGACAGTTTTCAGAATGTTGCTATGCAAACATTTTTTGGAATGAAAATATACAAATGATGCTTTTTCACCAGTACAGAGGACTCGTCCTCAGAAAAAGATCCCTGACAAAACTTGGCCAATACTAAGTCATGTCATGTAACGCCACCAGCATTCACACAGGAGAGCACAAACAATGTCAGCTTTTTGGAGGTTTTTTTTTTTTTTAATCTCAATGAGAAGACAGAAATAAGACAGACTGTTAATTATGTTCTGCCAAAATATCAAGACGAAGAGAAAGCTAGTTTGTGCAACACCAGCAACTTAATCACCAGTGATATTTGGACTAGCAGAGTTAGCCCAATGCTGCTCATTATTTATATTGCTCAACATATAACTCTGAGTCATGTTACATGCCAAAGGGTTTTAGGGCTCATTCACTAGCAATGCTACATGCTGAACATGATTAAAATATGACTGATGCACTCATTAACAGCGGGCTGAAGTGAGTGTGTGTGGGACACATGGCAAGCTTGGTCCCGCGGTCTATAATCTACTCATTGGGCAGTGTGCAGCGTCTATGCACTGTGCACTGTGTGTACTGTAAACTGTAAGGCTGTTGGAGGTGTGCGGAGGTGGTTTGTGATAGTCTTTGCATATCGTTTGCATATAGGATATGAATTACGCTTAATGTGATTTATTAAGTACTTGTATTGATACCTTGTATCAGCAAGTAGCTAAAGCTTAGTATTCGTCCTTTAAAAAGTGGTATTGTTGCATCCCTGGTTTTCACTTGAGATGTTGTCATTGCAGCCTGAGAGACACACTCACATTCACGCCTAGAGTCAGTCTCTATTTTAAGATTTGTAGATCAGGAAAACATGGAAGCAAGACGCAGAAAGTCACCCAGACTTGAACTGGGGATATTCTTGCTCTGAGGCAAGAGTGCTAACCACAACACTACTGTGCATTTCTGCTTTCACTCTCCATCACATGGACTGTGCTAACACAGCAACAGCACTAAGAGTTCATTTTCATTTTCCAGCAACCAAACAAGTTCGAACACATCCTTAAACACAGATGAGGAGTCTCCAGGAGTCAGTGATTTTGAGTGCTTTCGCCATGTGCAGAATGTGGGCGAGTAGGTGGAAATAAATTAAAGGTTAAATCTGCTCCAGCATCTCTTCATAGGACTGCTCAGTTACGTATTAATGCCACGTGTGTGTGTGTGTGTGTGTGTGTGTGTGTGTGTGTGTGTGTGTGTGTGTGTGTGTGTGTGTGTGTGTGTGTGTGTGTGTGTGTGTGTGTGTGTGTGTGTGTGTGTGTGTCTTACAGTGCATACACTGTGAATGTTTGCTTTGACAGAGCAGCAGTGAGTCATGTCTGCTGCACACACAATTTCTTGGTGTGAAAAAAAACACTTGAATCTAGTTTTAATATTTTAGATTGGAAGTTGATGTGAAAAATTGATGTTGCTGGAAGTAAAACGTACAATTTGAAAGTGCAGTCTGTAAAGATGTTCTAGACTGCCTTTATGTATATCATACTGGATTATAGACTAAATATTATGGCTGACTGTCATAAGGGAAGATATGGTTTGATATGTAACTCAATACATTACGATATTGTTTGATACATAAGAATTTAAACCCTTGAAATAACAAGACGTCAGTGTATAGTTTTCCAAACGCTGTTCATACATATAAGCTCAGCTTAAAAAAAAACTTAGTGTATTGTCCTCCATGCACAAAAAACATAAGCGATTTGTATTGAAGTTTAAGTCTTTGCGGGACAAAAACGTGAGTCTGGTGCTCCCAGAAAGGCCCAGATGTGCAGCATCCCACATGGAGAGTTATCCTGTCTTGGCTGCCATCAGCCTGCAGTTTGTGGTGTCTGTACATGTCAAACTGTAGCGCTGCGCCTGAAAAAGCTTGTGATGCACCTCACTTTTCTCAACAAGTGCATGACTTCAAGGAGCTTCAGCAAGCGCTGCAAGGCCAAACTCAGCGCATGCGAGCAACGTGCTGCAAATGCAACATACCGGTAACATACTGGTAACATGCCAGAAAGCTGCGCTGCTCATGTAGGAGGTGATGACTGTGAGCATGGCCGGCTCTTTGCTCACTGTGTCCCAGTATTTGAAGACTGGAGCTAATATCACCTGTATTATATGTGAAGCGGCGCTGCTGACATTTCAACATGTCATTGCAAGTAAACACCTAAGTTGCTTATGTTACCTCAATATGACCCCTTCTTCATCCATTTAATTTCTCCCTTTTTTTGTTTAGAGACCAAAACCAAAGCAGACGTCTGCTTTTAAAGATGAACATGCTCATAATATTTTCCCTGTCATTAAATTTGACCACTTGATCCACTTCCTGTTTGAAAAACAGGACATTTTTATTAGTTAATTCACGTTGAGTTAATCTAGTCAAGCAAACAAGGATTTTACCACCGATCTTCAGGCGTTGGACAGCAGTGATGCTGTGAGGTGTGCATCATGGGAGATGAATAGGAGGAGCTCATTTCCAGGCTGCAGTAAGCGTGGCTTCACTGGGATTTGGCCTCGTTCTGTGTTGACCGGTGTGACTTGCACCAGCTGTTAGAGGGACTCATGTTTTTGAAGCTGTGCTTGCAATCACATTTTTATAATCACAGGATTCATTTCACACTTGAAGGAAGCATCTCTGTTTTTCAGTGTTGTACTTTGTAATGATCAGTAGTGGAGTTCTGCTTCATTCTCATCAGTCTTCTGTATTTGTCTTTATTTGATTTAGTTTGAAAGAGGAAAGCAATCTGACGAGACTCATCTTGAAATCTCACAGGTGATACTTTACAAACCTGCCTGGAGCTTGTTTCGATTTAAAATAGGAGGTGACATTCTGCTATGAAATGTATACATACATAGTTGATTATCAGTGTAACCTGAGGTAAAAGCTCCTGATAGCATTGTTATCTGGAGGTTTCATATTGTTGTCTTTGCATTGATAACCAAACAGCAGGAGAGCTGCTGCATATCAACAGATCCACTTTACCCAAAACCTGTCAGACCTTTCTGAAAAAACACTATGAACAGTTTTCTTCCTCAACCTTTCTGGAGACGATTGTCAGACAAATAATTGCGATTGGCGAATATATTGTCTCTTTTTTCCCTCTTTACATAATTAGCTTTACCAATACACATGCTATCTATCCTGTACACCTTAATAATTAAGAGCAGTTTAATGATGTTTTGAAACAAAGACGTAAGTGGCCTCTCTGCTCCTTAAGATCCTTTATTATCAACCTGCTGCAACAGGGGAAGCATTAAAGCAAAGTCATATTTTTTGGCTTTTTACTATATTACCATTTCTATATCAAGCTGTTACTGAATTAACTGGTGACTGACTGCCTCTAGCGTCTGTCGTTACTACCAGCAACAACAGATGTTAAAAACACGACTGAGATTCACAGCTGTCCTGGTGATTCATGTAGTTTTATCCTGTAGTTTTTAAATGCTGTGAAGCACTTTGTGTTGCTTTTAATCATTATGAAAGGTGCTCTGCGAAAAAAAAATTGATTGAACACCATTTTACCGCATTTAGTATAGTAGTAATGTTTCAAAGTGTATTGCCTTTTGTCAGTCACAAGAGACGAGGACAGTAGCTTATTAAATTTAGGGAAACAGTGCCGACAGGTTCCGCCCACCTGTTCTCGCAAGCGAGCAGGTGAAACTTCGGCGAGGAGAGTAATGACAGTAGCTCTGCGCTCAAATCATGATTTTTTTCTTTCCATGCTGGGCCACAATATTGCTCGTGCTGGCAGAGATGTTCTGCCGTGGGCGCTGTGAAAACGCTTGCAAAAGTAATTTGCTCGCCCATATTTTTAACAGCTCAGCTGTTGGCGTGGATCTGCTTCGTGCGCTTGTCCCACATGTGCTCCTGACCGTACCAGCGTGATGCCGCCATACTCCTCACCCTCCATGCTGGCCTCGCTAAATATCTAAATATCCGACCAGGATGAGAGGGAAACGACACAGTGAGGCTGTGACGTCTTGTCGTCACACTCAGAGCTGTTTTATGCAGCTTTGTGAATAAAATAATGCTCAGTAATTGCAAATATGAAAAATAATCGTGACTAGCGAATATTGTAGTAATTGTGACTGCCCTATTTGTGTCAGATCTCTTCCAAAATAGTCACCTTGTTTCCGATGCTCTGCTAAATGCAGTATTAGGGGCTAGGTGCTGAACAGAGAATTCAGTCATACATTGCATGATTTGGCCCGTCGCAGAATAAACAGTCGTGACCGTTTTTCCTGGCTGATTTTAAGGTCAAATGATGAAGGGGAGTTCACACATGGCACAGATGGCTTGAGATCATTCAATAGACTGAAATTTCAAGGCTGGTGTCTGATTACTCACAGTTTGTCCACTGCTATGAGCTACGGCAACTAATTACCTAGTAAAGCAACAGCAAAGTAAGCAGTGGTTAATCCACCTAAAGCTACACCTAAGCTTTCTATGGACCTCTGCATTCTTTATATACTTTTATATGTAGTTGATTCCTGATGCATAAGTGTTCATCGAAAAACAACTCAGTTCTAAATCAACTTCACTGAGGGCAGTGGTGGGTCACATTGAGGAATTGTAGTTCAGTATTGCCTTTTGTTGTACATTGAAATGCGTCCTGATTGTTGATATATATCCACTTCTGGTCCTGGAAATCTGCAGTCCAGCATGTCCTCAGTGACTTCCTGCTTCAACAGGCCTGGGTTCAGTGAGCAGTAAGCTCCTCAGAAAACTTGATGACGAGCCACTCACTTCATTGAAGTGTGTTGAAGCAGGAAATCTTGCAGGACTGAAGCCCTCCAGCACCACAAGTGCCATCTATTGGTTTAACACAGTGAAAAAAGTCTTGGAGGAGAAGCTTTGATTTCATTCACAATTTGATGAATTCATTAATTTAACTTTTTTACTCATTTTATTGTGTACATGTTTACAGTACTGCTAGAATATGGAGAAGAAAATGTTTTGTAGTCATGAGTTTCATCTTATCACCTGCTGTAATGTGAATTTTCCTATCCAGTTTGGTGTTTCAGAGCAGAACTGAAAAGTATTTGTGGAAAGTTGTTGAAGTTAAAAGCTGTTAGTAAATATCAGTCATTTCTTAAACATGTTCTGAGGTTGTGCCAATTAGTGATCTGAGATATCGTTAATCAATGGAATGATCAGTAATAGTGAATTTCACAGCTTTGTACCCTCTATGTCACTTTTTGAAAAATTGCTTCCAGATTGCAGTGTTTTTTTAAACCCACTGATCTCCATGTAAACAGCTGTACTGAAAAGCTCTCTGGCACATGTGCGAGTGGCTCAGCAGCATTAACAATGGAGGATTTCAGAGCGCTACACTGTTATTCGGATTGCACACAGTGACACATTTCTCACAGACCAGATGCTGACTGTGCTGCTACGATACAAAAGACAGTCTGAAGGAGCTTGAATGTTTACATCGTACTGTGCTCTGCATGGGTGGCACTATTACTATAACAGGGCACCAACCAGCAGCCTGACATGCAGCACTTCTGGTGTAACTGCGATCATTTTCCAACCATAACCGTCTGAATGTGAAAGTGTTGAAATCAAATTCAGATATTTTTTTTCCTGCCTTCTCTGTGAAATAATGTCAGAAATGGCAGGATGTGGATGGATGAAATATTTTCATATGTGAATAATAAATAGTTTTAACTTGTGATCACTGACTTCAAGCAGCAGGCTGTAAACTAACAGTGTCACACACCATGTCAGATCAGGTATCAGACAGGGAGTCGATTGGACGATCTGATCAGTGGCAGAATCGTTCAACTCTCATCACATTTTATCTGAAAGTAGTAGAAGTAGCCTAAGACACGTCAAATGATAATGAGTGAAAACGCAACAGGCGTCCATTTATATGACAGCGCTGAACTTTGCCAATGAGGACACTTCTTGAAACAGCTTTCAAGGTGGAACTTTTCTGAAATGCTCCGACTCCCCCCGCCATTGCAAATAGTTTTGCTCATTCTCAAGTTGACGGACAATAACAAACATGGCAGCTACCACAATGGCATGACTTCCAGTCCACATTCTGGCTTTATCATCTATATTCATAGTCTTATTGTTGAGATTCACCCCTCATAGCATCCAATCATCTTCTGTCCGTGCAAATATCGGGTACTCTCGATAGATCGTTTGGAGCTATTGTTTTCTTCAGACATGCATGTGTGGTTTCCTTTAAAAAGGTCTACCAACTTTGCCACCTTGTGGCCTGGCACGCTAACTATATCGTTTTCAGTGTTTCTGCAGTTTGTGTGGAAATGCTGATGTTAATTTTTTTTTTTAATGGAAACATAAAAACGTTACCATTTAAACGGAGCCTAAACTACCTCAATAATTCTTTGTTTAAACTTTGTAGGTCATTTACCACCCTTTAATTTCATGACGTTTCACTTTTTTTTTTTTTTTTCTTAACTGAGATATCAAAAACATGAGTGAGAGATTATTTTCTCTGTTTCTGAATTAAAGCCTCATTGTACATGTAGGTAAGATACATTGAAAAAGTGGAAGTAGTGGGCTGACCAACATTTATTAAGGCCACATTGGTGGCTTTCTTCTTTTGGAGTATTTTAAAAGTATCAAGACAGGAAATCTTTCTGAGTTTTTAAGTTTAGGCTGAAGGACATTGTAAGAGTAAGAACAAAGTTTGTTGAACCTGTTGCACTCTCACAGAAACTCTAAAGCATTCTCAATCAGTTGCCTAGAAACTAGTCTGTATTGCAGCATATTGGATCTTTTTTGTCAAGTCGTTTTGCTGTCTTTCACAGTATTTTGAATGAATTTACCGCTGGACATGCAAACAAATCTGTGTACTTGTAAGTTTCATGGCATGTACACAAATCGAAATGAGGGCTGCATGATAAATCGCTGGAAAAAAATTCTCGATATTAGTTCACACATACACGTCAAGTCATTTCTACTTGTGACAATTCTAGAGCGTTTAATACTACGAGCTGCAATCATAAACAAATGCCTGACTTTTTCAAGCACTCCCCAAATGCAGCACTGCAGCTGACTCCTCCCTCAACCAATGACAAATTGTCTTTACAACACGTGATTCTGTGGAGGAAGCCTGCCTGCTGAAAACTGGAGTGAGAGACGTTAAAGCCGAGGGAAGTCTGCAGTAAAGAGCGTTAAAATGGATGAGTCACCTGCCTATATGAACTCAACTTAAAGTTTTGCATTCGGCAGTGTGGAGACATTTTGTGTTTAACCAGACGATGACTGTGAATTCCGCTTTAAAGTGTGTCTTAATGCGGTTGCACCACCCTGGATTGGCAACGCCACAGATCTTTACAATCTCCTTTAACATCAGCACAAAGCACATCATGGTGACGAAACATAGCAAGACGCAAAGACAGATGTCAATTACTGGAACCTTGTGCAGTGCGACTTCATACTCGCCAAACTGAAACATGAAGATGCTCCAACAAACCTATTATACAATTGTGCTCTACATTCTAACGAAATCTCAAGGTGTGATACTCTTTTGGCATTTGAATGTTTTTTTGTTACTGTTAAAAGTTCATGATCACAATAAACATTTAGTGGGGGGAAAAATTATTAGCCTTGTAAACCAGCCCCGCACACTCATCATCATCGTTGAGATTTTGGAGCTGGGGTGGGTCTGGGGACAACCCAATACAAACTTCTTGCAGGGGGCATCGGTTACTCCTTTGACTGACAGCGCACTTCAGCCAATCAGCGCTTCAAAACAAATACGTCATCAAAATGCCTTAGCTTCTCTAAGGGTTAGCTTTAGCTCTTAAGCTCTAGCTTCTCGACACGCAAAGACACACAAAAACGTCTTTTCCTGTTAGAAACTCACCAGGCGCAGACTCTTGCTCTTACTTGATTGTTGTAATACTTGGTATTTCGGCTATAACTTTACTTATTGCAGCTTTCAGACGATGGTTAAAGTTTATCTCCGTATCTCCGCTACGCGCAGTGATGGCATCACTTCTGGTTGAGCCACTGGAATTCGCCAGAAAAATTTATAAACAAAAAGCGGCAACACTGACGCATTCTCTTTCTATTGACTTGTCCCCAGACCCTCCCCAGCTCCAAAATCCAAATGTGGATTCGAAGTGGGGGGGCTGGTTTACGAGGCTAAAAAAATCATGCCAGAGATTCATGATCTCAATTTTAAACAAAACAAATCGTGACTTAAGTTTTTCCAGAATCGGGAAGTCCTCGTCCAAATGCTCATGTCCACATTTGTGTTCATGTTTGAAGCAGCTAGAGATGATTTGATTCCCAGCTGACTGGATGTTTCTACTCTACTGGATACATCTCACCGTCCCCATGTCTTTAATTTCATCGGCAAAAAATATATGGAATGAGTCCTTTAGTTGTTAATAGAATAAGTAATTGTGTCCAAATTTGCTATATACATGATGAGATTAACATTATTATTCCATTTAAAAGCAACTCTGAATGTTACGGGTTTTTTGTTACTCATTTTCAGTGCAGATAGAAGTTGATATTGGCAAAAATGAATTGTGCAGCTTATTTCCTCTCACTGTTGTTGGCAGTTTACGTCATCCTCCTGATCACAAAAAGCTCTAAAGAAAGAAGCACAGCGGTGTGATCCGAATGAGGCATTTATGTACTGGAAGAGCTTTTCTCTATCTTTAGATTTTTATTAGTGGATGTTTGTCATTGGTGGTTGTTTGCTGCAGTTTGAAGCAAGAACTCTGTTTAGGAGGCCTTTTTAGTCTCTGCTCCACTGCTGTGCACTTTCTCTCTCTCTCTTCTGTCTAAAAATAATGAAGTTGGAAAAAGAGATGCGGTGATTCTGTACACAGAAAAATGGAGTTTCAGCATCAGCCATGCTCACAATCTTTCCTAAATGGTAGAAGTACAATGTTTTAACTCAGGTGAAAAATTCTCATGCAATATGCGACCCATCTTTATGTACTACTTTTTAGCGTTCTAATAAACGTGCTTGCCCATAAAATGTAACTTTATGAATTTATTACAGAAAAGCAAAAATAGAACCTTACAAAAATGACGTAGAAAGTGCTTTCTTTCATAAAGTACTATATAATATTTATTACAATAAAATGCTAAAAAAAAATATAAAATTATTTTAACAATATGATAATGAATATAATAACTAAAATCAGTTAAGGCTACATCAGAAAAGCCTGCTGGAGGCTCTCGGGTAATGGTATATACATTGTAAGAATAGAGAAATCCGTCATGATGCATAAGAAAGTCAGTCCCACAAAACCTTTAGGAGGAGATGGAATCCACCCTCTTAATTTTTCTGACTATTTCAAAAATTATTGTTGGACACCATGAAAGGCTTCCAAAACCAGGGCTGCAGTAAAGGTGATGTCTTTCTTCGGGCTCAGTTTTAACCTGATAGCAGCATTTTCGCTGAGTCTCAGTGTTATTCTTGCAAATTTACTGGATGTTATGACCTTTTCAAAATTAGTACAACAGTTCAATATGCACCCTTTTTACATCGGTTCAATTCAGCATTCCAACAAAAACGTTATCTCTGTTTTCTCACCTCATTTCAGAGTACTGTTCAAGAAAGTTTACTCGATCTACAAAGTAACATCTCTCATTCCTCAACAGATTCTGCTAAACCAGAAAATATCCATTATTGTAGCATGTTTCAGTGGCAGAGGTCACATTGAACTTGGATGACTCTTGAGTACAGGAAGAGTCTGTACACAAAATGGGAATCTGAAAATTATAAATAAGTTAGAAATTACACGGTTGTTTTTTCTGCTTGCAGAGTCTTTGTCATGATAAAAGCATTCACTGTTGTGTTTTGTACAACAATGTTGATGTGATGGGTCAGGAGGGTACAACCGACCTCAAGTGTCACACTTAGAAGAATCATATCAGTTTGTTGAGTCTGGGAGGGGATTGTTTGCCAGTGCAACACATAGAAGGAAACAAAATTAACACCTGGCCAAGCGTCAGAAAACACATGCGTTTTGTGTTCATGATCATCTTTTTCTGAATGAGTGCTTCTTGCACTGTTAGCTGCTGTTCACTCATTTGTCTTTTTTACAACTAAAGCTCACCAAGTGTGCAGGCATGGATCTTGAGCTGAGGTGTTCTATGAATATATGTAGCTGCAGTTTTTATGGTTCCTTCACATCCTTTGGTGGGAGGAAAATGTAAATGTGATACATTGCTGTGACTTTTGTTTAAAACCCACTCTTTCTGCTGGCTTCAAAACATTTTGCTAACTGGCAGGAACGCTGTGTTTCCATGATGAGTGTTTTACCAAAACATGTCTCAGTGGAGTACAGTTTTCCTTTTGCCCATTTTGTAAGATTCAACAAGATTTTTTTTTCTTTATGGAATATTGAAAAAAATCCATTCATCAGCGCTGTTATGACTTGTTGCATGTTTCTGAAAGCTCAGTGATACATTGAGTCTAGATTTGGCTGCAGATGTGGAATTTTTCCTCACTATATTTGGTCATTTGAGACTTCCTCCTGGAACAACACTCAGTATGGACACTTTGTGTTTTTTTTTTTTTGCTGTGATGCGGATGTTCACACTAGTGCACCTGCGCTACCTTGGATTGCACAGCTGTTGAAATGTGCACTCCTGTCGGCAGACTTGCCTTCAAACAAACATATTTCTGAGTTGTATTTTGCAGTCACAATAAGTCTGATGCTGCACACGTTTGAATTAATAACCTTGCAATAGAAGTAATAAATCCAAGAAAGTTTTTTAAACACTAGAAAAAAGAGATTGCTTTTAGTTATTGTGAAAGTAAATAGAAACATTGCTGAAAAAAAGATCACATAAAGTTACAAAGTCTCCATCAGTAACATATTCAAATCATTTTCCACACTTGAAATGTGTTTTGGCTGCGTGTGTTCTGGTGTCTTGAGGTTTATCATTTCCTTTCATTGTTTAAATTGTCCCTTTGTCTTTTCTATGTGGGACAGTTTCCACCCACTCATTTGGAATCCATTTGTTTGTGTTAAACCGCTGAGGAAATGTTTTATTTATTCATGAAAATTACTAAAAGTAATTTTTCACAGTTTCAGTTGAGAGACCGTAGCTACAGCTTAAGGATTGGAGTGCATGATTTCAGGCACCACTGTATTATAATGTAACACTACAAAAATATATCTCAGTTTGACTTTCAGAATTTTGAAACCATCACATTGTTTTAAATGAAGTCGCTGGGCTTTTTTTCTCAGCAGCTTTGCTTTTGTGTTCAAGAAACTCTTCAACAGTTACCACTTCATCTTTTGTACTACAGCTCCATCTACTGGCTGCTGGCAAACCCTTCACTCGAGAAGAAAAACCCACAACAGTTGACATGAAGTGATGTGGTTAAAGACACAATCTTACTTGATTAAATAGAGTCATAAATCCTTGTATGTGAGAAATATATATTTTAAAAAAAAAGTTCATAATTTAAATTTGTGAAACGTGAAATGCAATCTTTCTCCTTCCCATTTGAACAGTTTGTTAGGATTAACTGTAAAGGACCAGATATCAGCCGTGCAGAGCAGGGACAGCTGTTGCTGCAGCGGTTGAGGATTCCCGTCGTGGGTGGCACAGCGTGCGATAGATATTCATGTGGAGACTCATGCTGGTTCGAGGGGCAGAACATAACCCTGGTTATTTTAGTATCTGCAAATTACAGATGTTTTCTAAATGGCTCACATGCACGGAGTGATTTTATCCGCCTGGGCAGGCCCCATAAGGAGAGCTGCTCAGCGCTGAGCTGTGCACACCACTCAAAGTGACCCAGACTGAGATATGTGGAAAGCAAAGTAGGACCGTTGGTTCCAACCTGTGCTTCTACCTATATTATCCTTTAATCCTGTATACATTGTAGGAATGCTGAACTGCATCAGCACATCTGTAATAGACATTATTTATTGCTTGCAGTAACTTCAATGCGGCAGTCCCACGTCTCCCTGATAAATTTACAGGGGTGTATATTATCCTCGCTGCATAGTTTGCTCAGGTTTGTGAATAACTGCAGCAATCCCCAAACCCCGCGGCTGAGAGGAAATGGGATTTGTCAAAAAAAGCTCCATAATAATTGGGTGTTCTTTGGTTATTAACTTGAAGTTGGGTGAGCCCGACCTGCTTTTTCCTTTTCATCCCGTCAAGACCCCAACAGCAGCACGCTCCTTTTTTTAAAGTAGGTCATAAACTGCTATTTTGGTGGGCCTGTTGTAGATGGCTGGCCAAACTGCCTTAAAGAGTCAAAGCTTGGAACAGAGACGCAGACAGAGCCAGCGCTTGTCATAGGGTGAAGCCATTAGCATCAGTTTAGCTGAAGATCTCCCAGAGTTCCAGCTGTCAGCTCACTGTTGACCACACGTGTAACGAGATCATCAAATTATTCTGTTTAGTTTTAAATTATTGTTTACAAACATGTTGTCTTGTCTGATTTTTGTTTCTCTGCAGAAAAACCTGCTGAAGTTTATGTTGAATCAATTGTAAACATCACTTTTTTAAACTCTGCAGATGTAGGTTACCTTCTCAGAAACCAACATTTGTTCTTTGCACATTTATTTAAATTAACTTGAATAGCTCAGAATTTAAGTATTGAATTCATATTGCCGTTATAGTTATGATCCATCTGAGTGTTGCAGGCTGCTGAAGTCGATCCTGGCTGATTTTGAGTGAATTCAAGGCACAGAGAGACAGACAACTACACACACATTTATCCATCAGACAGTTTCAGAATCGCCAATTAACCTTAAACACACATATTCACAAACTGTTTTCCATGGAGAAAACCCCCGAGGAGAAAATACCAATTCCAGCCAGGAAGAGTCCAGACCCCCAAGACCCGAGTCAGACCAGGCATCCTTTCTGACCGGGAGCCTTGGATGTATCATTGCTTCAGTTGTATTTCATTCTCAGAGAAATTGGTAAAGTTGATGAGGTGATCTCATCTATTAACTTTTTATTCATTCAGGTTTCCTCCTTCAGGTTTTTACCAAATAGTGATTTTTTTTTCCCCCCTTAGTTTCTGTTATTTAATATTTTTCCCTTTGCTTTCCTTCCAGTTCTACAAGCACGTAGTCCAGAGTGTGGAGAAGTTCATTCAGAAGGTGAGTTTAATTTTACATTTATATGATGGCTCATTTTTATATTACTGCCTCTTTGCTCTCCTCACAGTCCCCTCTGTTGTGGCCCTCCAGAAGCATCAGTGTTACTGCAGCAGACTAGAATATCCAAGTCTCCCCACACACATGAAATGAGATTACTTCTCTGTCTCACAACAGCTGTACGTTTGTTCCACAGTGCAAGCCAGAGTACAAGGTCCCCGGGCTGTATGTCATCGACTCGATTGTCAGGCAGTCGCGGCACCAGTTTGGCACAGAGAAGGACGTCTTCGCGCCGCGCTTCAGCAAGAATATCATCGCCACGTTCCAGCACCTCTACCGCTGCCCTTCAGATGATAAGGTCAGACATATTTTAATAGGTTTTCTGTTCCTCTCTATGGGTTTTCATTCCTGCGGTTGGTCATGGTTCCATGGCAGCGGATATCTGACATCCTGTTACACTGGAAGAGGGATCGGGTGTTTTGATGGTCGGATCAGGATGTTTTCGATTTGTGCGTTTTGGTTCCAGCTCGTCATGAACATACCTTCAGTTTAAAAAAGTCGTTTAACAGAGATTACTTGTGTTTTCCAGAGTAAGATAGTGCGAGTGCTGAATCTGTGGCAGAAGAATGCCGTCTTCAAGAGCGATATCATTCAGCCCCTGCTGGACATGGCGGCAGGGATCCCTCCTCCCAGCGTCACACCTGTTATGCCCAGCAGTGCTGCACCAGTCAACAACACTACACCTGGTTCGTACACAGCACAGATCCATCAACTACTGTTGATAAATGTTCATTTTATGAAGTGGTGATCTCATGTGTTCAGGCACACCAGCTACACCCGCCACTCCAGCCAACATCGTCCAGAGTCTCCCTGACTGGGCCTCCCAGATCACCAACACCGACACCGTGGCGGCCGTCGCTCAGATCCTACAGAGCCCCCAAGGCCAACAGGTCCCTGAGCGTCTTCTCTTCGACTGCGATGTTTCAGAGCTGCCGTATAAGTGTTTCTAATTCGTCAAACTCTGCTTCGTTACCTGTTCCAGCTCCAGCAGCTGGTGCAGAGTTTGCAGATGCAGCAGCAGAAGCCTCAGCCGTCCCTGCTGCAGGCCTTGGATGCCGGCCTCGTGGTACAGCTGCAAGCGCTGACAGCTCAACTCACCGCCGCTGCCACAGCCAACAGCCTCAACCCATTAGAACAGAGGGTCTCTTCGTTTAATAAGGTAGCATTGCCATAAACGAACACTTTCTTATTTCATTTTTATCCAAGAAGCACTTTTATGAGTATGCTGTCTGTCGGTTGCAGAAACTTTTGGGTCCATTTGACTTTGGGAATGATTCTGAACGAAGTGACGAATCGAAAAAAGACTCATCTTCATCGCAGTTGTGAGTTGATTTTATTACCTTTTTCCTCCAACTCTGTATTTGGAGTCAGTGTGTCTGATCAAGTGTCGTCTTCTAGGCCCATAGTGTCTGAGCCCATCAACAGCTCACTCTTCCATCAGTTGGCAGAGCAGCTCCAACAGCAGAACCTGGAGCAGTTTCAGAAGCAGCTGCTAGAGCACCAGCAGAAGGTAAAAAAATTGTACACAGACTTAATTGTTGGTCATTTTCTAAATCATTAATAACATTAAAAAATACTTAGTTTTGACACAGAGAATTTAATGTTACAAATATAATTGAAACACGATGCAAAACTGATTAAAGATTTGCAAACACTACCAGAAAATTGAGAAACATGCTTTCAGTAATTATTTCCATGATATGAGATTTCAGTCTGCCTCCTTTTTATAGAGGCTCTCTCTTTATTTTTTAAATGGGTGACAGACTTAACATAGAAAATAGTAAAATAAGTGAGTAAATATCACTTTTTCTGCTCTTTTCCTACCAGGCAATGGGCATAGAAGGGCAAGACTCAATATTTGGTCAAGACAACTCGACTGCTCAGGGCAGCAGTCAGCCACAGCATCCGGACCAAGACACTAAGATGGATGACTCCATAGACAACCAACAGCAGGTAATCCTGACCTCTGGGTCATCTGTAGAAATCATGTCGATAAACAGTCACACACATAAACATGGTGGTCTCAATATGAGGATCGCAGTCGATCTTTATATACCTGCAGGCCTTTGCTTTGCAGACATGTAATGCCTGCAGGTTACTTCATTACTTTGACGTTAATCTTGTGGTTTTCAGGACATGGATCTGGACGAAGGCCCCGATGGAATGGAGGAGGAGATCTTCGAAGCAGAGGACAAGAAGACTTTAAGCGCACGGTCCAGAACACGCTCAAGGTCACGCTCACGGTCAGTGCACACCATGCCTGGAACTTCACAGAGCCTTTTCTTTAAAATATGATTATTATGAAGACATTGGTTCTTATGAACAAAGTGTAGGATGTAATGAACGATATAGAGCCAGGTTTTGGTTTTGCACCATGTTAATATTATGAGGTTGCACATCACAAACACTAGTCTAAACATAATTGACAAATCTAATGGTGTTGCCTCCTGGTAGGTCGCCAAAGAGGAGAAGGTCCAGGTCCCGCTCCGGCTCACGGAAGCGTAAGCACCGCAAGCGGTCGCGCTCACGCTCCAGAGATCGCAAGAGGAAGTCGTCGCGGTCGTACTCAAGTGAACGGCGCGCCCGAGAACGAGAGAAAGAGCGGCAGAAGAAAGGGCTGCCTCCCATACGATCCAAGACCCTGAGTGGTTGGTGGATATATTTCTGTTTTGGACATTTTTAAGCTTATGTGTCGATGCTTTTTCCCTTATAAAGATCATTCTTTTGTCCTTTTCCAGTGTGCAGCACAACCCTGTGGGTGGGCCAGGTGGACAAAAAGGCCACTCAGCAAGACCTCACCAATCTGTTTGAAGAGTTTGGCCAGATTGAGTCGATCAATGTAAGCACACCTTGTTGATTAACCCTTTAGTTTTGTTGACAGGTTACTATATCTCCAAAACATTCGTTAAATCGGTGGAGGAAGCCTCAGTCGAACATTAGTTTTCCCACAAGCCTTATTGGTATTCCCCTGCAGGATCATGTGATGTTGTTTAACCTTGCAGTGTCCCATGTAATGCAATCTGTGTGTGCCTGTTTCTGCAGATGATACCTCCCAGAGGCTGTGCTTACATCTGTATGGTCCACAGACAGGATGCGTACCGCGCCCGCCAGAAGCTCAGCACAGGCTCCTTTAAGATTGGCTCCAAGATCATCAAGGTCCTCATTAGCTTCAGAATTAAATTGACTGCATTCACAATGTCCCTATTGTGTTTTCTCCTACTGTAATGTAACTTGTGAGTTTCAGTTTTCATAGTTTATCTTTAGATATTCCAAGCATTGCTTCTGAGAGACGCTGGGATTTTTTTAACCTTTGTGTGTTTATGTTGTGTAGATTGCATGGGCGCTGAACAAAGGAGTGAAGCAGGAGTACAAACAGTTTTGGGACGTGGATCTGGGAGTTACCTACATACCGTGGGAAAAGGTCAAGCTGGATGACCTGGATGGCTTTGCTGAGGGAGGGATCATTGACCAGGAGACCGTCAATGATGGTGAAAAGAACCACTTTACTTTTGTAGCATTGTGTGTGTTTCATTTAAGTAGGATTTATGTGTCAAAGTTATTATGTAAGTGTGTTTTGCTGCTGGCCCAATTCAGTGAAGGAAGGATTTCAGTTGAATACAGAAGCCTCAACATTTCCAAAACATACTTTTGTGATATAATTGTTGACCTTTCGTCTTTGTGTTTGCAGAGTGGGAGGCAGCCAAGAATTCTGAACCACCAAAGGAAGCCCCCAGTCAGGCTGCGAGCTCTGAGACTACAGCAGCAGCGCCGAATGCCCCAGCTGAGGCCTACAGCCAGCAGGTTACCATGATGCCAGTGCAGGTACTGAAGATCCTCCTCCTCAGTATTTACATGCACTATGGAGAGAAGAGAGAATTTGGTTACTTTGTTTAGTTTGCAGCCTGAGACTTCATCTATTTAATTCCTTTATGTTTGTCTCATTCAGCTCCCAGTGGCCCAGGCAGTTCCCAGTGCAGTAGGGTTGGTGCCTCCTACTTTCCCTGTCACTATGGGCATCCCTCCACCCGGGTACGGGCCACCTCCACCTTTTATAAGGGCTGGATTCAATGCTTCACAACCTCCTCCTGGTAGGTTTTCGTGTAAAAGACCATATAAATATCAGATGTCTAAGAATTTACAAGCTTATATGAAATGTCGTTTGCTGTTTTTCAGGTTTTATGCAGGCTGCACACACTGCAGCAATGGCCTCAGTCACTTCTTGTAAGTATTTATGACGTGCTACGCCTCTTTCAAAGAAGCAATATTGAAGTTTAAAAACTGTGTCCTTAATCTATGCGTTATATTTTTGCACTTTCTTGCTCCCCAATAGCTCTAGTGCAGCCTTCAGTGGCCTCCAGCCAAGATGGTGTCAAGGAATCACCGTTCAGTGCAATGATTCCTCCAACTAGCACCATTCCTGGCAGCTTCATGCCCTCAGCCCTCCCCGGATCCGGTGTGTTCAACCCAGTGGGCGTCCCAACTCAGCAAGCCTCCAATGACAAGACTCAGCAGTCCGCAGAGGGAATGGATGCTGCAGAGCTCACTCTGCAGGGTAAGACAATACCGACGTGTATTTCTGTTTTTCCCTCGTTTATCATGACAATATTTTTGACTACAGTTCACGAGCCGTGTGTCTTTTAGTGGAAGGAATTTAAAGCTTTCTCTCTGTTTTGTTCCAGGTATGCAGAACGCAGTGCGCAGTGGGATGGGCCTGCTTGGCATGCACCCCACAGCTTCCCTCAGCCACCAGCTGCATCAGTCTGGGTTGGGTGGGCAGAGGATGCCCGGCCTGCTGCCCCTCGACGTGCGGCCCAACCTCCTCCAGCCGGGGGCCGCCGCCCGCTTCCCGCTCCTCATGCCGCAGGGCCCCACCCAGCCGGCCCCCGGCCTCCTGGACAGCTCCCTCCAGGCCCGCGCTCGAGCGCCCTTCGCCCAGCTGGACCCCTTCAACAGGGCCGCCAACATGGCCAGTGACAGTCTCCCCAAAACACAAGATGAACCTGTTTCTGGAACTGACGAGGGCAAAGACCAGGACTACCGCTTCCCTCCGATGGAGAAGCCGAACGCGGGCCTGCTGCGAACCCCTCCTGTAGACCACCGGGAGCCCCTGGGAGGAGGCGGGGGAGCAGCAGCACCGGCAGTAGGAGGGGGAGGCAGGCCCCCCTTGCTCCAGACTCCCGGGTCTCAGCCAGCCAGAACCAGCCTCGTCGGACGTCTCCAGGCTCTGGCAGGTTTCACACCTGATAACCGCTGGAATCAAACCAGAGGGGACTTCGATGAGCGGGATGGCATGCGGGGAGCGCCGCAGGTCCCGGGCGGTCCGAAAGGCTTCCAAGAGGAGCGCCCCACACCTGGGCAGAACTTCCCCAATCGCTTTGAGAGCCGTCCCGGGGCCACAGGTGTAGCGGCCAGCGTGAACGCCGGAGCTGTTGGAGGGCCGCCGGCTTGGAACCGGAGCGGTGGCGCCCCGGGCCCTTTTGACACCGAGCTGCATCAGGACCTGGACGAGCGGAGACGCCCGTGGGACAGGCAGAGAGACAGAGACGAAAGAGATTTTGACTTCCGGAGGGATATGAACGGCAGTCGCCACAGTCGCGAGAGAGACCGCGAGAGGGAGAGAGAGAGGGAGCGAGACAGGGAGCGAGGCCGAGAGCGCAGCAGAGACCACGATCGGGAGAGAGATCACGACAAGGAGCGGGACCGCGACAGGGAGCGCGAGCGTGGCGGCTGGACACCCCTCCTCCCTCTGCCCACGCCTCTGCTTCCAACTCCACCTCTGAATCCCAACCTGACACTAAACCAAGGCAAACTGCTCGCCCCGCTCAAGCTGAGCCCTCAGGTTCAGCCTCGATTCCAGTCCCCGCTTCTGCCTCAGGCTCAGGCCAAGCCCTCGCTCCTCGGCCTGAATCAGCCCGCCCCTCAGGTTCAGATCAAGTCTCCGCCGCCTCCATCTCAGAGCCAAGCAGCTGTTTCCAAGCCCGAGACAGAGACCCCGACTCAGTCTGAGGAGCCTCAGGAGCAGCCTCCATCTTCAGCCCATTCGCCCGACAACGCGGTTCAGAGCACGCCGGCCGAGACTCCCGTTCAGTCCGAGTCGCCGCCGCAGACGGAGACCCCTCCACACTCAGATTCGCCATCCCAGCCTGAAGCCCAGTCTCCCCCCAAAGCCACAGCTCCTCCAGAAACAGAGCCCAGCAGCCATGCCTCTGTGCTTCCCGAGGCCTCACCCCAGGACTCACCTGTGGCCTTCACGCAAGCTGCAACCCCCCCAGAGGAGACGAGTCGGTCTCCGGAGGATCAGCAAACCCCGCCCAAGGATGAGGAGGACTCTGAAGAGAGAGCCTCCTCCTCCGCCCCGCAGTGGGTCAATGGACCTGGGATGGACAGTGTGGCCGAGCCCACCCCGGAGGCCTCCCCCGAGCCCTCACCCGAAGCCTCTCCGGAGCCCTCTCCCGAGCCCCCCGTTGATCCCCAGCCCCCCAAAAGCGAGCCGGAGCCGCAGCAGGAGCCGCTGGCCTCTCCTAAGGACGTAGACAGTGAACAGAGTGAGCCGGTGGAGGAAGCTGCGAGTCAGCCAGTGGTAGACACTGTCACAGACACTGAGGGGACATAATCATCACTCAGTAGGTAAAAGATCATTTTGTATAGTTGTCTCTTCTTCTCTGTACTCATGTCAGCAAACTACCACCTCCACCACATGGGACATGGCGAATTACTGACTCACACCAGTTATTGTCCGATAACCAGTAACAGATGATTTTATTTCTCACAAATACCATTGTACTTAAATAGAAGGCTCGTTAGCTGATTTATTGATAGTAAATTTTGTTTGTATTTTATTTCCTTTTTCCTTTTTTAAGTTGTAACTCAACACCACCCATTTTAATTATTCTAAGCGTGTTGGATTTTACTGAACTGCCTGCCAAAATGTTTCAATTGTATATGGGGAAAAATTAGCTTTGACCTTCCTATGGAAGGAAGTGAGACATCCTGGCTGTTAGACGATGGGTTGAACGGAGGTATACTTGAAAATGGCAGCTGCTGGCCCCGTTTCTGTCTTCTCTTCTTTTAAAATGCTGCTGCGACGTTTTCATTGAATGCTTTTATAGTGTTCCGCAATGCTCTCAAAGTATGTTTTTAAGCAGAACAAATGGCTCACGCAGAGCGCCACCAGTACAGCTGCTTCTAATTGGGAGAAAAAAAAAAGTCTTTATAAATTAAAAATATAAAATTGTATCCCCAAAATAAATGTCTGTTATTTGTTTATAATTATACTTTGAACACAAATCATCAATACCATGCCAGGGGGGAGAAAAAAATGGACAGAGGGATGTACTGATGTCGGCTGCATATTGTTTTTAGTTTGAAATAAACATGCTTTGTCTGTTTGAAAAAAAAAAAAAAAAACACACATGCTTTAGGACTGTTTTCTGACCGGCGACTGGTGGAAAGTCAGGCTAATACACACCGTGCGGCGTCACCTCGGTCAATTTGATGTTCTCGAAACTCAAGTTGCTGCTTGTCCCATCCATCCACGCGGCGCTTTAGTTGCAGTTTTTTCCAGTTTCCCGGTGACTTGAGAGCCGTTGACGCTTCTGTCCGTTTCTTTGCTGGGTGACTGCTGAGAATCTGATTGTGCCTTCCCCCCCTCAAAATGGATTTGTCGTCGGTGATGCGGAGCAGACTGCGCGTGCTTCTCGGCTGTTTCAGACCGCTCTCTCTTTACAAAAACGACGACACACCGCCACCCCTCACCTGCACAGACCTGACTGATCCTGCTGTGTGCACGGCAGGCGCGTCAGTTTGTACAGCACTCACCTAGAGGAGAACCATATACGCTCCACCGCTCTGTGCATGCAGGCCTGTAGCCATGTTTTAACCTTCCTGTCTTCTTCATTTCATACTTGTAGTGGTTTTCTGTTGAGACACACTCCCAGAAATCCCATAGTCTGCTGTGCTCTCAGACCAAATGTCTACTACAGGAGTTGTGATGTTGAATAAAAGTTGAAGGTGCATATGATGTTAAACCCTGTTATTGTCCTGAGTTCTAATTTAGGCCCATCAGATTAATTATTTCACACACAACACCCCACCTTTATACTCCACTTTAGGAAAAAATAGATCATTTTTTTCTACTCTTAAGCTTCAAATATCTGATGACTCATCCTGCACTGGAGGCTTGCTACCAGTTTTTTCCTCCAAAATGAATATTTTCTTTTTTTTTTTATGCAACGGTGATAATCTATATAATGCCTGATTGGCTGTCTAATCAGGAACATGCCCCTCGAACTATTCAAGTGTTTTAGCTGGAAATATGTTAATATGAATTTCTTTAATCTTCAAAAGGATTTATTTGTGCCTCAATCCTTATATAATATATAAAACATACCCTGATTCAAATTTAAGTTTCTAAAGCTGGTACTAAACAAACACTAGTTTTAAGCAATAAAAAAACCCCCCACACATTACGTCATTCCTTAGGCTCAGAACAAATTCTATCCATAGTTAAAAAAAAAACCTTTTGAAATTAGGATCAGATGCCCAGACGAGGAAGTTAAATTTCCATGAAGCCTGCAATGCTTCACTAAATGACTCCCTCACTGTCAGAAAAGCTGTCGCCTTTCTCACCTGTGAATAAAGGTGTAGATGAACTGCCCTCCTTATCTCAGACTGCGTAGGACCTTCTGGAAAAGCAGCCATTTGGCCCTCGGTTCAGCAGAACAAAAAAGAGGTGGAGGAGGTTTTAGAAGATGGTAGCTCGGTTGCCCCGCCCTCCGCCCTGCGCCCTCCGCCCTGCGCCCTCCGCCGTGCGCCCCGCATTACCAGGGACCGGCTGCTTCAGCCGGAGGAGGTGCTTACTCAGCACTCCTGGCACCGAGCTCCTCTCTGTGCTCTGTTACGTCCCGGCTGGTGTCAGAAAACACGAGCGGGGAGATTTATTTAAACAATCGCCTGCTTCATTGGTGTCTGGTGATGCTACTTCAGCACTTTGTAATGAAGCAACAGGGAGAGAGAGAGAGATTATTCCAGTTCTGCTTAATGTCTCTGGTCCTACATATTTCATATCCTCGCGTTAGGCGTCTGGACACCTTCTACAAACGACTGCCAAGTCGTGTGTAGTCTAGTATGATTCAGTCCATCAATTCTGAGCTCTCACCAGGTTCCCCGGGGCCTGGGCAGCCAGCCAGTGCCCAGCCCCCCCACTGACCCCCTGCCAGAAAGATTTGACAGGCTGAATCTTTGAATCAACCGCTGTCAGTCCTCAAGCTCCTGCCCGGCTCAGGCTGTCACGCACAATACAAATACTCTATGATGCCTCCACGTGCTTATCCGAAGAGGTCCGTTTCGTTCCAATCACATTATCAGATTATCATTCTCTCCCGGTCTTAGCATGACTGTAATGGTATCGGCATTGCCGATCCATTTGCACATCATAGCCTGGGTGTAAATGCCAGCCGGGCCCGTGGGAACGGAGCAAAGCGGGCCTGACCTTTCAGCTGAGGATAAACCCAGCATGGGTGACTCATCAGAGCACCTCAGCCATAATGGCACAGAATAATGAAACGCTGGCCGCCCATGCCCTGGTGGCTGCGCTAATGTGTGGTTTTGACTGAAGGTTTGAATGCTGAGAGAAAGTGTCCCCCCACCCCCCCCCCCCACCCCCCGCTGTGAGGAAGTCAATTAGACAGTGCTGCCTTTGAGCTTGTAAATGGGTTTTACTATGACGTCGGGAGGGGGTCATAAAATTCCCTCTGCCGGCTGTACTTGACGCTCTGATTTATTCTAAAAGGAGGATTTAGTCTTAATGTTTCCAGATAAGAGTTGCAGCAGAGTGTAGTGGCAGTACCGTGTCCGGCCATGTGAGGTCAGTGTGGGACTGCAGCGCTCATCAGTGTGACAGAAGGAGCCTGTACTCTGGATTCTTGGAGTGCGACAGCTCAAAATCTGCAGTGCTCACCTCTCTTACCTTCTGTTCTTCGCTCTCTCTCACTGCTGCCTCTGCGAAAACAAAATCCCAACACGAGACCCCCTCCCCTCCCCTCCCCCTCCTCCTCTGAGACAACAAGCTTACCTCAACTTTAAAGGCTTCTGAAATCAGTGATCCAAACAAGATCTTTACGGTTCCACCTTAGGAAAATTAATTCATCAGATACCCCCTTTTCCTTACCCTTTCCGGATCAATACAGGGGCCGTGTGATAAAATGGAATCGCGATCCTTTTAGCGCGAGACTTGGCTGGTCTCTGCAGCTTCTCAGTTGCTGCATTCCTAATTGATTAAAGCTATTGATTGGGCCTCCTAAAGCCTCCCATGCACACACACACATACACACACACAAAAAAATCAGCCTCAATCTGCCACCGCCAGATACCCAGATATATTCGCGCGCTGTGGAAGTCTGTGCCAAGTGGAAGGAGACAGAGCGTCTGCGCCGGTGTGAGCGCTCACACAGATCCACGAGCGGCGGCCATCTATCTTCTGTCCACCTAGTTATGCAGGAGAGGAATCCCGTATCTCTGCCCACACTCTGCAGCCACAGTAATTACTCACCACTGTGGGAGTGCATAACTTTTCTCCTGCCTTTAAGAAGCCACTGCCCCCCCCCTTCCCCCCCGTTATCAGGGCCAGCAGACTCTCCCAGACTAGGAGGTGTCCAAAGTTCCCCTCGCGCCGCGAACCCGGCCCCTCGTCGCGGGCTCAACGGCGCTGCGGGCCGCGCCCCCGCTGCAAGGTCACGCAAGCGTTCGTATTGCACCGCCAAGACGTGAGAGTGCAGAAAGTCGGCTGTCGGCAGGGGATCCGCCTGTTTTGCTCAAGGGCACGTCGGAAGCACACGCACTTGCCAACATGTTGGCTTTAAGTGGAGGTCATCAGAGCTTTTTAAGGACACAGTGTGAATTTTAGTGCACACATCAATGGGAGAAAAAGAGAAATTTGACCTCTTAAGTCTGAGGAAACTTCATGAGACTGAAAATGCTCAGGTTCTTCAAGGCATCCAGCCTTTTGTGCATCAGACTTTTCTTTTTTTTCCCCAGTTAGCACTTGTTGATGGACACAAATTCACTCCGATGCTTGTAAGCTGACAGTGAACCAATCGCAGGTCACCCTAACCACATGCACTCTGTCGAACTGAACTGTAAGAGCTGAACTTTTTTTGCTCTCACTCAACTGATGAAGCTTTTGTGGCCAAATGTCAAGGTCACAATAACCTTGTTTCTGTCCTTTTTTTTTATGCTGTTGGGTTTTTTTTTCCCTAGCAACAGAAAAAGACAGGAGGGAATGTATTCCAAAGCATCTCCTGCATTTATATGGCTGCTCCATTTTTGATACTTTCCCCAAAGCCTCGGAAGAACATCATTACATTTGGTTACCGTGGTTACACTCTTGTTCGGCAGGACGATAATGGTTGGCCTTCAAAAGACCTGAGGATGATGCTTTTCTGTGTGTAGTTTGCATGTTTCCCGTTTGCTTGCCTGGATTTTTTCCCATGATCCAAAGACTCTGTTGGTGATTTTCTCTTGGGTCCATGATGGATGGGTGGTTAACCTTGAGGTTTCAGTAAAGTCTTGTGAAATTAAGTAACCCTAAAAGGATTGTGGTCTCATGAATTCTTGGTGGCAAAGTGCTTCAAGGGAATTTATATAAAGAATCAAAGCTCTCTGTAACCAGACATTGTTACTGAAATGCCGTATGTCATGAAACTGTCTTTATTGAATACATTTTATAACCTTTAAAGTCTTGAAACAAGCCGGGATCTCATTATTGTTGGTTGGTGGAGTTGTTCAACCATGACATGGTCATTTTTGCGCTCTTCTCTCGTGAAGACTTCCTTTCCGTATGCTCACTTCCTGCAGGTATTCATGTTCCCCACTGGATGAATACCAAATGACTTTCGGGATCTAATTACTCTTTACCCGAGGAAAAGCTCATTACAGTCGGAACAGAGGAAACTAAGGGTGGTTAACGGGATACTTAAACCAGTTAATGTTGATTAATATTTGATTGTGAGACATTTACCAAATAGAAGAGGTTCAGTAAATCCAGGCTTTGTACCGAGAGCTGTCAGTCGTTTCCTCACAACAAGCCTTTCTCCGAGATATTTCATTTCAACCTCCCTCAAACAGAAATTTGGTGGCAAGTGTTGTCTTTATGTACGCAGTGCCAGGAGCAGGAGGAGAGGCCGCTCCTGTTTGCCAAGTCAGTGTGTATTTGCATACTGAGGAGGTGTGTGTTTGTGTGTGTGTTATCAGTGGTCGACATGCCTGTCAGTGAATACCTTTCCCCACACACACGCGCAAAACTAACTGTGTGAGCAGAATTGAAATCCATCCGTGCAAATATAGTTTACAGAGGCAGAGACACGGCGCTCGCATTCGGAGTAACGACTGTTGACTTTGCTAACGTTGTTAGCTGCTAATCTTCACAAAAAGCTCATCTCATTGACCATAAATCATCTGTTGACTCCTGACGTCGGCACAAAGCGAAGCCGCTTCCAACTTCTCCTCGGAGCCCCTGCTTCTCGTCTTCAGCTGTCTGCAGTTATTGCGGGGGTCATCCACCGGGGCCGAGGGGGGCAAAGGTCAGAGTCAGATGGAGGAGGCATGAGAAAACAAAAGGGGTTGTCACGGAGACGACTACGAGACGCAGCAACACCTCTCCTGATTTGCGTCCAGCTGTGATTCACGGCAGGCGGGGCGCCGCGTGTTTCCGTGCGTAATCTGGGTGACAGGGGAGCTTATTAAATCTGCCAACACAAACACAGAATATGTGTGTGTGTGTGTGTGTGTGTGTGGAAAGCAGGAGATATGCAGAGAGAGGGGAGGTGCACTGAGATGCTGAGCAAGCGGGATGAGCTGTTTGACAGTTCTGAGCCAAATTGTGAGACGCTGGATGCGCCGGGCAGGTTCCTCCGTCAGCCTCACCCGAGCCAGCACGCCGCTTTTCTGACTGCGTGGCCTCCGTAGAATCTCACGCTTCCCCTAAACCTCGCTGGTTTTTGTTCTTTTTCGTATTTTCTGCATTGCCCGTGTCGCCCCCTTCGGTGCGTCTGTCATCGTCCGCCGAAGACGACCTTATAAAAGCTGCTTATTAAAATCCTGACTCAGCTCGATGCGACACCTGCTTCACCGGCCGGCGAAACAAGCCTCATTGTTTCCATTAAGGAGCACAGTGAGTGTGTCTAACCTGCCCGCACATGAACAAACACTAGCTGTTTGTTCACTCGTCCCGTCCCCCCCCCCCCCCCCCCCCCCCCCCCGCACACACACTCTGTTGTTTGTTAGCAGCAGCAGCTAGCTGCTGATTAGCCCTGAAGGCCCTCGCGTCGCCTGCCTGTTTGTTTACGATTGGTAAGGAGCAGATTGCCTCCCGGGAGTCGCACAAAGCGACGGAGCAGACGGTGTCAAATTAAAAAAGATAGGAAATTCCTGAGTCACCAGGGGCGTGCAGGAAGGAGGGGGGGTTTACAAGAGGAAGCTGACAGATTTGCAGGGATCAAGGTGGTGCGATCAAACCCGGTGGCGTTTTATTTTACCCCCCTTTCTAAGCTGTGTTTATCACTTACGACCAAATGGTAGATGGAGCGGAACTGATTTTGGGGGGATTGTTGAAGGCTAAAAATAGGTGTGAAGTAATCCAAAGTACTCTGCAGTATTGGGGTGTTTTCTTTTCCAACAGAAGGCATCTGAAACAAAAGCTGGCGGCCAAACGGGAAATCAAACTGAAAACCTGTCACATTAATGACGGTCTTTTGTCTTCTCTTCAATTTTCTCTCATCCACGCCACACACCTGTGCTCCTTTTATTCCCTGAGTTCTTTAATGTTGGAAAGTAATCCACATAATAATAATAATAATAACGGAACGATGAGTTGCCACAACAGCTTTTCAAAAGTGTTCTCCAAAAACAGCCTTGCTTTGATCTAAGTGTCGGAACTACATGTTTTCTGATCGGGCGTCAATTAATTAACGCTCTGCCAAGTCAGTGGTGAAATTCACTTTTTCATCATATAACCGACTTTACCGTCAAAGAGAATAATTGTACCTCATCAAGGTCGTAGTAAATACTTCTTCTGCACATGCTTGAGCAGATGTACAATAACAACCATGGCAGCCTCCAGAGTGTCATGGCTTCCAGTCCAGATTCTCCTGGAACTTGGTAGTTTTAGAGTTTAGAGTGACCGTGATAACAATCCGACTTGGTTGACAGTCCATGCAACTGCCTGTGTAATCACAAATGCAACACCACCTACTAGTGGCACAACAAGGTAACTACATCGTTTTCAGCATTTCTGCCATAAAAGGACATTGTTTTTTGAAACGTTGCTCTGCAAATACGAAACTTTTCAGAAACTGAAACGCTAAAACGATGCGTTTTAACTTGAATTGTTGCATAAACATGGTCTTAATGCTGCATTTTCACAATTATTTTTGACATATAGAGATACAATAGTGATTGGCAGGGCACCCTTGAAAATTTGACAATCTGGAGAAAATCAAAATGTCAATTTGAAAAAAGAACACATACTTCTTTTAAAATACAAACTTAGTTGTTATGTAATGTTATTATAAGATATCAACTGTTGGGATCCATTGGCTTTAAAAAAGCATAGCTCTTCTAGAGATCTGGTATTTGTTTATATGTCATCTGATAATATAGATTTTTTTTTAAACAGATTTAGTTCTTAAATTTGATCTAATGCAGTACAAATGTTTTAGGCTCCACTTATTTAATTTCTTCTCAAAATGAAAAAGGCTATGTGAAGAGGACAAGTAGTCAACATGTCAGGTGAGGCTGCAGCAGCTCAGCCTGATAAGGAAAAGGCGACTTGTTGTAAATCAGAGTTATCCAGAGTCTTCCTTATGGAGGAAACCATGATCGTGGCTTCTGCCTCACAGTTTCTGACTGGATCTTCTGGAGCTTTTTCAGGAAATACCATCTGACGTGAGATTTAACACATCAGGGCTTATTGTAGGATTTTGTGTGAAAGCCGCTGTGGAGTGGATGAGACTCTCCCTATACACATGTTGAGCCGCCGTCCCTCTCATGCGTGGTTAACCTCGCGTTACACACCTCCAACCTCCCTCCTGCCGCTCGTCCAATCTGTCGAGTGTGTAGTGTGTATGGAGGGGGGGCAGTGTCCGTGTGCGACTTTGTCAATAACACTGGTGAGGGTAGCCTTGCCACCCCGCCGATGGAGATTAAACATTCATGATCATGTTTATTAATGACCAGAAGGCGTCACTGATCCCCAGACTGTCTCTCTCACACAGGTTCACACCCAATTGGGTCCATTTTAATTGACACACACACACACACACACACGAGTGTCGTCCTCACACGTGCGTATAGATTTATAAGCAAGTAAACACAATTACTCCATCTTCTCTGGCACACCTCCACAGATCGAACACACTTCGACACACAAGGAAACCCGTGTACCAGCTGTGTGTTCACGTGGGTGTGGGACTATGGATCCGCCGACGTGTTGAGTAGAGAAAGAACAGATTTCCTGTCCCGGTCTCTCCGGACCGCCGATCTGAACTCTCCCAGGGGTGGAGGAAACTGACGGAGGACCTCGCTGAGAACATCTGTGACGGCCAGCCCCAGCAGAGACTGCAGTGTGACAGTTTCTATCCACAGCAGATGTCACACCAGTGTGTGAGAGAGAAAGGGAGGGGGAGAGAGAGTGCGAGTGTGTGTGTGTGTGAGTTCAGGGTTGAGGAGTCCATGACCGGGAGAAGACGTAGAGGAAATGCTCTCACACTCCCGACCTTCCTGATCCTCTCTTCCTGTCTGTTCACAGAGATGGTGGTTGAATTAAGGGCTTGGCAAACACAACACAGCCACGTCTAACACATCTCGATTCAACAGCAAAAAGATGCTAACATGTCGTATTCATGAACAGATTTAACAGACAGTTAACAAGCATAGGAATAAGAGTGGAGAGGCTGCCTGGGCCGGGTGCTCCGCTGCACTCCGTGTTGCTGTTTTCAGCCGTTTGGATCAACCTTTGATTCAGTCCCCGTCTCCCTCTGATATTAGAGCTATACATGCTTCGCCCCTCAGCCAGTGCGAGTGAAATGACAAACGAGAGATGAGCAGAAGAGCGCTGATGCTGCACTCCTCTCATCCCCTCATCTCGTTCTACGTTTACTCGCTCTCCCACGTCTCTTCCTCTCTCTGGTTGGACTTTCCTTTCTCTATTCATTCTTTTTTTTTTTTTTTTTTTTTGCCCCCCTCATCCTTTTAGCCATTTGCGTCTCATTTTACCCCCTCCATTTCTTGTGCGCCACTCTCCAGCCTCTCCTCGTTTTTTCCGTTTCTCCCTCCTCAGTGAAGCGTGTCAGTCTGGTCAGGTTCCCTGGTAACAGAGCCTCTCAGTGGGAGTCACTGCCTGGATCATAACGCTAACTAACAAACCTTCACGTCAGGAAGGCTGGAGAGCCGTAAATTACCCTTCAAACTAATGGAACTCAGCTTAAATGAATCCTACCTTTTCTTGAAGGGGAATCACCAGCTTGCTGGTCTTTCCTTTAGTGAGAGGAAAACCCGGCGAGGGAGGGAAAAAGAAGTAACGGTGTAAAACTGTCAGACCGCCGCTGTAAAATCTCATGAAATCCAAGGTAGTATGGCATAATCGCAGATCGACATAACTTTAAATCACTTTAAAAAACGTTCAAAACTTCACTTTTTACATTCCTTATAAATAGAAACCACATATTTCGAAGTGTCTTGGATTCCTCCTGCCAGCTTTGACGGGTGACTTTACTAGAGGATTTGCATGTCGAGAAACAGGAAGTGTCCGACGGACTGGACGAAGCACAGAAGATAGATGGATAGAGTGACGGACTGATGTGGATAAATTGATGGCTAGGTCATGGATGCAGGGGTCTCCATCGATCAGTGTACAACACACACACACTCACACACAGACACACGATATTTTAAGGTGCAGTTGGAGCACTCACAGCTGCCATGATAATTCACTCCATTACGGGACGTTCATGGTCTTTCACGGCGTCTATCTCGCTGCTTCTCCTGGAGTTGTTTGTTTTCCACCGTGCATGTTTTATTCCTGCATTCATGCAGCCGCTTCAAAGACTTTAGGTGTACAAAAGAAAATGAGACGGATTGCTTCAAACAGTCGGCCTCTTCAGATGAGCTTTTTGCCCAAAGTTGTGCACATTCTGTCGGGAAATTGTTTTTCAGTAATCTCTCTTCGCTTGCTTCAAATTTATATGCCAGTTAATTGACTGACTACTAAAAATATCGTATCAGGAAGAATGAGCTATTCAATTTGAAAAAAGAAATGCTTTATGGAATGAATAATGTAGTCCAGGCTTTTATACCTTTATACCCAGAAATGCAGCAAATTTAATCAGTTAGAATCAGCTAGGTGAAAATATATCGTAAAACTAATTTAACTGCGCAGGATCTCAGAGAGTTTTTCAGGCAAAACTAGAACTTAAAGCTGAATTGAGATCTGGAGCAGACAGTCTTGGCGGGGAGAGGCTGCTGAAGGAGGGATCTGTTGTAATGAATAACCAGACAGCGCGCTCTTCTCCCGGGCCGTTTTGGCCTTCACCTACTTTATTACTCCTTCAAACATGCACTGCGAACCCTGCGCCGCCACACGAGGCACCGAGGGGAAAACGAGGAACACGGGTCTGGGCCCGGTGTGGAGCGTGAGCGTCAGTGTGTCAGGGACGATAACGGTGACTCAGGTCTGGGCGCAAACACTCAGGATGAGCTGGAAGGTAATGGAAGCAGAGAGGCTGCGTCCATTTGGTGTGCTGGCAGGGAGCAGACGAAGGACAGCTGGATTTTACATCTACCAGTGAAAGGCGGGGTGTGATCATCCTTTCATGGCCGTGGTTCCATGCCAGCAGGTCGCAGGTAGAAACGGATCAGTGGAAAAACAGAAATGACAGAATCATCGTCGTATAATCGTAACTAAAAGGGCAGATATACATTCAAAGTAACCAGTAAACCAGCTGTAAAAAGATAAAATAATCCCTTTTTAATAAGGATTGTGTGGTTTATAGTATATAGGCTGTGGATTCATGAATATTCTCAGATGAGCCATAACATTATGACCACCGAGAGGTGGAGTGAATAACACTGATGTCAGAGTGTCTCTTATTGAGTGGGATTCATTAGGCAGCAGGTCAACATCATGTCTTAAAAGCTGGTGTTAAAAGCAGAAAAATAGATGTATTGGAGTTTTGAGTGACTTTTACAAGGTGCCAAATCATGATAGTCAGATGAGGCATTATATTTCCAAACCTACTGTTATTCTGGGGTCTTTCCTGTTTTTAGCGGTTTGTATCTAACAAAACTGGTTCAGTGAAGCAAGAAAAGACAATGCATGCCCATGGAAGAAATGCAAAAAACATGCATTTATAATATGCAGCTTTATGAACACGAAATTTGATGAAGTTTGATGAGGTTTGAAACTTGACGAGCCGGGCTTTTCAATGTTTTAAAAACACTCCAGTATGCTTGCAGCTTTAGAGCTCATCAAAAGAAAATATCCACTGTTGAAACAGTGTCAAAGTCAAAGTCAAAGTCAAAGTCAGTTTATTTGTCAAATATGCCATACATAAACACATACAGCACAAATGAAATTACAGTCCTCTCGGACCCACGGTGCAACAAACAAATAAATAAAATAATTTACTAATAACACAGTAAAACACAAAAGTTCAGGCCTGAGGTCAGTGGCGGGGGGCAGAGACAGGGAGTGGGGGCAGAGCAGGGAGGGAGTTTAGCTTCCTGACTGCCTGGTGGAAAAAGCTGTCCTTGAGTCTGCTAGTTCTGGCCCGGAGGCTCCGCAGTCTCCTAGCCGACGGCAGCAGGCTGAAGAGGCTGTGGGCAGGGTGAGTGGGGTCACCTGCGATCCTGGTGGCTGTGCGGGTGAGGCGGGTGTTGTAAATAGAGGAGAGGGAGGGGAGAGAGACACCAATGATCTTCTCGGCTGCTCTCACAATGCGCTGCAGGGTCTTGCAGCAGGACACGGTGCAGGCGCCGTACCACACCGTGATGCAGCTGGTCAGGATGCTCTCTACAGTGCCTCTGTAAAAGGTGGTCATCATGGGGGTCGGGGCTCTCGCTCTTCTCAGTCTACGGAGGAAGTAGAGCCGCCGTTGAGCTGTTTTGGCCAGTGATGTGGTGTTGGTGTTCCAGGAAAGATCCTCAGAGATGTGCACACCCAGAAACTTGGTGCTGCTCACTCTCTCCACAGCAGCACCGTTGATGGTCAGTGGAGCATGCTGGGAATGCTCTCTCCTGAAGTCCACAACAATCTCCTTCGTCTTCTCCACGTTCAGGTGGAGATTGTTGTCCTGACACCACGTGGCCAGGCGGCTCACCTCACTCCGGTAGGTTGTCTCATCGTCATTGTTGATGAGACCCACCACGGTCGTGTCATCAGCAAACTTGATGAAGAGGTTTGAGCTGGATGAGGGTGTGCAGTCATGGGTCAGCAGAGTGAAGAGGAGGGGGCTCAGCACACATCCCTGGGGGGCCCCCGTGTTCAAAATGATGGTGCCGGAGGTGTTGCTGCCAACCCGAACTGCCTGTGGTCTCCCTGTCAGAAAGTCCAGCAGCCAGTTGCACAAGGTGGTGTTGAGTCCCAGCCGGTCCAGTTTGTAGATGAGCTGCTGGGGGATGATTGTGTTGAATGCTGAGCTGAAGTCGATGAACAGCATTCTGACGTATGAGTTCTTGGTCTCCAGGTGGGTCAGGGCTGAGTGGAGAGCAGTGGCGATGGCGTCATCGGTCGAGCGGTTGGACCGATAAGCAAACTGGTAGGGATCCAGGGTGGATGGGAGGGCAGACTTGATGTGCTGCATGACTAGCCGCTCAAAGCACTTCATAAGGATGGGGGTGAGTGCGACCGGGCGATAGTCATTGTAGTGGGATGGAGACGGCTTCTTAGGAACCGGGATGATGGTGGTGGCTTTGAGGCATGTGGGGACAACAGCCTGGCTCAACGAGATGTTAAAGATGTCAGTGAAAACATCAGTGAGCTCCTCAGCACAGTCTCTCAGGATACGACCAGGAATATTGTCAGGACCTGGGGCTTTCAGTACATTGGTCCCTTTGAGGGATCTCCTCACGCTGTCCGGGGACAGTTTCAGCACCTGGTCGTCAGGAGGAGGTGGGGCTTTCTGTGCTGGGGTGTTGTTGTCGGCCTCAAAGCGAGCAAAGAAGTCGTTCAGTTGATTCAGCAGAGAGGTGGAGTTGTCACAGGTCTGTGGAGCGGGCTTATAATCCGTGATGGTCTGGATCCCTCGCCACAGGTTCCTGGTGTCTCTGCTGTCAGTGAAACGATCTGCGATCCTCCTGGAGTACTGTCTCTTGGCCACTCTGATACCTCGTGACAGGTTAGCCCTGGCTGTCCTTAGGCCTGCTTCATCCCCAGCTCTGAAGGCAGCATTCCGAGCCCTCAGAAGTCTGTGGACTTCCCCTGTCAGCCATGGTTTCTGGTTGGCGTGAGTGGAGATGGTTCTGGAGACCGTGACGTCGTCCATGCATTTCCTCATGTAAGCAGTGAGTAAGTGTGATTAGTTGACACAATGTAACCTACAATGCCGTGTCGAGGAGCAAATTAGGTGTCAAGTATGGTCCATTAACACAAGTTAGATTTCATTATCTAGGATGAGAAATGAAATGAAAATCTGTGTTCATTTGAGGTTGATGCAGTGGGCCAACTGGACTTCTGACTTCTTTCTGAATGGCTTTTTGCTTAACCTGAAAGAAGCTTCAGAATAAACCACGTTTCCAGGATATGATTACTCCTGATAAGATCAAATATTGAATGGTCAAGCAGTTTTTTGGTAAATTCAGCAAAAAAAAACAAAAAAAAAACAAAAAACAAGTGCTGTGCAGTTTCACTGTGGAAAATGAAGCAGTTAGCCTGAGTATGAGCTCTGGGGACAAACTACTGCTTACTTTTCAGTTGGTAATCCAGTCTTAGACTTATTTTCCAAAGCTGCAGACGCCCTCGTGCACACAGCTCAAACAAACGATGCAGTGAGAGCCAGGATGAACTGAAGTGGTTCCCATGACCTCTAATATCACCTGGTCCAAACAACATTAAGACCTGTCTGGGATGTCCTGCGTATCCCCCGCTTAAGGCCTGGAGCCTTTCCCTGTTCTGGAAAGCTCCAATATCCTGCTGGACACAGTTCAGGATTTCGAAGAGGAGCGCAAGAAAACATGAAAAACAATATGTAGCTTTGTTCTTTACCCACATTCACTGTTTTACTCTTTTGGTTTTTTTTTTCATATAGAAGCGATGGTCGTAAACAGAGACAAGTGCTACACACACACACACACATCCATTTGCCATTATTAGGTAAAGAGGCTAATGGGTTCACAAACATCGGGGGGGGGGGGGGGGGGGGGGGGGGGGGGCTGCAGCCGCAAGACAGAAATGTGCTTTTAGGTTTGTGTATTTCTCTTGCTTGAATGCGACACTCCCCTGTGTGAGAGCTAAATAATGAAGCATGCATTTCACTTCAGAGGCTGTTTTAAGAAATACATACGACATGCCGGGCATTTCATTTTCCTTGTGCATTGTTTAGTCGAAGTCTGGTCGCGCGCTTCTTTTCCCACAAGTCTAAAGTTGTGCTTCTGTGATTTACGACCCACTCAGCAAGTGTTGTGTTGTCGCCTCTAGAATGGAAAGAAGTGATAAGATTCAACGCTTTTCCTCAATTATTCTTACATTAACAGGTTGTTGTGTAAAAGGGAGTAAAGTTGTGAAATGTGCTGTACATGTATAGATCATTTCTATTTTTTTACTGTACTCCGTACTCATTGCAAAGAAATGTACTGGATGTATCCATAATTGACATAGCTCTGAAAGGACCCAGGCTAAAGCTACAGGCATCTTTTCATTATTAACATTACAAGAAAAAAAGGCTTTTAGGATGATATAAGTAATACATACTTAAAGCAGACTGCTGCTTCCGCGGCACCCTGAAGGTTCAGCTCTGCTTCTTTAAGCAGAATGTCTACAAAACCTCAGGTAATGTTAATAAACGTTCAATCATTTGCAGGTTTTAAAGCGGGAGGCGGGGGTTTAATTGTACGATCTGCCCTCCTTGGTCTAATAAGTAATGGTGCGTTCATGAGGAGCTACAACGTGATTCCAAGACCCTGATTACATTTGTTTCAACAGCATTGTGAATCTGACATTTAGAAAACTGCTTCCACAGGGCTATGTTTTAGAAAGAAAAAAAAAAACACTCTGTGACCTGCATTCAAAAATATTTTTGTGCCCTTGTGTGTGGAAATCGGCTGTAATAACAATGTTGAATGCCAGACCTGCTGGCTCTGTTGAGTTTAACAGTGAGACATTCACTGCACCATCATCTGTGTCAGTAGAGACACACACATCAGACTGAGTGTTTGACCAACAAGGAGGGCACGACTTCAACCGGTTTTCAACACATCTTCCTATCTTCCTGTTTCTGGGAATAAATACAAACAATATGCAAAACATCATAACTTTATCCCCAGTGAAGCACTGTTGATGCAGAGTCTTGGAAGACTTGGCTTCATCAGTTGTTGTTGTTGTTGTTGTTTTCTTGGTTGACTAGTTTCCAGAATTTGTATTTCTTCCAAACCTCTAATTACATTTTGTATTCATCTGTAGGGGTTTGTGAGGCTGCCATGTTGCCCGTTTGTTGTTGGCATTAAAATCATTAACTTCGCCTCTCTCAAGTGTTTAGGCTTCCTTACAGCCTAATCCTTTTCTTAAAACTATACAAAGAGCCCAAACCATCCCTCGTGCACAAGCTGAACATGTAGAAAATCCAAAGCCGGACGGACCTGCTGCGCCGCTTTATGCTGCTGAGTTCTGATTGGACGGTCGCGGTGCGGAGGAGGGGCTTAGATAGTAAAGCAGTGATTCCTGTGAGTGGTGCATTGTATGTTCATTGTAGAAGTTTATCCCCAAAGAGGCTCATGAGCCATAGAACACAGACTTGAGCGTGTCCGTTCAGCAGCACAAAGGCTAATCCAGTGTTGCCGTGCAGGTTTCCACTCGACCTGCTAACAAAGCGCGCTGGCTGTACGGATCGGCTTTCTTACAACCGATCCAGCTCCATTCATTTCACACATAAAGCCCAACAGACAACCACCCCGATGAAGATCTTGTGGAAGACACCCAGAGCAGTGTGTGTGTGTGTGTGTGTGTGTGTGTGTGTTTCCAATTAACAGAGTGAAATGAGCAGATTTTAACAAGGACATTTTAACAGCCCGGCGCTCTGCTTCCTCCTCACGGGTGTGAAAGCACTTCGCGGCGGGAGGCCGGGAGGTAATGGGTGTGGGAACTTCACCTTATAAGGATCGGCTGGGGGGCGATCGCAGCCCTAATGGAGCAAAAAAGAATTCCTAACCTGGAAGGCCGGTTGAATCACTCGTTAATTGGTGAAAGAGTAATTTTGTGGTCGGGTGTTGCTGCAGCAAAAGCTTCATTCCCACACTTTCCTTCCCGTGTTGTTTGCGTCTGCGTCGTCGGCCTTGTTGTGTCTGTTGCTTTTTATTTAGCCTCGGCGCAGCCCGACACAAATCACATTGCACTGGAGAGTGAATGATTACATTAGACTCATTGGAATCATCTGTTCTTTCTCCTGAATGGCCGTTTTTGTCCAGGTATTGTTTGTCGGTGTGGAACGTTTCGCTCTCAGTTGACCAAGTTTAGACTGACGATAACTAAATCAAATGTCCCTGTGTTTGCTGTAGAGCCCCTCTTTACCGTCTGCGGGTTGCGGTTTCAGACATTCGACCAGGAGCGAAGAGATTTGAAGCACTTTAAAATGTCACGCCAGCCCCGAGCTGCAGACTATTTCCTGATTCTCTTTCATTGAGGCTATGAAAGACGAGGCTTGTTCAGTCCTGATCCCTCTTTTATAAAATAATCTCCCCACAGTCTCTCAATCATTCATGTCCTCTCCATCCTCATGCGGGATATATTTGGCTACTTCCATGATCTCAACTTTGTCATTGTCAGATCTGCCCTACATTCACTTAAATGATATATAAAAGGGAAACTCTTGTGTTTTTCTTGGATGTATTTTTCTCAGATGGAGGTCTGATGTCAGGCTCGCCACACGTTGAGCTGCCTTCCATTAATCCTGAATCTGACGTTATTCCTCTCCCCACATCTGGAATGATCAGAGGGTAGTTTTTGTCAAAAACAAATGGAACGATCCGTTCACACTGTATGACGGTGTAATGAAGACACAATAATATGCAACAACGTTGTAAATGTGACGGGAGATCCGGCGGGACAGAGTTACTTTAGATTTCACTTTCACTAAACTCCTTGGTGTCAAACTCATTTCAGTTCAATGCCACATACAACTCTTTTTTTCTCATTTCTGAGCTACTTTTGACAAAATGTGTTATGAACCAAGTAAAATTTGGCTTCCACTCCTCAGGAAAATGGATTCTGCAGCTTTGAGCATTTACATTTTCACTAGCTTGGTAAAACTTTGAGGTTGAGGGTTTCATATCACACATTTATCATATCTGTGCCGTCGTCTGTCATGTACATATTGCAAGAGGACTGAAGTCCAATAAATGACATTTCCAAATCACAAAATATCTAAAAACAAAAGAAGTCGATAATGCTCCATTTCAGAAATGCTGCAAACTACAGATGAACATTGAATGAGAATGTCAAAATGAAAAAAATAAATGAATCTATTATTGAAAAAAGTATTGCCGTTCATGCCATTTTACTCTTTGGAAGGTGATGCAGGCTTCATATTTCTAACTAACCTCCACATCAGCATCTGAAAGTCAGTGGTATTATTTAAAGTGACACAAAGAGCCAGCCTGGACACAGAGAGGGAGATATTTTCTTCAGTCTTTTCTCGCTGTGCGTTTCAGCCACGGAGAAAATCCGTAAAAGTCACATTTATCTTTAGAATCTGTACAGACGGTCAGTGTTGCCTGAGAAGACAAGGTAGAAAAATTCAGTGTAGCCATTGAACATGGAGGCTTAACAGGATGAAGGAAACATTGTTTTTTTTGTGTGCAGCGATGGAGCCTTGAGGGATTTGGTGAGAATATCGAACAGATTTCACACAACAGATGCTCGTACGCGTCCGTGAAGCTTATCCGTAAAGTGCCAAAGCGTTGGGTTCCACCACAAACCGAATGTACGGGATGTTAAAGGGAACACGCAGGGTTGGTACAATGCTTCTCCATTCACGTGCAAGTCGACACAATCGTAGTGACTTTATATTTTCCACAATAAATGTAATCTGGCTGTAAGTGGAATCTGTAAGGAGGCTTTACAAGACGGGAGATTTGTAAACAAACGTCTCTCCGGGAGAAAAGTGATGACGGGCTGATTCCAGTGTTGGGGTTTTATCCCAGTTACTCTTTTTTTTTCTGATGGAACTTGTGGACATTTAACATAAAAAGATAGAGGGGTGAAACACTGAATTGTGGAAAAGTGTCTCCACTGCGCCAAATAACGGCAACTGTTTATAGTTTCTCGTTCTTAAGTTGCTGAATTTAAAAGTAAAGGTTTTCCCAGATGAACACACCACACTTTACATTTATCTTGTATTTGTTGCTCTTGAATTTGGAGCAGGATGCTTGACGCAGGAAGATAAACTTATTATTGTGCGGCCGGACAAAGTACATATTGGATTTATTCTTTCGTTATTCTTGTGAGGCTTCGGAGGATTTAATCTCTCAGGGTTGGTCTACTGTCTGCTTTTTTGGAAATTGGAAATACAGCTTGCAGTTTCCTATTGTGTGTTGTTTGCATTGCGACCACAGGAAGAAGTAGGAACCATCACAGAGACATTTCAACTCCTGGAAATTGGTTCCAAATTTGATTAAAAGTCCAAACAAATGTTCAGAGACTTTGAGCCTTGGAGTCTTCAATGCTGAAAATATCTGATTGGCAGGCTGCTCATTGTATGTATTTAATTTATATTCAAAATAAACAACTCTCGCTGTGTGTTGACTGTTTTCTTCTTCTGTTTCCGCTGTGCGTTGACCAAACGGAAGAATGAACCATTTTGAACAGCCCTCCTCTCTCAAGTGTGGATGCAGTGAATTTACCTCCATTGCTTTTCCCAACACCGTTAGCCTGATTCTCATAAGGCTCCCGGGACTTCAGGCTGTACAGGAAATCTACTTTGCAGTGGGCGTATTAACCACTCAGTTCCTCGAAGAAAAGTACCAGGACTTTTCTTTTTCTTTTTTTTTTTTTTTTAAGGCTCACTTGAGTGCAAGTCACTGGCTTCTTGTTAAAACAGTACTTGATTATCAACTAGTTTCTGAACAAAAAAGTAACTGGTTACTTCTAAAAGTCAGGATTAATTGCCTCTTTTAATTCAGATGTCTTAATGATGTGTGCAGATAGCTGCGAGCGCTGTGAGTCAGTCTCATGAAGCTCAGCTGACGTTACGCCAGTTTGTTCATACAGTTCAGTTTTGTTCTTTGAGTTAATCAGTCATCATTTAACTCTGGTGTTTTCTACTGCTTACCCCCCCCGATGGATCAGGAAGTTCGTCTGGTGAAGAAAAAACAGCCAAGTGTAGCGCAGAGACTTGATGTGAAGGGTTGTCCAGTAAAGAGGAGCACATGTTCATATTCACTCAGCAGAACCTCTTCTTGAATGAAACCTACCAAGTTTGCTGTCATTTCAGGTGTTTGTTTACATTCCAACAGCGGTCGGAGTCACTGAAAATCCTATTTAAAAAAAAAAAAAAAAATGACTCTGGAACTCTAGACTTATGCACAAATTTGACTTTCTTTGAGTGATTTATTTAAACAAAAAAAAAAAAAAAAAAAATTGTTTGAGTTCCTGTGATCGTGTTTGCCTCAAGCTTCAGGATTCCTCACACTCCTGCAGACATTTCGCTTTAACTTTTTCCACACAATCCTTTCATTCATGAGATACAGACCTCAGTGTTTTCTTGACACGCAAACGTTTCAGGAAACGCAAGTTTCAGCTCATCGCTGTCACCCTTGTGATAGTTTCCGCAAGTAATCAAATGCTCGGGCACAAGCTGCCCCGTTCCCTTCGCTTCCTTGCGACGTGTCCGTGTGGCCGACTGGCAGCCAGACAGACGGATGATGCAATATGCGCGGGACACATCCTTCTCACGCCGGTGTGCGTTCGCACAGGTTTATATATCCCCTGATACCCGGCTCAGCTCACTCTATCACACCTCTGCCAGCTCCCATCAGCCATCAACCATCAACTCCGGGATTTATGTCTGCAGAAAATGAAACTGTAAGCGATGCGTCTGTGGACTAATACTCACAGATCTTCAGTTAAAAGACTTTTTAGGAGGGTCCTTGACTTTTCCTTTATCGAATGACAATAAAAGGAGCGAGGTTTTCGCCTCTTGCTAATGGAATCACATGTAAATCAGGGGCCGTGAGTGCTCCGTCCGTCCTTTAAAGACCCAAATAGCGCCGGTGTGAGAGGTTAGCTGCGGTGACACCCGTTGTCGTCATTGATTTCTCATTAGTTACGCCCTCGGGAGTGTGCGAGCTATCGCTTAGATCAGACCTGTCGTGTTCAATTAAAAGCCTTTTCCTAACCGGCCCGGCCTTTTTTTTCATTCCTTATCTCTCTTCCCGTGCCTTTTCTCTTCTAACATTTTGCTTTGTGCAGTTTCCTGTACCATGCCTTGATTTCAGCTGCTATATTTGGACTAAAAGAAAAAGCGGTAGTTTTCGGGGGTGTGGTGGCGAGCGGGTCTGGTTATAAACCCTGCCTTTCTCACACACCTCCTGACACTTCTCCTCCCTGTGCCTCTTCTGCCTCCAGACGCCCTCCGCCTGACCCCCGTCCACTTCTGGAACCGCCGTGCCAGACCGTTTTCCAGCAGCCATTAACTGCTGCATCGCAAACGAGCGTGCCAATTACACGTGGACGCTGAATAGACCGATCCCCCCCCCCCCTCCCCGCCAGCTCAGCAGCTCATACTCTGATAATAATGGTCGGACCACATCTTACAAAAGAGAAGGGTGAGAAAATCACTTAGCGCTGGATCTACGGCCGCCGCCTCCTCCTCTCACTCCGGTGGAGGCATGTAGGGTCATTAGAGCCGCCATGATGGCAGAACGGAGTGGTGACAGTCGGGATAGGCGGACTTGGAGGGTGTCGAAGGGCCTCATTTGAGGGCCCGAGGTGTTGATAAGCGTGTGTGTTGCTGAGGCTCATACCTGCCTGCCTGTCTGTGGAGTATTTTTTTCAGTGTGTCAGCAGAGGCGGGGTGGGGGAGAAAATGTTGGCTGAGCTCACAGTTTTTCTGCTCCTCGTCGTGTCTTGAAGCAATAAACTGACAATAGTAATATTTCATCCCCCTCGGTCCCGGGCTGGGGCCACCGTGAGTTCACCGGGAGCGGTCAGGACTGCGGCCTCGTGTCCAGAACGCAGCCGGATGAGTGGCAGGATGTCCGTCAGAGCCGATTACGTTTAATGAGCGGCGGAGTGACCAGAGCTCCTGAACGCAGCCAGACGACGCAGAGAGAGTCTACTGCAAAACAACCTGCTCTGGTCCCCCACAAAAAACCCAATGACATTCACTCATTGTTATAATGATTGTAATGCTTTTCCAATATGCACCAAAAAACATCTCTAAATGTCAACAGTTTCGCAGCCTCATTTACAACCATCCACGCTCTCCCTCCACCTCGTTTGACTCCTGAAGATTCATAATGAGACGTGCAGATTTCTGGACAATACGGCGAGCTGAAATCCTCGCGGCTGCGTCCAGCCAGAGAGATGAAAGGCTGCTAGTTGTGTGGACTAACCCTGATGAAAGGAGCAGAGATAGGAATCATCACTCTTCGCCCCCACTGCGCTCGTCTGATGGGTCTGAGAGCGGCGCTTTACGATGGGGTGGCTGTCCTGACCGCCGTACCAGTGACTGGAGGTATTCTGAGAATGTCTGAGAGAAAATGAAAGGGAGAAACACACGTTATGCTGAAAGAAGAAACCATTGTCTTCTCCGGCATGCAGTCCGATCGTTTGAGGAGGGCGAACCTGTTTCTTATCAGTTGACTTGTCACTTCGTTTGTCCGTGCGGCGGCCAGCCGGGGAGCTCAGAGCATGAATCCTGCCTCAGGACGTTGCGCTCAAACTCAGAGATAAAGAGGTGATAAAGGTAATCCAGAAATAGATTTAATTAAAGAGAACTTTATTGATCCAGGAGCAAGAAATGATCAGTCTTCCCTCCCAGCAGGGTATTTCACTCAAGCTGCCAAATCTGGCTGGTTTCATGGTTCAAAATCCCCCCGAATACAGACAAGTGTAGTTTTATTTTTCTATCCCTGCACTCTGGAGCGATAGATCCACATTAAATCTGAATCCTTGGTTGCCTGTTGAACTTCCTCATATGCTCTAATACATTTTAAATGAAAAGATACAGTTATCAGCTTTGGTGATCCTTCGACCTGCAACAATTTGAAGTCTGTGGTGGGTTTCAGTTGAGAGAGTGATACGTGTCCTGCACGGCGGGCTTTTACACGCTTTGTGGGTGGATGTCTTACGCTCAAAGACAGACGTCGGAGGCTTACAGTGAACCGTTAGAGGACTTGGAGATATGCATCAAACCGCCAGTGCTGCGTTTTGAAGAAAAACTTCCCTATTTGACATCCTGAGCAGAACAAATAGGAGGCCGAGTTCATCACATGACGCCTAACAAATGTGGCAGAGAACTCAGAGCTCACATGGACAAAGAAACAAATATAAATAAAACCAAATAATATTGTATAGATATTTATTTTTGTCTGTGGAACTTGAATGTTTATGAATCTATTGTCGTTATTTAGAACATTATTCAATGTTCATTTGTCCAGTAAGACTTGCTGGGAGAGTATTTTATTATTATTTTTCTGTATAAAAAGGTAATTATTTCTATTGATACAATTTATAAGTTATTTTTGCACCATTAATTGTGTGACAGAGAATATTTGAGCATAATAAAGCATGTTGAGTAACATCTTGGAAGTCGATATGAATGCGTGTGTTTGGTTAAAAAGAAATATCCTGTTGTTATAGAGGCCTGAGTGACTTTTCTCTTCATACAGAGTACTTGGAATACATTAAAAATATAATGCACCTTTAAATGCACTTAAGTGCCATTGAAGCACCGGATCATGCGTCTTCTTCTTTTGTAAATCAATATACTCATGAATGCACCATCATGGTGCTCATCAGTCGCCTCTGAGCTTATTGCTCTTGCTTTGGAATGTTGAGTTCTGCACAAGCATAATAATGCATTACCAGCAAGTAGTTCCTCTGCACATGCATGATCTTGTAAATTACTCCAATAAAGGGTAATTCCGAAGCATCAACCTGCGTCTTGATGGTAGAATTCTAAAACATTGACATAAATGTGAGGGTAAAAAAGGTAAATGATCTTTATTCAGACAGCAGGAGACACTTTCTCCCCACACACAGGCTGAATTTTCATATTTGGAATCAAGGTTGAGCCTTTTATTGAATAAAACTACCGTGCGTAAAAACTGAGTTCACGGTCCACGAACCACCGTTTGGCAACCCCGGCACCAGTCCAGGTTTTATTTAACAGTCCGCCCGTCCTGCTGGAGCTCTGGGCCGTCCCCCCTCCTCGCTGTCCGTGGGAAGGAGGAGTTTAACCCCACATTGTCTGGGAGGAGTCCGCAGTCTCTTGGCGCTCCGTCCCGGGATCGTCCGCTCTGGAAACGGAGGGAAGCGTAGGAAAAAAAAAAAAAATAAAGAAAAGAGAAAGAAATCCGCCTTTATCCGTTAAACGCGGAGGCTCGGAGGAAGGGGAGATGTGCGCGCTGCGGGGAAGTAACGCGTCTTGAGAGGAGACACTGAGCCGGGTAAGTTGCAGGCGAACTTACTCCACAGTCACGCTGCTTTTAAAGGACTCCGCTCCTCCGTGCGCTTTTACGCGCATCTCTGTAATTTCCAATCAAACTCAAAGTTTTTTATAGTATTTTTTCTCTGCTGAAGAAAAGTTTTGCATTCATTTCCCCACCGACTTTCTCTGTGACTCATTTTCTATGCAATACGTCCAGACTGGCAGCAGCTGTGTGACTAAAACCCCCTTTTTGAAATGACCATAATTAGTCGTATTGTTAGTTCCGAGCATTGTATGAAAAGCAGGCTAATTATACCCAGACTGACCCATCCTTTCTGTGTGGTAATGATCAGGTATTAAAGCTGTCAGTGTGAGTTTTGAGGTCAGGCTCGTTTGCTGTAACGCACATCCCTCCTCAAGCATAATTCTTAGTGACACAAAGTGTCAACCAGGAGTGTACACACGTTGAAGCTGTGGCCCCCAGCAGGCTGGACAGGCTGCTTATTGCTTCTTTCTTCCCTCTGATTTATGGACAGAGAAAGTGGGAGCGTCGGTCATTCCTCTAAACGCCTGGGTATAACTCTGATGTTGTGTTTTGGGTTTTGATTTACCCTCCACTTTCATTTGTTGCCTGGCAGTGTGCTCGGGGTGGAAGGGCTCTCCAGATGCACACAGGAGCAACAAAAGGGTCTCGGGACCCCATGGAGAGGAGGGCCGGCCCCCGAGCAAACACATTCTGTATGGATGAGGAGGAAGGGCCGGGGGACGCTGTGCCTTTTGGCTCTTCAAGGCCCTCCGTCATGGCAACAGCGCAACCACACACAGGGAAGGTGTCAGGCGGACCGCCCTGCTACCTTAACACGGCTGCAGCGATAATAAAAACAGGATAATGTTTGACTGGCCTGCTCTGACTGGAGTCTGTCCAATAACCTTGCTGCCATATGTTGGCACAGAGCTCCTGTCTTGATATGGTAATTGGTGAATTGGTGTGACTAATGAATATTGAAGCTGCTGTTGTGTGTGTGCGTGCAATATGCACAAAGTTTTCACAGTCCTCCCTTATCTCTCACGTGTTACGATGTTGTTGTGGAGCTCCACAGGCAATAAAAAGTTAGTCAGACACTGAAACAGCAAGCTTTGATAATCATGATTGTTCCACTCTCCTGTGTTTACCGTATTTTCTCAAATCATATGTTTTGATATACTAAATAACAGCAATTTAAAGTTTTCTGTTTGCCTCCCACTTTGGGAATCTGAGTTGAAGACCAGCCTCCATCAGTTCTGTATCCTCGCTGCGAGCTCAGGACGGCTTCAGGACCCCGAGGTTTGTTTTCGAGATACATGCCCTCGGTGCGACCTGTTACTATAAACAGAGCTATTTTTGGAGCAGACAGATTTTTTTTTTCATCCATTTCAATGACTAAAGCATAGAGTGCTACTACAGCGTTGTCTGTTGTTGGACGTTCTGCTGTTTTTGGGACAAGATGTGGCTCTTTTTATTATTTAGATTCACAAAGAGCAAACACAAGAACAGCGTTAGGGAAATGGCCTCCCCTCGACCACCAGAGTTTTCCTACTGCTGCATCCCAGAGATCCCAGAGATACACACTTGTTGTGTTTAGTTGTGTGCAGCAGGAGCATGCTGTGTGATTAGTTTAATGGACTATAAAGAAGAAAAGTTATTTACTTTCATAAGCCCTTGTTTTCATGTGTGTGCCCCGTTTGTTTTAGCCGGAGATCAGAAACAAAAAAGCCCCAGGGTCAGAAGCACCATGTGCATAGTTTGGCCTTTTGCGGTTTTGCATTTTTGCGGCTGAAAAGGAGAAAAAAAAGAAAGAAAAAAGAAAAGCTTCTCCACAAGGAACATTATGTTTTTACTATTCTGTTTTTCCTGGGTTTGGAACCGGGGTCTCGAACCAGACTGATGCTGATTGAGTGTGGCCTGCGTAATTTCCTTTTAGTGGAAAACATGTGATCCTTTCGCTTGTTTTCCCCTTTGTGTGCCACGAGTTACGAGTTATGCTTCTTGGCTGGCAGGATAGTCTCCTGTCAACGTTGTTTATCGGCAGCCAGAAGAGAAGTGGTGGTGGTGATGGAGAGGGGGGGTGCAGCTCCCATCTCTTCTCTTTGGGTGGCACAGAGTTGCTTCACTGGCAGCTAATTTAAGTCTTGAGGGCTGAGTAACGCTGTGAAGCTGTGTCATAATCACCGCTGGAACTTCCCTCACGGAAACAATCTGTTTTGATGTCACTCGATATGCTGCGTGTTACTTTGCGGAGTTATGTAAAGAACAACAGCCTGACTGTTGACTCTTCTTATCTCGGCTGCTTTGATGCTTCGCGGGAGCCGTTGTTCCTCATCAGTCGCGAAACCTGGAATCGTTTCCTTCTCGGCGGGCCGCGCGCGTTCGCCCAGTCATCGTTAATTCTGAAACGCCGGCGTTTCATGTCTTCTCCCCGCCACATTTTTCTCCATATAAGGTGGCGTGCGTGCGACTTATCAGGCACGGGTAACATCTGTGCTTATTGTCACAGGGGATGAAGGCCTTTTTACTGTCTTTAGGTGGCGAGGCCCCGCAGAGGGACGACCACAAATGATGGCGACTAAAGGGATTCAGATGGATAAATCATTTGCTGGCCATGATTACGATCTAATTTTGCTTTTTTTTTCCCCCCCAGTAAAGTGAGGCGGTGTAATGGCGGCCTGTGTGTTACTATTTCCTTACTGTTGTGGTTTAGATTATATTTGGCCTCCGACGTGTTTGGTGGTAGCGTGTGTTCCGCGGCGTCTCGAGTGGTTGCTATAAAAAGCAGGTGAACTAAAAGCTGGCGCTGACAGCATCTTGGCCGAGACTTCTCATCTGCTCGCCGAGATGCCGACCCCGAGGCAAATGCGCCTGTGGCTTTGACCTTCGTCTGGATGAGCCCAACTGCCGGTTGGAGAGCTTAAACCAACGCAGCGCTGACTGATGCTACCCTTTCTGTATTGTAGTGGCCGTTTTTGACCAAAATAATAACTGAGCTCTACGAAAAGCATCTGAAAGGAGACACTGTGTACCTTGTGTGCTGCATAATTCAGTGATTCTCAATTTAACTTGTTTTTGCTGTGGCCGCCGTTGTTGGACACACTCGCAGCCACTTTGAGGGATTTGCTCAGTCGGCTGCACTTTTCCTGTGTGCGCTCCCAGCTCCAGATCCCCCCCCGCTCTGCTGCACGTACAGGAACCTTCTGTCCAGCTCAGCAGAGCGACGCCCCGGCTCAGCCGGTGCGCCCATTCATGCCCCTCCGAGCGTCGGTGGCTCCCGGCCCTTTGAGGAGATTAATGCACGGTCCCCGGACCGCTTCTGAGTCACCTGCTATAAAGTATGGCCTCCGAGCTTCACAAATACAATGAAGCTTAAACGAAAACCGACGCTTTAATGCCGTGTGAAACGAGGCGTCGCGCTTCCCCCGGCGGATGATTGGAGCGTCGGTGAAGAACCGGGGTGAGGTGGCTGTTCAACAAGAGCCAGGCCACTTCTTTTGTGATTCAGACTTTCATTAACCTCCAAGAAATAACGGCGAGACATGCCGTTACAGCTCTTTTATTGATGGTGGTATAAATCACGCGGCCATTGGCGCACGTGCAGGAATAAGGCTCCCATGGTAGCAGTTGAGTAGCAGTGCATGTAATTCCTGTGAGCCTACCAGATGACATACAATATTTCAGTCTGGTGGAGGTGCTGTCTCAGCACTTTATGCCCGACCGAGTGATTTACATCCTGGAGATATTCAAGACTTAGTTTGATTATCTAAATGTATGAACAATGGAATGGGAAATGGAAAAGAGCGGAAGCCGTCTGCTCAGAAGCCTTCTGGGAGCGTATTGATCCACTTATGGGACTTGATGGTCTTCACAATCTCGCTGCCGCAGAAAACCCAACAGGAGCGTGTTTGATGTGTTCTGCTCAGAGGCGTATTCTTGCTCAGCAGTGGTGCAGCCAGTGTGTACACTACTGTTCAAATTACAGCCAATTTAAATCACATCTGTGTTGTGTGCAGCGAAAAATCCCCCGTTTACATCTGTGTCTTCTTCAAATGTCGACGCGTGGTGGCACATTCATCAGGCAATCAACAGCCCTGTTTGTATGGAAATACCCCATCCTGCACCCCCACCCCCTCACTTTAAGCCTGCTTACAGGTCAATCCCTACAACAATAGAACTTGTGATTGATCTGCCCCGGCCTGGTCCAGTAGCCATAAGGTCCCACTTACCATCCATGCCTCTATTGGAAAGGCAAACACAGCTGGCGCTACTGGCCAAAGTACTCGGTGCCGCGATGTTCGCCTGGCGCCATGTGTCTCGCATTGTCTCCCTGTGATGGATGGAGCAAATCGTAGGTACACATTTACTCCAGCATGCCCCACCTGCTCACCAGTGGGTGGAGATTGACTTTGTCTTTGTTTCTGAACAAAGCTAAAAATGCCAATATCTGCCAGAAATCACAATGAGATCTTTTCATAAACTCATTCAGGACTATTGGACGGTTGTGTTTAAAATAGTCAGTCTTTGTACATCTCAGATTCTGCATTACCATTGTCTAGTCACTATCTTAGAGTTTTCTTTTTTCTACTAGAACATTGCAAATCATAAATCTTCTTTTTACAACATTACTAAGCGCAGATGGGAATAAATGTTGTGATGCACATAAATCCATCACTGACCATACATGAATCTGTTCATATCCTTGAGTCCATTCATCACAGTCTCACCTTCAGCAGCCACATATCAGTCATTACGGCACAATTTTGCTGCACCCGTACATGATATTGATGTTGTTTTCCTTCTTCTGCTTGCTCAGGCGCTCGCTCCACTGAACTGCGTGGCGCGCGGCGTGGCCTCATTCGTGCGCTTCCCTCGGCTTTGGGACCGACGTGGAGTGCCTTTCGGAGGGCCTTCGGTGGCCTGTTGTGTTTGGTCGGGGAACATTTTCAGGCTCATTAGCGCTCCTCTCCCCGTCCGGCAGCCTCCCCGCCTAACCGGTCGATGGTTTGATCTCGGGGGGAGATAAGCTCTTTTCTCCACTTCTCAGTCTTCAGGTCCTTTGCCATGTTGGTTCAGTCATTTGGCGTAGCGCCACGGCAAACAGAGACTGGGATCCTGATTGCTTTAGGTGCTTGGAATCCACACAGTGAACATGCTCAATTAAAGCTTCTTTGAAAGACTTTTTTTTTTTTCCCCTCCAAAGAGGCAAATGTATCTAAATAACCTGTTTCCTGAGGCGATATCATCGTCAGGGCTTATTGGGCTGACAGGACTCCGTTGTTAAAGGGAAAAGGGTGTGTGAGTGAAGGACCTCATTGTAACACATCTCAAGATAAGGATGGAAAAAAAAAAAGAAAAGAAACAGTAGCTGTAAGAACATTTTATCAGCTGGATCAGCTTTTGCAGTCTACGCCTGTGAAACTGCAGCAAAATGGTGTAAAACATGCATCACATCCTTAATGTAAGCCAAGCCAAGTGGTGTATCGCCCAGGATGCAGTAGTCGGGCCCGTGTGTGGGCTTGCTTATTTTTGCAGCGCCCTCTGGACGCCCTGAGACTGAGTAACCTTTCTGGACCTCTCGCTGTAGTCCAACAGGATTTTTTCTCGCCTCTTGTTCTGTTTGTTCTGCTTATGCCAAGACACGATCTCTGCTCGGACGTTGCATAAGAGGCGTTTCACCCGGGGCTCAGTCTCTCTGGTCTCTGGCCCGGGAGGACTAACTTAATGCTTGGCAAGCTCTTCGTGACACCTTGGCACCTTAAGCCACTGCTGGTGTGGGTTTTCACAGCTGATGGGTGCAGATGCATCAAATACCACCTGGATTTAACCAACCCGAAAGCCCTGCCCAGCCTGCCTTCTTCCAATGTTTAGGTACTTTTACTTCCACTGGATTTCTGGCAGATTTGTACCAAAGAAACCAAAATAAATCAAGCATCTCTAACTGTTGCCAAATAATTCAAGAACACAAAAGTCAAGGTCATTATTGTTGGTAGCTGTTGCTTCTGAGGGTTCAAGCCAAGTCATGCAGACAGGTCACTGCTCAGCTTGTTGCACCCTGGGACAGTTGTGCAATATTAATACGTCTTCCTCCACATGCAGGTCACAGAAGATACCGCCTGGCTCCCCCACAAATGCCACTCTTTAAAAATTTCAGCAGTCGAGTTGAAGCGGGTTCACAGTTATATCGAAGTTTTTAAATCTGGATCTCCAAACGTGCTGATGGGAGGAAACGTGGGTTTTCTGGTTAACAACACATGCTCATGTGAGAGCAGGCGAAAGCAGCGGCTATTAATGGTATTTGACATTCAAGTGTCATTGGAGGAGCCGCGTCCCGATTTGTCCGCAGCTCAATCCTAATGTTATTAAAGACGCCCGGGCCGCAAAGTTAACGGCTTGATTTATAGACTTGCTGCCGATCAACTCCTGCGCCTTCTGGCCGACCACATCTCAGTGGTTTGAGTAAACAAGAAGATTGTCATTTCATTGTGTATTTAATCACTGGAGACTGCCTAAAAATAGCTTCAAATCCTTTATACCTCGCCAAGAAATTCCCCAAACAATATAAAAGTGAGGACATTTCACTGATACACCACAATGTTTTTATTTTTTAAGCCCGCAGGTTGTAGTTCTGTATGAATAGTGAACAAACTCAATACCATACACTCTTCTTCTTTACTTAGTTCATTTCCAGTTGCGATTGTGAGCTCACCATTCACTTCACGACCTGCTATGAAGTTCAGACCTGCTGCTCAGGGGATTCTAACCTGTGTGATATTCGCCCCGGCCATTCAGCCGCCGGGTCACCAATCCCAGCCCTGCCCTTTGTTTTCACTGTGACACTCTGAGCCGTAACTGGAACAGGAGCTGCTGCTGCGGGTCGTCACACACAACCTCTCAAACATCCCGGGTGGTTTGATGCACTCAGCAGGACTTAGGTCGGCTTTTCCAGATGGATCTCCCTGGATGTGGAGGATGTGCGAGCGCATAATGTCTACAGTTTAGGCAGTTTCTGTGTGGTTCAAAGCAGAGCAACTGACTCACAGCTGCAAGGGATGTCCACATCCTGTGTGTGTGTGTGTGTGTGTGTGCGTGTGTTTGAGGAAGTCACTGCTGGAGCATGCGAGTCCAGCGTGGCGCACGTGTTCCGTGGAAGTCGATCTGCTCGCATTCTTTTCAGCTGAATAACAAGAAGTGTCTCTCGGCCTCCCTCGTCCACGTGGATGAAGTGTGTTCTCTTTCACAAACAGGCAGGTTTGATCTTTTAGCTCATCTGCTTTCATGGTAGGATTCTGCGAGAAAACACCTCTTTCAGGGATCTTGTTTTTTTTTTTTTTTAATTTATTTATTTTTTCTTAACACCAAACACCCACCACCGCTCTTCTTTTAAAACAGCCATTGATATTCGCCTTGCATGTGACAGGATCTGGGGTGTAAAGCGAACGCGGTGAAGTCATTCATTATAAATCGTTTCCCCCTTTGGAGGGTGAAATCATTTATTCACAGTCTCTGATTGGAGGAGCACGCCCTGACTGGTGACTAATAGGTGGCTGATGTTGTGTCATTCAACCCACTGACATGCTGCGGATTCATCGAGGTTATTATGCTTCATCTTCTCCAGTTCGTACGAACCGCTGCTAGAAAGTTTCCCTCTACTGTGTCTCAGGTGACTTTGCTGTGACGGGTTATATTGGTGGCTGCCGGTTTCCTCTGTGCAAACGTCTGCCTCCGCCAGGCGGAGGCTGTGAAATGATTGACTTTAATAACCGCGATACACGCTTGAAGTTATCCCGAAAAAGCGTTCCTGTCTCTTTAGCCCGCTCGTCCGGCTCCTCGGTAGTAATTTTGTGTGTGCACGAGCGAGCGGTTTCGTCTGCAGCGGCGGGCCCTGTGGTCTGCTCGCGTGGAGCAATCGGCCTCACTGGAAACTTGAGGTTTTCATTCTTTTTATACTAATAACAATATTTTACAGCTCATGGGTCTGCGCGGGCTTGCCCAGCCTCAAGCTAATAATAACAGACTCGCAAAAAAATGGCAGGAACTGGGTTTTCCTGACGGTTGAGATGATTGTAGCAGTTGAAGGAGCTGGCTGAAAGCGCCTACTTACACAGTCATGTCGTATTATTAGCATCATGCATCATTTCTTCCCGTGTTCTTCCGTCCACTCTGTGATTCATGTGTTCATTTGAAATTTTGATTTTAATTAGCGGAAACTTTAATTAGCACATTTCAACCTTTTTGCTTTGTTTTTTTTTTTTTTCATTATCTTGCACATGTAATTGGGCCTCGAGTGTGGCCCGAAAGAAAGCAGGCCATTAGTCAGTGGGCAGCTTTTCCCAGACTGATGATTACGTGTGTGTGTGTGTGTGACTGGGGGTGTTGTGGAGGTGTTCGTGCTCGTTCCGCAGACATGCCTGCTGCTTTTTCTAATTACGCCATCATACAGTGGCCATAGGCTTTTTCCTGGGAAGACGGCGAGCGTTTTAACAAGCTGGATGACTGCTCTCATTCTTTCCAATCTCTTCCCAGCATCCATATCATCAGGCTGGATGTCTGGGCCTCTTTCTGGCGGCGCGCTCCGGCTCGCCGCAGGAGTCTGAGGCCAAGATAGATTTCTACATTGCATAAAAACTGTTGTATCATCTTCTTGTTGCCGCCTCCACCAGAACCACTTTGAAGTCGTCTGAAAGCTCCACAGACTGCAGACAAGTCGGATCAGGCCGGATTGTTCAGACCGCTGTCTGCCTCCGTGCTGGTAATTGCTGTTTAAAGTGGGCCGCAGTGTAATAGTCCTGGCAGGGAGTTTTATCAGAACACCCCACTCCCCTTTCTCCTCTGTTATTGTATTGCCTTGAGGTTTAGGGGTTTTTCTCTTGGATCATGAAAAGAGGAAAGAAAATATATATACAGTCAAATATTGTGACGTTACGGTGGGGATGTCGGTTCCTCATAAGGATGGTTCCCAAACGCAGGTCCAGGACCACCTCAAGGAAATAGAGGATTTTCCTGTTAAGTTAAGAAAACTAGAATAATGATATCTATAGTAGATCTCGTTGCATCCATACTAAAACCCCGTAGCCTAATATCATTCACTGACCCTACAAACCAACTCACAGATGTTCTGGTTTTTCTTGCAACCTTTTTTTCTCAACTTTCACCTTCGTAGACATCGTATTTCTTGGTGTGGGCCGAAGATTTGCTGCATTTCCAGCAGGAGTGAGAGGAACAGTGGCTGGTCTGTTCTTCAGCCATTTGCCTGGAGGGTTAAGTACCCTTCTCCGCTCCTCATCTGAGCCCACCCTGCTCAGGAGGAGATGTCTGTGAATAAATGCCACCCTTGTCCTTTCGTAATGGAACAGCTTGACCTTCTGTGACCCCTGCTGATCGGAGCATCTGCCCGTCGATTCCTCGAGCCCGTCCTTTGGGACCCGCCGAGTCCACCCGCCAACGATAATTCAATTTAACCGGTGAATTTATTTTCCCGAATCAAAATAAAGCACCCGCCTCTAATTCCTCAAAGTCAGTAAAGAAAGGCCGTCAGCCGGGAACGCGCGCTTGATTTACTGTTCGTAATGGTGTGAAAAGCGCCTGTTTTCTTTCTGGGCGCCGTGCATGACGACTGCATAATGAGCGTGATCCTCATTGACATTCTTGAGCCTCCCTGTATGGATGGGGTAATAATGAGTTTGGCTGGGGCTTTAATTAAATCATGTTGGTAAAAGCGGTCCACATGTGGCACAGCTGCTAGCGCTTAGCTCCGTTTTGCCCGTGCCCTCAGATGAAGTGTCCTCGATGCCCTGTTCTGCGTTATCAGCCCTTTTTTTTTTTTCTTCTCTGAGTCACATTCCTGAGCGGAAGGCGCTTTTACAGAACAAGACAAAAGAGTTTGTTTTGCAGAGATTTGTCTGCGATTTCTGCGCATTAATCGAATTAGCTCACGTGCATCCGCGTGACTGGAGGAACTGGTCGCACAGGCCCATCTTTGTTGTTGGCGTTTATTTAGCTCCGCTAGTTAAACACGGCTGCCGCGGTGGCGCTTTGTCGAGCACCTGTTGTGGATTATGGGCCGAGAACTGCTCCCGGCTAATTTCTTGTGATAATTCAACAGTGAAATCTAATCTGGCCTTTGCCATTCGGGCTCCTTTAGGGCGACGCTTTACAGGATTCCTGCCCAGATGTGAAAGAGTCAGTCTGTTTCTAGTTAAAGTGTTAAAGAAGGCAGCGACAAAGACACACAAGGCACAGTCGTCCCTCTCCAAACAGGTTTCGCGAGGCGATCTGTGAACTGCGCGTTGACCCGTGACATACTTTTAGGGACAGTAACTGGGTCGTGGCTTTGAATGCTGGGAAACAGAAGACATGAAAGGTTTTGTCCGCACAAGCAGACGCCGGCTGGACACAGGTGGTAAACCTGTTTGGAAGTGCTGAGCTGCAGGAGGTGCCTTAACTCCATCCTACACACACACGCACGCACACACACACACACACACACACACACACACACACACACACACACACACACACACACACACACACACACACACACAACGTGGTGTTTATGGTTGCATGAAATTCCCGTTCCCTCAGGTGTGGCAGTTTATTGGCCGTTTTAATAAAATGAAATCTGTGGAAAATTAATCTGAATCTGTTGTGAAAAGATTAGTTTTAGTAAAATACCACTTTAATCTATGCAAATGAAGTTGCAGCTCCAGCCGTGTGTGTGTGTGTGTGTGTGTGTGTGTGTGTGTGTCTGGCTGGTGTGTATTTAAAAGCCCGTTGGACACTCGAGGCCGTTAAATGTCCAAACAATATTTTGTGGGCTATTTCAGTTTTTCCCACCTGCTGGTAGAGCTGCGCTTGCTGAACATGATATTCTGAATATGGTGAAGAAGCTTTTCAGCTTTTGATTTTTCTTGACCTTTTGAAATAGATAAACTTTTAAATTAAATCTACTTTTCATTCATTTATTTAGCCACCACTGTTGGAGTACTGGAGAGGGGTATTGGTCTTGTCCTGTTTTTTTTTTTTTTTTGGGGGGGGGGGGGGGGGGCATGTGCACTCACAAACAAGACTTCTTTTGTTTTCCTGTAGCTTCAAAACTCCACAGTCGTTCAAATTGCTTGCATGAAACTTACAATTTCATCTCCATTCATGGTCTGGGTTTGTATACGTTATTGATCCCTGTTGGGGGAATCACGTCCCATCAGATACAAAGTTCCTCTCATTGCAATAGGTTCATGCTTTCTCATTTCCACATATTACTCAGTAATCGGATTTAGCTCCGATGGGCCGGTTTTGGTTTGCGGATGTATCTTTGACCTCTCTGGCTTAAATGGAAATAAATGGCAATAAATGGAAAACCCCGCACACAGGGAGAACATTCAAACTACACACAAAACAGGTGTCTGAACCAAAATCTTTCTCGAGTTTTGATGCTGTACTGTTTTAGTTTTTGTAACATAATCAATTACATTAGACAAATTGAGATGTTTCAGTCAGCTTGCGTCATTGCAATGTGTTGAAAAAAAAAAACTGAATTTGTGTTGCAGCAATGTTATTCAAATTACTCCAATTACTTATTGATAGACTGAAAAATCCTCTGAATGTGAGTTGCTGTACAGAGTAATCTCAGACCCAGAGGCGTGCGTGCGTGCGTGCGTGCGTGTGTGCGTGCGTGCGTGCGCACGTGCGCGCCTGGCTGCTCCCCAGCTGTCTCGCTCATCATCGGCGCTCTGAGGATGCTGAGCAGACAGTCCAGCTCAGATTTCTCTGCACCGTTAACAGTAACAGATACAGTAGGATCTTCCCAGCCGCTATCAAACAAACCATTTGGGTTTGGAGCAATAAATGTTCCATTTTCTTTTTTTTTTCCAAGATCGCACTGATTGCCAGCCTTAATTTATAACCTATTTGTTATTCAGAGGATCTACCCAACTTTAATCGGCCGCCAGCTCATTAGATGGTATCAGTCGCTTTCCGCAGAGCGCCAGTGGCCGTGAGCGGCGTTGCGTCGAAGCACGGCTACTCCGTGTGGAGATTTCCATTAGCTCCGTGAGCTCATCGCTGTGTTTACTAAAGCTGCACAGCCAGGGGGATCCGTCCCTATTAGAGGCTGCAGGAGCGCACCGGCGCATTTACATGACGAGTGTGCAATAAACATGCATGCGCACGGGCTCTAGAAGCAGCAAGGCACGTCCAAACACAGTTGATTTCACCTGATGGATGGTTTGTTTAGCCCTTCGGCTTGTGGTCCTGTGTTTACAGGGCTCCCATGTAGGTCTGTGACCTGATGCCGGAGACGGCGCGGCTTTATCATGCCATCTACACCCGGCCGGCCGGCTACAGTCGGGGATGTATGCCTGTCTTGCTCCGGCTCAGCTCAGCCGGTGCTGTGATGGGAATACTAAAGCCTCTCTGGTGAATCATCACATTTCATTTTCATTTAAACAGAAGGAAATTGCATTCCTGCGCTGCGTCATGCATATATGATAGTGGACCTCAAAAAGGTCACTCCAATAAAAAAGTGCAGCCCCAAAAGCTGATTTGAAACAAGTTAATCCTCCATTCTGGGGGGAGAGGGGATAATCCTGCTCGTATGCAGTCGGGGAGAGCATTTATTTAAGGGCACAGTATGTCACTTTTAAATGTAGCCTTACCACGAGAAAACAGCAGTTCAGATGTGATTCCATTAATGACTTTCACTAAACTATCCCGAATAATTCAGTTCTGATGTTCCGAATGGAAAAAAGCACCACATTGCTTCGGGTGAAAAGCACCCAGAGCTCCTAACAAAAGTGGTCGTTCAGCCTTCCTAGTGTGGTGAAGTGAAGACTTTAACCAGGACATAAATTACCACAGGTAATGGACACTAATGGCTCGCTTTGCATCGCCTCCTTTGTTAACCTTGACCACAACGAACAACCCGACCAGACGAGCCCCAACTGGTGGAAGTACCTCTAATTGACTTAAAGCTTCATGCTGGCTTCAGCCTGTCAGTTTAATGCCGCAGCAGACAAGGCTCTGACGGCTAAACAGCGGTGAGACCTGGTTACAGGGGCCCAACGATTGCCAAATGTAGAATTCCAAACCCAGTTATCTTAAATGAAGTGACTTATTTGGAGGCAGGAGAATGATGTCGAGTTATGAGAGCGAGCTGAGTGATTCATGCTCACTTTGGCTTGACTCTGATCGACACTCCGGCCCTTAATGGAGCATAAAAGGCGGGACGCTGCCAGTTGGAGCCCTGGTTTCCCGGACATATGGTCCAGTTTGGCACGAGGAGATAACGTTAGAATTTTCTGTTGGCTTGAACTCGTCCTTCCTCCGGCTCTCAGAGAAAATTCTCAAACCGCGTGTTGACAAACTATCATATTCAAAAAAAAAAAAAAGGGAAGTTATATTTGGAAAGTGGCTTTCTGGGATCGTGAGGGAGGCTTTTGCACCCCGGGGTGGGGGAGGCCACAAGGGCGAACTCCCTCTGGCGTCAGACCTCCTCAAGAATGCGGAGAGGGATTAATGCGTGCCTGTGGCCGTGATGGATGGGGCCTGCAGCCTGCAGCCTGGAGCCGCCGCTCGCTTCCACAGACGTACACTCACAGAGCATCTGGATGCAGACTGTTTGGCCCTCCCCTGCAGCGGTGTGTGCCAGCCGAGCAGGTGTGTTTGTGTGTGAATGTGTGTGTGTGCGTGCGCTTGCTGGGACAAAGCCAGACTCGGTTCCTTGCCCTACTACCCCAGATAGAGCTGCATTCCCCGTCCGTGTTCCATTTTGATATAAAGACGTGTCTTTTATTGGAGTAGTTCACCTCGGGGACACTTTGCGAGACTCGCGGATGAATTGATCCCTGCTGCCTCGCAACGATTTCTTCCTTCTTTTTTACCTCCCTTGATTGATGCGCGTTGACTCCGGCCTTCGGTATCGCCACATCGATTATCGTGAAGCCGTTCGCCTTCTCCCAAATCTCCCCCTGCATTATTGTTTCCGGGGAATCTTCGGCGGTTCAGGGCGACCTCTACCAGACGACTGATTCCTTCACTGCGGCGGTCAATGATCCCTGATGGATCACCTCGGGGAGTCGGGAGTGTGTCTCACACGGCTGCCACGGTACACTCCGGCGACTGCCGCTATGATAATGAGTGAGCGAGTCGCGGGCCGGCGGTATTAATCACCGGGCGTCCGCTCTGTGTGACAGATTATCCCGCGGCACGCCGAAGACAGTCGCAGCGGCTTCCTGTGCAGATAATGCAGTTTGCGGAGTGGCTTAATGAAGGAGTGTTATGCAGACGTTTGCATTAAGTGTTGCACCAAGTCATGCTGGAGACGACCGAAGAAAACGCTACAACTCAAACTGCCCTTTCTGGAGGTTAGCAGCTAATACGCTAGCTCTTTTCCCTCAAAGGCACTTTTCCTTCCCCGTCTCCCATCAGCAGGGACATAATTAGATATCTCTCCTCTCAGGAAGATGTGGCGCCTCGCCCCGTCTTCCCGCCCGGGCAGGCCTTCTTCTCCCAGAAGCTTCAGCGTCTCTTACATGGCGGTTTCAGAGTCTGCTCCAGCTTTTAATGTTTTATACGCACCTCCTGTCACGCCGTCATGGTGTGTTAAAGCCCCAAAACAAGCAGGGAGGGATTTAGATTTAACATCTTAGGAATAAAGATGAAATGCTGCGATAAAGACTGAATATTGAGACTAAAAACAAACGTGGCCAATAAACTTGCTCTTCAGGAGAACGTGTTTCAGATAAAGATGAAATACTGCGTTTGAATGGGGAAATAATGCAAATTGTGGCAAAACATTGCAATTACATCCAAAGTTTGGCAATAAAGCTAAAGAAAATATTGCAGACAAGCAGAAATGATTAACAGAAGGCTGTGACAATGCAGAAAATATTAAAGCAGAAACTGGACGTATAAAGCAGACATGTGGGGAACTAAGACATGCCTGCTGGCAACAAGGTAGAGATTTGGGGAAATAACACTTATATGGGGGAAATAAAGATGAAAGTGGAAATAAATTAGAAGTAGAGAGGCATAATGCTGCAAGTAAAGTCAAATGAGAGTTCAAGCAAAAACCAAATATTGCGAATAAATAAAGAAATACGAATTACTGCAGAACAACAGAAATGTCAGAACAAAGAGAAATGGGACTATAGATGAGATGCTCCAAGTATGAAGTTGAATTTAAATTAAAAGCAAATTTCAAATGTTGCAAATAAAGTCTGAATGTTGATGAAAACAAGACTCAAACTGATTTGCTGATGAGATTTAATTGCAAAAAGACTGACATCTGAGAATAACAAACACATTTTTCAGAATGAAAAACCCCAAATTTCACAATGATCTTTAACATTATTTCCACACTTGACATTTTAAAGGTTTCGTTGTGGCCTTTGTTTGCTCTCCATCACTTCAGGTGTTTTCTCACCAACCTTCCCCGTCACTCTGACTTCAGAGATCTCAGCAGCTTTGATGAGACGATGTTCGACCGGTGTGAAGGTGATCGGGCATCTTGGCTGTGATGCAGCACAGACGTTGAAGTGTGTGTGTCAGTGTGTGTGTGTGTGTGAGAGAGAGAAAGCGTGCTGATTGCACAGAAAAACACAATCTCACTAAATGTAGGAAAACCAGTCAGTCCATGCCTCCTTTATTCTTCCTTGAAGATTTAACCCTGGAAACGACCTTCCTCTGCGTCCATTAAGCTGCTTAATTAACAGAGACGCTGATGGAAAGCTGATTTGCGCCTGCAGTCTTCCAGCTGTTTGCTTCATCTTCTGAGGATTCCTCACCTGCTCCTTCCTCCACCAGTCTCATGCAAACGTGCCGACGCTTCTCCATTGTGCAGCAGATGGATACCGACACTCCCTTGAGGGTTGCCCGAGTCAATTTCCCCCCTGAACAAAGACCTCAGACAGTGTTTGCACCACATTTCTCATTTCAGGATCTGCCGCTGCCACCGTCGGTGTGAGAGGAATGTCTCTGGTGCTTTCCTCCGAGACACATCAGGCCTCTTTTGTTAGCAAAAGACCTGCCTGCAGCGACACACCCCGGTTAATTTAAAGTTGGGTCCGCGCCCTGCGCGTTGCGGCTGCGTTGTGTTGACAGGAACGTCTGTGCAGGAGGACCTGAGCGGACGACAGAAAATAGAGATTTCACAGTTTTGAAGAGCAGGAGATGATGGATGGTGGGAGGGGTTCAAACTAAATGATCCAAATGACAGGACACTGCTTTCTGTCGCTGTACTCTCTCTCTTTCCAATGTAATTTTAGAGACAAAACCCTCCTTTTATTGTCTGAAGAAGTGGTTTTTAAGGTGTGGGCCCTGCTTCTCGCTGGGAGTACCAGAGAGCAGTGTCCAGAGTGCACAGTTTTCCATTTACTCTCCCTGTGAACAAGAAAAACACAGCTTTTCTGAAACATACACATGTGCATTTCGGTTGCGGTATTCAGTTGCTTTTCCCAGAGGAATGTTGTGTAGTCTTTTGAGTTTAACTTCTCCAGTAGAATACATTTCTTCCATGAGTAATGAAGACAAATTTAAATGGTAAACTATCCTTCAGTGTAGAACCTTAAGTGTTGTCTGGTGTATAATACAGATGAAAAACATCTAAATAAGAAAAGGCTTGTACTTCTTATCGCCGATAAATCTCAATAGGCATTAATGACAGTGTGTTTTAACGGAGAAACAGTGCAGCAGTCCAGGATTCAGACAGAGGTTACCTCCCTTATTCAATAAAACCCCCAAGATTACAGTCATCTTGATCTGGATGCTTTTAAACTTCGCTCTCCTTCAGCTGAACGTTTCATCTCTTTAACCTAAAGTCGGCTGGTGAGGGGCAAAGGAGCGAGCTGTGTGTTGAGCCAAGCACCACACAAAAGACTTGACCTTTCACCCTGACTGAAAGCATCCCGGCTTAAGCAAATTCCATCAGTCGACCCCCCCCCCCCCCCCCCCCCCCCCCCCACCGCTTCCTCCTGCCCCGCCGGTTATCATCCTGAAAGCGTCTCCAGACGCTTGATATTTTAAATCCGTGTTTGTAGGTGGGGCAGTGCACTAATCGCTGCTAAAATGAGCAATTAGCATCTATTTATTTCCTCCCGGTGGATGTTTCCGCTCACAAATTGCCGCCGAATGCGGTCCCCGGAGAGCCGGGTAATCAATGGCGTCAAAGCATAAAACGGCCTCCAGCCACCAGAATGTCTCCATCATGCTGTTTATGAGAGAGACAAGTAATAATAACACCCTTATGGAAAACTCATATTTCACCCTCTGACCCCCTCCTCCTCCTTTCCTCCGCCTCATTCATCAGACCCCCCCCCCTCCTCCTCCTCCTCCCTCCTCCCTCCTCCAGTGAGATGGATTACTGCAGGTAATCTGTCTGAGATTAAACATGACAAATAATGTATTTTACACCTAAAGAACTGTTTACATTAAGCATTAGTGTGCTGATAGGAGTGCATTTATTTCACAGGTGCTTTGATTTAGACAGTAAACACTTTTTTTAAATAAATTTCAACAGAATGTTTTTCCTTCGTTTCAGCTTTAATCCCATAATCCTTAGTGAGGGTTGTGGAACCTAACAGATCGATACCCCGTCTCAGAAGCACTGACATTTAAGGTGATATCCACAGGTTTGGAATAGACTGAAAAACTTTAGATAGTACTTTGAAATATCTTTAGAAAAATTAAAGAGTGATTTTTTTTTTTTTTTTTTTTTTCAGTATAAAGCGTCTTGTATGGTTGTTCCGCACTTTTGACTGTTGAAGGTCTCGAATTGAAAGGCTTCTTTTTCCAGTCCGGGCTCGCAGGCTGCACTCAGCCCTGTGGTTGTCCCTGACGGGCAATCGTGAGCTCGGTGGAGAAACTCTGTATAAATGAGAGTTAATGTACATAATGCATCAAATTTAATAACTTTTCTTCTATTTTTTTTCCATTGCATCTCATTTGCATATCTTTATCACTCTGAAGTCAACGATTGCAGGTTGAATCGCCCTCCCCAGATAAAGTTGGAGAGAATTGCACAAACTGGAGTCGCGCTGAGGGAGATCAGTAGTTTATCCAAACCGTGCAATAAATACTCTTTACTGGGAGCGATTTTAATATCGACTTGACTGAGTTTTATTTATGGTGCAGCACTCACCAGCAGTCTGAGCGTTTCACGCAGCCCCTTGGGGAAATTAATGGCCCACCCCTGGTTTGCTCCATTCATTCGTTCACTGCTGATGTGACTCATGATTATTGATTATCTTTATATAAATCACTGTGATTCTGCCTGGAAGGATTTGAATTTATGTGACCGTCTAAATATGTAGGGTCAAATGGTGTGATATTTAAATGAATATATATGAGTTTTAGGGTAAATTTGCTAAATCAAAGTCTTGAAACATTTCAAACTAGTTAATTATTTGAAGATCATGATCTCTTTTTTTCAACTGAATTAACTAGTTTTCTTTGCTCTCATTCAGGCATTTTGATTAAACTTAAGTATAGTAGATATAATTTTATACTCTCCTGCACAGCTTATCTACATGCACCACAATCCATGTTTGGAGTAATGTGTTGGATTTATTGATCTACTTGAATAGGATCTTTAAAAAAGCAATGTGACCTTCAGTTTCTGCTCGCTGGATCGGCATCGGTTCAGTGTCTGCAGACGTGTGAATGAAAATGACATTTATCTTGGATACAGAGGGGTTTAATTCGTCTTTGGAGAGCGGCGCTTGTTGAGTCTTAACTGATCATAATTGGAGGTCAGACCATTTGGCAGGGCGGAATCAGAGCCTGCACCTGCTCTGTATGAATATGCATCGCCGCGTCGCTCCTTCTTTCTTGGAGCCTGTCTCTTTTCTCTTATTCGGGCCTCGCGTGTTGTTGACCGAGCTTTCAGCCGCCTCCATCCACGGCCGCACAAAGGCCTTTGAGAGGCGCTCAGACTGGGCCACGAGCGCCATTGTGCTCCTGACAATGCTGTTTGGGCCCCGCTGATATTGTGTCCCGGCGCTGATGTCTCTATGTCAAGCAGCCGGCTGATGGAAGGCGACTCCACAGCTGCTCACGCGGCGTGGCACCGACGTGACTCTGAATAGCTATTCACCACCAAATTCTAGCTCCGCCGAGTCGATGGCGCTCATGTTTTTCCCTTTGTAGTGGAGCGATGCGTTCCCGTGCGCCAATATTATTCTCTCGGAAAATAAACAGGCGTCTCGGACTTCCCAGTCCTGATGCTGTGTTATGTTGTGCTGTGGCTTTCCCAATGTGTCCAGTCCGCCTCTGTGACCGCAGCTATGCGGACCGTAGACAAACGGAGGCATGTCGGCCGTCTCGAGCCGGTTTAATGCACAGACACGGCGCTCGGAGCTTGAATTCTTTGTTTTATTTAGCCTCGTCTCAAAATGCGGCCCACATTGGGTCCCCTCTGGCTCCTTGGAGCTTTCACACAGCTCCGGCATGTCACCGACTTTGTTTCATCCTGTGTAATTTCCTCTTTAGCGCTGCTCTTTTTCACACCAAGCCTCTGCCCCCTCGCCTTTCCTCTTCCTTCACACACACACACACACACAGACACACACATATTGCCTCCCCGGTCGCTCGCCGCCTCTCTGGCCTCCTCCTGTGGGGTCACTGCGGTATTTGGGGTCAGACAAGAGCTCCAGTCATTGCGCCCCCCCCGGTGCCTCCCCCGGCCAGAGCTGCAGCCATTACACACCAGCTTGTCTCCACCAATCGCCTCAAACGGCTGTGGAAAACCGCCTGGGCTCGCAGCAAACCCCGCATCCTCCTGCGAGCCAACGGAAAAGCTGGATATAGGAAAACCGACTGTGTTGAGTAGTGAAGCCGTTTTTTTCTTCTTTTTTTTTTTGAATTTGAGTCTCTAAATGGATGAGAGCTATAAAACATCCCTGCTTCTCTCTGTTCAGAACTTTTTCCACTTCTTCCTCTTCGCTCCCCGGCTTTTCCTCTGGCGCCCGGTTGCCTAGGGTTACCCAGGGAGGAGTGTGATTCGCCCCGCTCCCTCCAGAGCCGGGAGGGAGTTTCCACGTGTCCTCCTGTGTGTCTGGGTGTGCGTGCGTGTGTGTGTGTGTGTGTGACTCAGATGTGTTTTGTGTGTGTTGCTTTAAGACTCATTGAGCCTTCGCAGTGAGAATCCACTTGGAGATCAGAGAACACACCAGCTAGATTTCTCCTTTGCAAGCTCTTCAAAGAGCTTTCAGATTAAAGCCCGGGGCCACAGAGGTAAGTCATGTTGTGGTCTCTGTGTTTTATCTTTCTTTCTCTTTGTTTCTTGTGTTTACTGGATAAGAATGAGGCTGAGGTGAGGAGGTTGCATTGTGTTTCCTGTTGTCTGGATATGCACAGGTGTGGGCTGCACTGTGTGTTTGCATTTGTGAGTGCTGTTTACTTCCCACCTGTATCTCTTGAATAATAGCGTGTGCTTCTGTCTTCATCTCTCGTGAACCGGTCCGCCCTGAGCTGTCGGGCCGCTGTCTGCATTTTTACTCCTGACTCATTTTCACTCGTGAGAATAACCCGAGTTGGACAAACTTAATCAGTTTCTTGAAACTTTTTATCTGCTGCTCAAGTTGCCTGATGCTTGTTAGGTGGCAACACGTTGTCTGACTTGGCAAAAAAAAAAAAAAAAAAAAAAAAAAATCCTTGGCAGCGCTCTGGAATAGCTGTGGCACACGTGTATAAATCTTTCAGGGTGCTGCCATGTCATTTTTTTTGCTCAGGAGCCAGGCGCAGAGCCTCTAAATCTATAATGAAAAAGTCCGAAAGACACTTAACAAGCGCTTTGATGGATGTTTGGTGGCTTTGGCTGGATCCGTCACTCGGTAATTCGGGCCTTCGCCGAGTGATTCATAGACAGACGGTTCTCCTCATAAGCAAACAACTGCAGGATGCTTGAAATCTGCTTCACAAGAGAGAAACTCAGTGGGAGACTGCATGGTCTTTTGGCACCGATAACACTGTTTTCCTTCTTTCTCTTCACTTCTTGTTATGGTTTTCACAGTGGAAGAAGAAGTTGTGGGCTGCTCTGCACAAGTTTTTGCGTTTTGAATCTTCAGGCGCGCTGTTGCTTTAAGAGCTCGGGAGTTGTAGCGCCGGAGGAGAGTGATAAGGGACAGGTCCCATGGGCTGCGATTTGACAGGAGGAAGGCTGTGCGATTGTGTTAAGAATCACTACCAATAACAAATGACCTCATGGCTTACAGCAGAATTTAAAAAGCGTGAAACCTTGTTGGCACCTTGTAGGGATTACTTTCTCCACTTAGTCATTTGTGCGCCTGATTTATGGTTTTTCCCACCAGAATCACGCGTTAACTAAGTAGCAAAGCCTGTAATTTCGATGTGCTGGCCATACTGAACATGGTTTATTAAAAGGAAAAGAAAGAACTCCTAAAGGGTTTTCTATATTTGACTGGAAGAATGAAGTGTGGGGGGTTTACCCTGCATTTCACACTCGCTCCCTCAAGTTTAAATTCAAGGACATGAGGATCAGATTCCAAATGTAGGTCTGTGATGTAGCAGCTCCTGTTCAGTAAATGCATGGTGCGGGGAAAAAAATGGAAAGACTGTTACTTCCTTAACACTTTATGGATCTACTGTGTTTATCTCATGCCAAGGTGTGGCCCCCCATTCCTTGTTCCGAGCCTCAGCAGCAGACCCAAGTCGCACACAGTGGCAGACTAAACACCCGCCTCGCGTGGGAGTCACTCGAGGGCAGCCTGAGAAGAATGCCAGGTCATGGGGTGTGCCGCGGAATGGACGGGGTGCCAGTGGTCCTTTGGCCCCCGAGCAGATGGCCTGCAGGAAGCCTTTTGACGGGGGGGAAAACAGAGGACTGAAAGGGGGGAAAAAAAGGGAGGGAGCGTGCAAGACTGGGCGTATAGTGGTTCGCAGCTAAAAGGAAGACTTGTCTTGTTGTTCTCTCCAAACAGTCGCACAATACTCCGGTTCAGCTTGCAGCAGAAGGCAAACGTGTGTGTCTCAGGGTTTGTGTGTTGGCACGCCTTTGAGTCTTTCATACCCGCAGCCCTGTGCTGCCTGAATAAACTCAGCAAAAAAGGCATCAGAACTAGTGTTAAGAGAAAGCAGTCATTGTGACAAGTTCGACAACAGGCTTTATGTCGACTCCTGGTGAAGTCGGCAGCTGCTTTTTTTTTTTTTTTTCCTGTTTTCACTCCGGAAAAGGCATTGTTTGGTAATTCTCCATTCATGGAAAGACACCATACACACTTTCATACTTCCAGATGCAAAACACCAATCTTTCTTCTGCATCATCTGGCTAATTGCTCTTCGGCGATGGTCACACACTTCGGGTTTCAGCCGCTGTGTGTGCAGTGAGGGTTGAAGACAGGGATTGAAAAGGGGAAAAAAGGGGGAAATAGAGTGGGTAAATTGGGTTGTTTTCCCCCAAGGTTTCTAGGTTAATGAAGGGGATTGAAATGTTTAGGGTTGAAACATTCTTGTGCAGTTGACCAGAGATGCATCAACACTGCCGGGTTGGCTGTTCCACTGTTCTTCTGAGCAACAAGTGTGACGAAGCTGAAAATAACTTTTGTATTTCTGTAAATAAAAAAAAAAAAAAAGAAGAAGCTGCTTGAATATGTGAGTTCAGAATTAGAGTACATTGAGCGTCTTTTTCGTTATCAGTTCAGCCATCTTTTCCCCTTAAATCATGACGAATGAAGCATTTTGTTAATCCCCCGATCGCCTCGGAGAGATGGTTCAAGTTCATTACCAGACGTGCAGCTCAGCGGCCAAGTTTCCACTGCACCTTCAAGTGCTACTTTTTTCACACTCTTTCTAAACAGCTGCAGAGAGAGTGAGTAATTTTCTTGTCTGGCTTCATCTCATGGACTTTTTTTTTGTTTTGTTTTTGTAACATCCCCCTGGATCTTTAGCCCTGTTCTTCCTGCTATAAATGTAAAATAAAAAGTCAGATTCCCCTGGGATTTATGGTCTTTTTACAGGTAGTCGACTTACTTACTCAACACTCATTCATCAAGGTGCATCCAAGCAGGAGAAGATAAACTCTTAATGCTACAGGTCGCTTAATCCAGAAGGGGAGGGCTGTTGGCAGTGTGCTGTTTACACTGTAACTTCACACATGTTGTACGTGTGCCGCCGGGCTTAGTGGAGTTAGCGCTATTTGAAAACCCCCTCAGACTAGGAGCTACATGCGTTTACAAGGGTAATGTCAGACACAGATGGGGAAGTCACGCCGCTTCACGATGCTGCTGGAAACCCGGCGCCTCTGCAAAGGGCTCTTTCTTGCTCCTGCTCGTGCTCTCCCCCCCAACTCTCCGCTGACAAATTTGGCACTGACGAGTGAAGGAAAGAAAAAAAAAATGGAGGAGGGGGGAGCGAAGGTTCCAAGGTTTAAAAATAAACAGGCGGGTAAACTGTAGTCAGCTTTGACAAAACTTTCCCAAACTGGACCAAAGACGACGTCATCTACTTGCGGGAAGATGGAAAAATGCAACAAATGTTTGGTTTGGATGGCTGATTGGGGGAGAAGTGCTCTGGGAGGGGAGGAGCGAATTTTTTTTAAACAAGCGGTTCTGTAGCGCCAGGGTGGCACTGCTCCACCGCGCAGCCCTGCACAGCTCACATCTTTGGCCGATGTGTCTCTAACTGGGATCACATGCAGTGAAATTCACCGGACTGCTTTTGAAACTTTTCAGAGAATCATTTTTCCAAATCACCTTGCCTGTACAGCACAAGGACAAGAGTGAAAGTGAGACGATCTCAGATAGCGGCATTGCTTCTGTGTGATTCAGCATTGCGGGGATTTGTGTATATCTCTGTGAGAAACAAGCAGTGTCCCTGCCAACTGTGGAGGATTAGGTCTCCTCTTTAACAGGCACACCTGTTATCAAACGTGGTACTCACTGCATGGTACAGTGTTGAGCTGTGGAAAGAAACTCAGTACTGAGTCAACTTCTGCTTGTGTGTTTCAGATGAGCCAGATGACGGTGGACTGAGTTTATTTTGAGACATGAGGCGGAGAGAACCTCGTTCGTAGAATTTCCAGTCTGAGAAGAGACGTCCAGGGAGGTGAGTCCAAGAACTGTGGCCTTCATTTCCCACAGTTCTGTCACTTCAGTGTGATCTTTATCATCTTTGATATTCAAACCCTTTTGTGTATTTATCGTGACACATTATGTTGTGTAGCAGTACTGGAAAAAAGAGGTGTAACGTCCGTCCTGCATGTTCTTATGTGGTTTCTTTTAGTTGTTAATCTACTTGGTGTGCTAATTCAAACACATGAAGGCTACTTGAGGTGTTGGCCTTCCCCTGCACCCATTACATAACGGCATCACGCACTGGCAGCAGACTCAGATCCTGCCTGTTGCTGTCCGCCGTCTCCCCGTAGTTTATGCTCTCTAAACTCTGTAATGAAATATCTATCTGGTCACGGCTCTCAGCTGCTAATGTAAAAATATTGTGGACCGCCTGGAAGTGATTTTCTCATTGTTCTCACTGTCGTCACGCATAATAGCCGCGACGGGTTAAACGCCCGTTCGTCTCCCCTGACTTTCCTGCAGGAAGAGTAGAAGCATGTAGGGAAACGGCAGATCATACAAACCCGTGTTTAAAAGTGAGAGAATCAGTTGCAGCTATTCTTTCTGAAAGCCATCAGGAAAATGTGGGACCTGCTGTTGTTTTCACTGTGGAAACAATAAATAATGGCACTGTGTGTGCATAAGGTCTGGCTTTATGTGTTCCATTATTGTTTATGAGTAATTCGCTTTATGTCTCCAATGAGTGCTCATAATGTCATACACTGCCATGTATATATAGATATTTGTGCCATATGTGAACATCATGAATTTTCCGGCCGCACAATGCTGATGACATTATGAGTGTATTTACAGTTTTTTTTTTTTTTTTTTTTTTTTCCAGGCCAAGATGGGGAATTCAGAGAGCCAGTACAGCATTCAGGGCCCTAAAGGCACAGGCTTTATCTTCCCCGGGAAACAGAAGCCATATTCATTGAATTCCCGCTCAGCCAAAGATGACGCTCTGTCACCCCACTCCTGGTGGAAAAACGCTCCAGTGGGCTCGGGGTACAAGGCCAGGTGTGTTGGCCGCGGCTGTCTGTCCCCGGCTAAAAGCAGGCAGCCTTACACTACTCGGCACTGTGACTACGTCTCCAAGGGGGTGAGGGGGGGCAGCCCCGGCGAGCATCGCTGGCATCGCTCCCCCGGTTGTGGGATACGAAAGAGACACTTGTTTGAGGACTATGAGGATAATCCATACGGGGCTGAGCTGAACGGGCACACTCTGAACGGACATAGTGAGGATCGAGAGGCGTTAGAGGAACAGAGCAGCCCACGGGTGGTGATAAAGAAGGACGGTAGTCTGAGGGTGGAGTTCACCAACACCTCCGGGAACCCCCTTCTGCTCGACCAGGCTTCGGGTCCGGTCCAGCTTCTCAAATTCTCCCCCAATTTGGAGTCTTCCTCCACCCCGAGTCTGCCCGGGTCCAGTGGCAGTAGGCAGGATGACCACTGCAGTGGCCCACCACCGGCCTCCACCTCCTCCACCGCCAGGACCAGCAAAGGAAGCTCACTCAGCTCTGACGGCTCCTGGTATGATTCTCCATGGGGGCCCAGCACGGAGCTCTGTGAGCAGGACCAAGCTTGCACTGTAGTGCCGTCACCCATTCACCAACTTGACACCTTTGCAGAACAGTCGCCTCCATTGTCCATCACCGACCTTTACAGGGATCCCACGATGGCCGCTACCTTCCCCACCGTCAGGGACCTGTCCTTCCAAATACAGGATCCTCCAGCGGGCCAGAGGCCGCACAGGGCCTCCTTTGCATCCGTCCTGGATGTCCCATTGGAAGAAGAGTGCTCAGATGCCCGTCAGTACTCGTCGTACACTCTTCCATGCCGTCGACCCAAAGCTCACACCATTAGTGAGAACCTGTCTCAGTACGCTGAGCAGGAACAGCACCAGGAGCAGTCCGGGCCTGACTTCGGTTTCCAGAAGAAAGGCTCAATCAAAAACCGCATGAGACGCTTCAGTGACTGGACGGGCAGCCTCACCCGGAAGAAGAGGAAGACCCAGGTGAGTCTGGCCACAGTCAGCTCTGTAGTTATTTTAATATTGCCTAAGCAGTTCTGAATAATTTCCTTTATTGATCGCAGGGTTCTTGCGGAAATCTTATACACATGGTATGTAAACCTATATGTTGCTTAGATTATGTGTTTGTCACCCTGTAGCCCACCTCTAGTTCTCAGTATTTCATCCCACAGTTGCTGAATCTTGTTCTGAACTTGCGTAGCTCTCATATAACCAGCCCAAATCAGAGGAGAGCTTTGGTAACAAACATTCGCAGACAGTTCCCCACCTGGCTCAGGTTTATTTGATAGTAAGCCACAGCGGTTGTCCTGGCGTGGCTGAGAACCAACCACCGTCCTCTGGTCTTTCTGCACCACAACACCAGCTGTCCAAGGAGAGGTCACTGCGGGGCGCTGCAAAATGAAATTTGTAGGGCAGGCAGCGCTGGGACTAGTGGTTTATCACTAGGATGGATGAGAGGGTCTCTTAAAGACATGGACGATTGTTTCAGGAAAATAAGTCGGATATGCAGGTTTCCTGACCATTTCTGCTGGGTGGGTAAATCTCGTCTGTGTCATGAATGTGATTAGTGATGAAAAGCAGAGTGCTTGCTGCATGCTTGTAGCGCCTTTTGTTTACAAGTTAGGTACCCTTGTAGCATCTTAGTGAGGTCGTTGATCCAGCTGAATTGGTTTTTTTGACTCTGTGCTCATTAGTAAAGTAATAACAATTTGCTGAGTAGTTTTACGGAGGTTTTAATCAGTTAATAGTATTGCAGAGAATTTGGGAATGGAAGATGATGCTGCAGAGAAATGCTAGCGGTTCAGACTGAGCTCAAGATTGCTTACATTTACATGCATGATTTCCCAGAGGTAAAGTGGAGTCAGGGGTCAGAGGAAGAGTCGGAAATAACCGCTGCTCATCAGCATGTTGCCCGCACATGTTTATACGTACTGTACCATTCTGTTGCACACAGACTGGCTTTAATTTGGTCTGAAACATTTGTTCGAACTGAGCCTCAACCCGTGTCCCTGTCTGTCTTTGAGGCTTGAAAGCAATTGTTTCTGCATTAATTCGTTTTGCCTTCCCTTGTAAAAGTTTTAAGCGTGCTGCGTGGATACTGCCAAGAGAATAGCTGTAAGCCTCTGAGAGACTGTAGAGTGAAACTAAATCCAAGCTGAAGATTTAACCCCGCCCCTGCTCTAATGTTAATGAATGACTTGTAGTTGTGCGGGCTGTTGTCTGCAGATTTCCCGGGCTCCCCTCACGTTCCTCAGAGAATAAAGCTGCTAATATGGATTTCCGCGTAGTCAGCCGGGACTTACAGCAAAAACAAAGGGCAGAATAGAACAATCATAGCATTCAAAAGGAATTTTCTTCTTTGCTAGTGTGAGAATTTGTGAGCCTCTCCTTGTGCTTTAACAGCAGATAATCTGGAGTTAAATAGATGATGCTTTGCGTTGACACTGCTAACCCAGTCAGTGACAAATACTTAGAAGACCCGGGCCGTTCATTCTGAGTCCTGTGCTGCTTTCACTTAACTTCACTAATGTCTCTTTAAAGCTCCTGCTTGCCATAACCCCATGTTAATTTATGACCATGTGCCGGTGCTGAGCTGGTTTATTTACTCTAGATTTTCTTCAAGCTGAAGTTGTTAAATGGTTGCTTTATTTCAGCTGTAGAAACTCTCAGGACACAGTCAAACAGGGTGCAGTTACTCAAAGAAGAAATGTTTTGTAAACACAAGTAGGGGCCTGAATTTCCGTTTAAAAGCTTCACCTTTTTGAGGATTCCTTGGGACTTAAGTTTTCTGGGCTCTTTTAGCTTTAAACCTTCATGTCCATTATATCTCAAAGGAC